>NC_090347.1:49487507-49849511 GCF_035084215.1 Heptranchias perlo
TCCCTCCCTCCCTTCCCTCCCTCCCTTCCTTCCTCCCTCACTCCATTCCCTCCCTCCATCCCATCACACCCTCCTCTTCAGCTCCCTTCGACTCCCTTCCCCTCCCTTCCCTTCCCGTCCATTCCCTCCCTCCCTCCCTCCCTCCCTCCCTCCCTCCCTCCCTCCCTCCCTCCCTCCCTTCACTCACTCCCTCCATCCTTCCCTTCTTTACCTTCCTCTTCTCCCTCCATTCACTCCCTTCCCTCCCCTCCCTCCCTTCCCTCCCCTCCCTCCCATCCCTCCCCTCCCTCCCCTCCCTCCCATCCCTCCCTTACCTAACTGCCCTTCTTTTCCCATCCATCCATCCCTCCCTCACTCCCCTTCGCTCCCTCCTTTCCTCTCCCTTCTTCCCTCCTTTCTTCCCTTCCCTCCCTTCCTCCCTCTCTACTTCCCCTCCTTCCTTCCCACACACCCTCCTAACCCTCACTCACTACCTCCATCTTTCCCTCATTCCCTTCCCTCCCCTTTCCCTCCCATCCCTCTCCTCCCTCCCTCCCATCCCTCCTTCTTCCTTTCCCTCCCCTCCCTTCACCTTCCCTCCCTTCCCATTCTCTTCCACTTCCTTTCCCTACCCTCCCTTCTGCCCTCCTTCACTCCCTCTCTCCCCTCCCTTCACCTCCATCACTCCCTCAATCCCCTCCCCCTCCCCATTCCTTTCCATCCCTTCCCCTCCCTCCCTCTTTCCCATTCTTCCTACCTTCTTCTCTTCCCTATATCCCTCCCTGCCCTTCACTCCCTCCTTTTCCTTCCTCTCACTCCCTCCCTTCCTCCCTTCACTAACTCTCCCTCCCTTCCCTCACTCCTTTCCATCCCTTCCTCTCCCTCCTTCCCTTCTGTTCCCACTCCCGCCTTCCCTTCTCTCCCTCCCTTCCCTCTCTCCCTCCCCTCCCTCTCTCCCTCCCCTCCCTCTCTCCCTCCCCTCCCTCTCTCCCTCCCCTACCTTCTCTCCATCCCCTACCTTCTCGCCCTCCCTTCCCTCTCTCCCTCCCCTCCCTTCCTCTCCCTGCTTTCCCTTCCTCTCCCTCCCTCCCTCCTTCCCTTCCCCCCCTCCCTCCTTCCCTCCCTCCCTCCCTCCCTCCTTCCCTTCCCTCCCTCCTTCCCTCCTTCCCTTCCCTCCCTCCCTCCTTCCCTTCCCTCCCTGCTTCCCCTCCTTCCTTCCTGCACTCCCTCCTAACCCTCACTCCCTACCTCCATCTTTCCCTCATTCCCTTCCCTCCTCTTTCTTTCCCTCCAATCCCTATCCCCCCTCCCTCCCTTCCCTCCATCTTCCATTCCCTCCTTCTTCCATTCCCTCCTTCTTCCCTTCCTCCCTTCCTCCCATCCCATTCTCTTCCCATTCCTTTCCCTTCCCATCTTGTGCCCTCCTTCCCTCCCTCCCTCCCCCTCCCCATTCCCTTCGATCCCTTCCTCTCCCTCCCTCCTTCCCATTCTTCCTACCTTCTTCTCTTCGCTCACTCTCCCATCCCTCCCTCCTTCCCTTCCCTTCCTCACCCTCCCTTCCCTTCCTCACCCTCCCACCCCTCTGTTCGCGTTCCCTCCCTTCCCTTCTCTCCCTCCCTTCCCTTCTCTCCCTCCCTTCCCTTCTCTCCCTCCCATCCCTTCCCTTCTCTCCCTCCCATCCCTTCTCTCCCTCCCTTCCCTTCCCTTCCCTTCTCTCCCTCCCTTCCCTTCTCTCCCTCCCTTCTCTCCCTCCCTTCCCTTCCCTCCCTTCCCTTCTCTCCCTTCCCTTCTCTCCCTTCCCTTCTCTCCTTCCCTCCCTTCTCTCCTTCCCTCCCTTCTCTCCCACCCTTCCTTCCTCTCCCTCCTTTCCCTTCACTCCCTCCCTTCCCTTCCTCTACCACCCTCCCTCCCTCCCTCCCTCCCTTCCCTTCCTCTACCACCCTCCCTCCCTCCCTCCCTCTACCACCCTCCCTCCCTCCACCACCCTCCCTCCCTCCCTTCCCTTCTCTCCCTCCCTTCCCTTCCCTTCTCTCTCTCCCTCCCCTCCCTTCCCTTCCCTCCCTTCCCTTCTCTCCCTCCCTTCCCTTCTCTCCTTCCCTTCCCTTCTCTCCCTCCCTTCCCTTCTCTCCCTCCCTTCTCTCCCTCCCTTCCCTTCCCTTCCCTTCCCTTCTCTCCCTCCCTTCCCTTCCCTTCTCTCTCTCCCTCCCCTCCCTTCCCTTCCCTCCCTTCCCTTCTCTCCCTTCCCTTCCCTTCTCTCCCTCCCTTCCCTTCCCTTCTCTCCCTCCCTTCCCTTCCCTTCTCTCCCTCCCTTCCCTTCCCTTCTCTCCCTCCATTCCCTCTCTCCCTTCCTCTCCTGCCTTCCCTTCCCTCCCTCCCTTCCTCCCTCCCTCCCTTCCTCCCTCCCTTCTCTCCTTCCCTCCCTCCCTTCTCTCCTTCCCTCCCTCCCTCCCTCCTTCCCTCCCTCCCTCCTTCCCTCCCTCCCTCCTTCCCTCCCTCCCTCCTTCCCTCCCTCGCTCCCTCCCTCCCTCGCTCCCTCCCTCGCTCCCTCCCTCCCTCCCTTCTCTCCTTCCCTCCCATCTCTCCTTCCCTCCCATCTCTCCTTCCCTCCCATCTCTCCTTCCCTCCCTTCTCTCCTTCCCTCCCTTCTCTCCTTCCCTCCCTTCTCTCCCACCCTTCCTTCCTCTCCCTCCTTTCCCTTCACTCCCTCCCTTCCCTTCCTCTACCACCCTCCCTCCCTCCCTTCCCTTCCTCTACCACCCTCCCTCCCTCCCTTCCCTCCCTCTACCACCCTCCCTCCCTCCCTTCCCTCCCTCTACCACCCTCCCTCCCTCCCTTCCCTTCCTCTACCACCCTCCCTCCCTCCCTCCCTCCCTCCCTTCCCTTCCTCCCTCCCTTCCCTTCCTCTCCCTGCCTTCCCTTCCTGTCCCAACCTTCCCTTCTCTCCTTCCCTCCCTCCCTCTCCCTCCCTCCCTCTCCCTCCCTCCCTCCCTCCCTCCCTCCCTCTCCCTCCCCCCCTCCCTCCCTCTCCCTCCCCCTCTCCCTCCCCCCCTCCCTCCCTCCCTCTCCCTCCTCCCTCGCTCCCTCCCTCTCCCCTCCCTCCCTCCCTCCCTTCCTCTCCCTCCCTCCCTCCCTTCCTCTCCCTTCTTCCCTTCCTCTCCCTTCTTCCCTTCCTCTCTTTCTCCTCCCTTCCTCTCCCTCCCTCCCTCTCCCTCCTTTCCTCTCTCTTCCTTCCCTTCCCTCCCTGCTTTCCCTCCCTTCCCCTTCTCTCCGTCCCTTCCCTCCCTCTCCCTCACATCCCTTCCCCCCTCTCTCTTCCCTTCCTCTCCCTCCGTTCCCTCACTCTCCCTCCCTTCCATTCCACTCCCTCCCTCCTCTTCGTTCCCTCTCCCCCATTTCCATCCCTTCCGCCCTCTCTTCCTTCCTCCTTCCAACCTTCCCCCTCCCTCCCTCTCTCCCTCCTTCCTTCCCCTCCCTCCCTTCCTTCCCATTCCCGTCCACTTTCCTCCATCCCTCCCTCCCCTTCCCTTCCATCCTTTCCCATCTCTCCCTCCCTCCTGTTCACATTCCCCTCCTCCCCATCCCTCATCCCTCTGCCCTCCCTCCATCCTTCCCCTGCGCCCACCCACCCACCCCTTCACTTTGTCCCTCCTTCCCTTCCATTCCCTCCATTCCTTCCCTCCCTCCTTCCATCCCATCCTCCCTTCACAGCCCTCCCTCACTCACTCCCTATTCTTTACTTCCACTCCTCCATCTCTGTCCCCCCCTCACTCCTTTCCCTTGCCTCCTCTCACTCCCTCCCTCACAACCACCCTCACAACCACCCTCTTACCCACCCTTCATTCTCTCCTTCCACTCAATCCTTCCCTCCCTCTCCTCACTCCATCAATCCCTCCCTTCCTCCCCTCCCTCTCTCCCTCCCCCTTCCATTCCTCACTCCCTCAATCCCTCCCTCCCCTCACTCCCTCAATCCCTCCCCTCACTCCCTCAATCCCTCCCTTATCCCCTCCCTCTCTATCTCCCCTCTTTCCTTCCCTCCCTCTCGCCCTCTCTCCCTCACTCATTCACATCCCTCTGTCCCACCCCTCTATCCTTCCCTCCCTCACTCGCTACTCTCTCCCCCTTTCTCCCTTGCTCTCCTCACTCACCCGCTCTCCCTCACTCAATCCCTCCCTCCCTTCTTCGTCTCCATCCCCTCCTTCCTTCCTCTCCTTCAACTGCTTCCCCTCATTTTCTCCATCTGTCCAACACCTCCCCTCCTTCTCTCCCGCCCATCTTTCTCTCCCCCACAACCCTCTCTCCCTCACTCCCTCCCATCCCTGCCTCACACCGCTCTCTTCCTCCCTCACTCCCCTCTCCCCTCCATCTTTCCCTCGCTCCCCTACCTCCCTCACAACACTCATCTCCCTCCACTTCCTCCCAACCATCTCCCTTTCCTTCCCTCCCTCCCCACTCCCTCCAACCCTTCCTCCCTCCCTCCCAGCATTCCCCCCCTCCCCTCCCCTCTCATCCATGCTCTCCTTTCTCCCTCCCACACTTCCTCCATCCCTCATTCCCTCCCTCCTTTGCCTCCCCTCCCTCCCTTTCCTCTCACCATGCCCTCCCTCCCCTCCCATTCTCCATTCTCTTCTGCCCTTCCACACTCCCCCCTCCCTCCCTCCCCACACTCCCCCCACCCTCCCTCCCCACACTCCCTCCTCCCTCCCTCCCCACACTCCCCCCTCCCTCCCTCCCCCCTCCCTCCCTCCCCACACTCCCCCCTCCCTCCCTCCCCACACACCCCCCTCCCTCACTCCCCACACTCCCCCCTCCCTCCCTCCCCACACTCACCCCTCCCTCCCTCCCCACACTCACCCCTCCCTCCCTCCCCACACTCACCCCTCCCTTTCTCCCCACACTCACCCCTCCCTTTCTTCCTCTCCCTCCCTTTCTTCCTCTCCCTCCCTCACTTCCAATCCCTCTCATCTTCCCCCCTTAACCTCCCTTTCCTTCCCTCCCTTTCTTTCCCTTCCCTCCTTCCCTCCATCCCAACCTCCAGTGCCTCCCCTCCCTCCCCTCCCCTCCCCTCCCCTCCCCTCCCCTCTCCTCCCCTCTCTCCCTCCCTCCCATTCCCCTTCCTCTCTCGATATCCTTCCAATCCCTCCCCTCTCCTTTCCCTCCACCTCTTGCCCTCCCCTCCTCCCACCTTTGCCTTCCCCTCCCTTCCCTCACTTTTCTTCCCTTCCCTCCCTTGCCTTCCCGTCCTTCTCTCCCCACCTCTTTCCCTCCCTCTCCCACCTTCACCGCCTCAGTAGAGAGCCAGCATCATACCCAATTCCCAGCCTCAGTTATTCCACGAGAAGGAAGTGAGCGAGAGAGGGAGGAAGGAAGGAATTAAATATCGAAGTAGAGGAGGAGGAGGGAGTGAGTTAAGTGAGGAGAGCATGGGACGGTGAGAATGAGGGATATGAGGAGAGGGTGGGAAGGTGGGAGTGATTGATATGAAGAGAGGGTAGAAAGGTGGGAGTGAGGGATATGGGATGGTTGAGTGATGGATATGGGGTGGGGGGATTGAGGGATATATGAAGGGTGAGTGAGGGATATGTGGAGAGGTGCGAGTGAGGGATATGGAGAGAGGGTGTGAGGGATTTGAGGAGGTGCGAGAGAGGGATATGGAGAGAGGGTGTGAGGGATTTGAGGAGGTGCGAGAGAGGGATATGGAGAGAGGGTGTGAGGGATTTGAGGAGGTGCGAGAGAGGGATATGGGGAAAGGGTGGGATTGAATTGTTCCCACCTTGGTCAGACCTTGCTGACGATCAAGCAACTAAATCTCTTCCAATTCCAGGCAACTCTCCGTTACAACACACCTCCCACACAGAAAGACACCGCGTTCACCGTAACTGTGGAGATGGTGACAGTAAATTCAATATTTGAAAATACGAATGAAATCTCAAAGCCCAGGATCGACATCAACGTCACGTGAGTAAAGTGACAAGGGATGGTCAGTATTTAATGAGTGTGAGGGGGATGGTCAGTTTATAATGGGTGTGAGTGAGATGGACAGTAATTAATGGGTGTCATTGAAAGGTCAGTTTTTAATGGGTGTAATTGAGATGATCAGTATTTAATGGATGTTATTGACATGGCCAAATTTTAACCAGTGTGAGTGAGATTGTCAGTGTTTAATGGATGTGATTGAGATGGTCAATATTTAATGGGTGTGAGTGAGATGGTCAGTATTTATTGGGTGTGAGTGAGATGGTCAATATTTATTGGGTGTGAGTGAGATGGTCAGTATTTAATGGGTGTTATTGAAATGGTCAGTATTTAATGGTTGTGATTGAGATGGTCAATATATATTGGGTGTGAGTGAGCTGGTCAGTCTATAATGGGTGTGATTGAGATGGTCAGTATTTATTGGGTGTGAGTGAGATGGTCAGTATTTAATGGGTGTTATTGAGATGGTCAGTCTTTAATGGTTGTGAGTGAGATGATAAGCATTTAATGGGTGTGAGTGAGATGGTTTGTATTTCATGGGTGTGATTGAGGTGGTCAGTATTTAATGGGTGTTATTGAGATGGTCAGTATTTACTGGTTGTGAGTGAGATGGTCAGTATTTAATCGGTGTGATTGATATGGTCAGTATTGAATGGGTGTGAGGGAGATGGTCAGTATATAATAGGTGTGAATGTGGTGGTCAATATTTAATGGTTGTGATTGAAATTGTCAGTATTTATTGGGTATTATTGAAATGTTCAGTATTTAATGTGTGTGATTGAGATCGTCAGTATTTAATGGGTGTGAGGGAGATGGTCAGTATTTAATGGGTGTCAGTGAGATGGACAGTATATAATGGGTGTGATTGAGATGGACAGTAATTAATGGGTGTCATTGAAAGGTCAGTTTTTAATGGGTGTGATTGAGATGGTCAGTATTTATTGGGTGTAAGTGAGATGGTCAGTATTTAATGGGTGTGAGTGAGATGGTCAGTATTTAATGGGTGTGAGTGAGATGGTCAGTATTTATTGGGTGTGAGTGAGATGGTCAGTATTTAATGGGTGTGAGTGAGATGGTCAGTATTTATTGGGTGTGAGTGAGATGGTCAGTATTTAATGGGTGTGAGTGAGATGGTCAGTTTAATTGGTTTTATTGAGATGGTCAGTATTTAATGGGTGTGATTGAGATGGTCAGTATTTAATGGGTGTGATTGAGATGGTCAGTATTTATTGGGTGTGAGTGAGATGGTCAGTATTTAATGGGTGTGAGTGAGATGGTCAGTATTTAATGGGTGTGAGTGAGATGGTCAGTATTTAATGGGTGTTATTGAGATGGTCAGTATTTAATGGGTGTGATTGAGATGGTCAGTATTTAATGGGTGTGATTGAGATGGTCAGTATTTATTGGGTGTGAGTGAGATGGTCAGTATTTAATGGGTGTGAGTGAGATGGTCAGTATTAAATGGGTGTGATTGAGATGGTCAGTATTTAATGGGTGTGAGTGAGAAGGTCAGTATTTAATGGGTGTTATTGAGATGGTCAGTGTTTAATGGTTGTTAAGGAGATGGTCAATATTTATTGGGTTTGAGTGAGATGGTCAGTATATAATGGGTGTGATTGAGATGGTCAGTATTTAATGGGTGTGAGTGAGATGGTCAATTTTTAATTGGTGTGAGTGAGATGGTCAGTATATAATGGGTGTGAGTGAGATGGTCAATTTTTAATCGGTGTGAGTGAGATGGTCAGTATTTAATGGGTGTGAGTGAGATAGTCAGTATTTAATGGGTGTGAGTGAGATGATCAGCATTTAATGGATGTGATTGCGGTGGTCAGTATTTAATGGGTGTTATTGAGTTGGTCAATATTTACTGGTTGTGAGTGAGATGGTCAGTATTTAATGTGTGTGATTGAGATGGTCAGGATTGAATGGGTGTGAGGGAGATGGTCAGTATTCAATGGGTGTGAATGGGATGGTCAGTATTTTAATGGGTGTGATTGAGATGGTCAGTATTTAATGGGTATGATTGAAATGTTCAATATTTAATGTGTGTGATTGAGATGGTCAGTATTTAATGTTTGTGAGTGGAATAGTCAGTATTCAATGGGTGTGAATGGGATGGTCAGTTCTTTAATGGGTGTGATTGAGATGGTCAGTATTTAATGTGTGTGAGTGAGATGGTCAATATTTATTGGGTGTGAGTGAGATGGTCAGTATTTAATGGGTGTTATTGAAATGGTCAGTATTTAATGGTTGTGATTGAGATGGTCAATATATATTGGGTGTGAGTGAGCTGGTCAGTCTATAATGGGTGTGATTGAGATGGTCAGTATTTATTGGGTGTGAGTGAGATGGTCAGTATTTAATTGTTGTTATTGAGATGGTCAGTCTTTAATGGTTGTGAGTGAGATGATAAGCATTTAATGGGTGTGAGTGAGATGGTTTGTATTTCATGGGTGTGATTGAGGTGGTCAGTATTTAATGGGTGTTATTGAGATGGTCAGTATTTACTGGTTGTGAGTGAGATGGTCAGTATTTAATCGGTGTGATTGATATGGTCAGTATTGAATGGGTGTGAGGGAGATGGTCAGTATATAATAGGTGTGAATGTGGTGGTCAATATTTAATGGTTGTGATTGAAATTGTCAGTATTTATTGGGTATTATTGAAATGTTCAGTATTTAATGTGTGTGATTGAGAGCGTCACTATTTAATGGTTGTGAGTGGAATAGTCAGTATTCAATTGGTGTGAATGGGATGGTCAGTATTTATTGGGTGTGATTGAGGTGGTCAGTATTTAATGGGTGTGAGTGAGATGGTCAATATTTATTGGGTGTGAGTGAGATGGTCAGTATTTAATGGGTGTTATTGAAATGGTCAGTATTCAATGGTTGTGATTGAGATGGTCAATATATATTGGGTGTGAGTGAGCTGGTCAGTCTATAATGGGTGTGATTGAGATGGTCAGTATTTATTGGGTGTGAGTGAGATGGTCAGTATTTAATGGGTGTTATTGAAATGGTCAGTATTCAATGGTTGTGATTGAGATGGTCAATATATATTGGGTGTGAGTGAGCTGGTCAGTCTATAATGGGTGTTATTGAGATGGTCAGTATTTACTGGTTGTGAGTGAGATGGTCAGTATTTAATCGGTGTGATTGACATGGTCAGTATTGAATGGGTGTGAGGGAGATGGTCAGTATATAATCGGTGTGAATGTGGTGGTCAATATTTAATGGGTGTGATTGAGATCGTCAGTATTTAATGGTTGTGAGTGGAATAGTCAGTATTCAATTGGTGTGAATGGGATGGTCAGTATTTATTGGGTGTGATTGTGGTGGTCAGTATTTAATGGGTGTGAGTGAAATGGTCAGTATTTAATGGGTGTGATTGAGATGGTCAGTATTGAATGGGTGTGAGGGAGATGGTCAGTATTTAATGGGTGTCAGTGAGATGGACAGTATATAATGGGTGTGATTGAGATGGACAGTAATTAATGGGTGTCATTGAAAGGTCAGTTTTTAATGGGTGTGATTGAGATGATCAGTATTTAATGGGTGTGAGTGAGATGGTCAGTATTTAATGGGTGTGAATGAGATGGGCAGTATTTAATGGGTGTGAGTGAGATGGTTTGTATTTCATGGGTGTGATTGAGGTGGTCAGTATTTAATGGGTGTGATTGAGATGGTCAGTATTGAATGGGTGTGAGGGAGATGGTCAGTATATAATAGGTGTGAATGTGGTGGTCAATATTTAATGGTTGTGATTGAAATTGTCAGTATTTATTGGGTATTATTGAAATGTTCAGTATTTAATGTGTGTGATTGAGATGGTCAGTATTTAATGGGTGTGAGTGAGATGGACAGTAATTAATGGGTGTCATTGAAAGGTCAGTTTTTAATGGGTGTGATTGAGATGGTTTGTATTTCATGGGTGTGATTGAGGTGGTCAGTATTTAATGGGTGTGATTGAGATGGTCAGTATTGAATGGGTGTGAGGGAGATGGTCAGTATATAATAGGTGTGAATGTGGTGGTCAATATTTAATGGTTGTGATTGGAATAGTCAGTATTCAATTGGTGTGATTGGGATGGTCAGTATTTAATGGGTGTGATTGAGGTGGTCAGTATTTAATGGGTGTGAGTGAGATGGACAGTAATTAATGGGTGTCATTGAAAGGTCAGTTTTTAATGGGTGTGATTGAGATGGTCAGTATTTAATGGGTGTTATTGACATGACCAGATTTTCATCAGTGTTAGTGAGATTGTCAGTGTTTTTTGGATGTGAGTGAGATGGTCAGTATTTAATGGGTGTGAATGAGATGGTCAGTATTTAATGGGTGTGATTGAGATGGTCAGTACTTAATGGGTGTGAATGAGATGGTCAGTATTGAATGGGTGTGAATGAGATGGTTAGTATTTAATGTGTGTTTGAGATGGTCAGTATTGAATGGGTGTAAGTGAGATGGTCAGTATTTAATGGGTGTGAGTGAGATGGTCATTATTTAATGGGTGTGAGTGACATGGTCAGCGTATAATGGGTGTGAGTGAGATGGTCAGCGTATAATGGCTGTGAGTGAGATGGTCATTATTCAATGGGCGTGAGTGAGATGGTCAGTCTTTAATGGGTGTGAGTTGAGGGACAATATTTAATGGGTGTGAGTGAGATGGTCAGTATTTAATGGGTGTGATTGAGATGGTCAGTCTTTAATGGGTGTGAGTTGAGGGACAATATTTAATGGGTGTGAGTGAGATGGTCAGTTTTAATTGGTTTAATTGAGATGGTCAGTATTTAAAGTTTGTGAGTGAGATGGTCAGTATTTCATGGGTGTGATTGAGATGGTTCGTATTTAATGGGTGTTATTGAGATGGTCAGTATTTTAATGGGTGTGAGTGAGATGGTCAGTATATATTGGGTGTGATCGAGATGGTCAATATTTATTGGGTGTGAGTGAGATGGTCAGTATTTAATGGGTGTTATTGAGATGGTTAGTATTTAATGGGTGTTATTGAGATGGTCAGGTTAATTGGGTGAGTGTGATGATCAGCATTTAATGGGTGTGATTGAGATGGTCAGTATTTAATAGGTGTGAGTGAGATGGTCAATATTTATTGGGTGTGAGTGAGATGGTCAGTATTTAATGGGTGTGATTGAGATGGTCATTATTTATTGGGTTTGATTGAGATGGTCAATGTTTAATCGGTGTTAGTGAGATAGTCAGTATTTAATGGGTGTGAGTGAGATTGTCAGTATTTAATTGGTTTTATTGAGATGGTCAGTATTTAATGGTTGTGAGTGAGATGATCAGCATTTAATGGGTGTGAGTGAGATGCTTTGTATTTAATGGGTGTTATTGAGATGGTCAGTATTTAATAGGTATGATTGAAATAATCAGTCTTTAATGGGTGTTATGCAAATGGTCAGTATTTAATGGGTGTGATTGAGATGGTCAGTATTTATTGGTTGTGAGTGAGATGGTCAGTATTTAATGGGTGTTATTGAGATGCTCAGTATTTAATGGGTGTTTTTGAGATGGTCAGTTTTATTGGGTGAGTGTGATGATCTGCATTTAATGGGTGTGATTGAGATGGTCAGTCTTTCATGGGTGTGATTGAGATGGTCAGTCTTTAATGGTTGTGAGTGAGATGGTCAGTATATAATGGGTGTGATTGAGATGGTTAGTATTCAATGGGTGTGAGTGAGATGGTCAGTATTTAATGGGTGTGAGTGAGATGGTCAGTATTTAATGGGTGTTATTGAGATGGTCAGTATTTAATGGTTGTGAGTGAGATGGTCAGTGTTTAATTGTTGTGAGTGAGATGATCAGTCTATAATGGGTGTGAGTGAGATGGTTTGTATTTAATGGGTATGATTGAGAGGGTCAGTATTTAATGGGTGTGAGTGAGATGGTTAATATTTATTGGGTGTGAGTGAGATGGTCAGTATTTAATGGGTGTGAGTGAGATGGTCAGTATTTAATGCGTGTTATTGAGATGGTTAGTATTTAATGGGTGTTATTGAGATGGTCAGGTTAATTGGGTGAGTGTGATGATCAGCATTTAATGGGTGTGATTGAGATGGTCAGTCTTTAATGTGTGTGATTGAGATGGTCAGTGTTTAATAGGTGTGAGTGAGATGGTCAATATTTATTGGGTGTGAGTGAGATTGTCAGTATTTAATGGGTGTGATTGAGATGGTCATTATTTATTGGGTGTGATTGAGATGGTCAATTTTTAATCGGTGTGAGTGAGATAGTCAGTATTTAATGGGTGTGAGTGGGATGATCAGCATTTAATGGGTGTGAGTGAGATGGTCAGTATTTAATGGGTGTGAGTGAGATGGTCAGTATTTAATGGGTGTTATTGAGATGGTCAGTATTTAATGGTTGTGAGTGAGATGGTCAGTGTTTAATTGTTGTGAGTGAGATGGTCAGTATTTAATGGGTGTGAGTGAGATGGTCAATATATAATGGGTGCCATTGAGATGGTTAGTATTTAATGGGTGTGATTGATATGGTCAGTATTTAATGGGAGTGTAAGAGATGGTCAGTTTATAATGGGTCTGATTGAGATGGACAGTAATTAATGGGTGTGATTGAAAGATCAGTTTATAATGGGTGTGATTGATATGATCAGTATTTAATTGGTATTATTGACATGGCCAGCTTTTAATCAGTGTGAGTGAAATGGTCATTATTTAATAGGTGTGAGTGAGATGGTCATTATTTAATGGGTGTGAGTGAGATGGTCAGCATATAATGGGTGTGAGTGTGATGGTCAGTATTTAATGGGTGTGATTGTGATGGTCAATATTTAATGGGTGTGATTGAGATGGTCAGTATTTATTGGGTGTGATTGAGATGGTTAGTATTTAATGGTTGTGAGTGAGATGGTCAGTATTTTTTGGGTGTGATTGAGATGGTAAGTATTTAATGGTTGTGAGTGGAATGGTCAGTATTTAATGGGTGAGAGTCAGATTGTCAGTATTTAACCGGTGTGATTGAGATTGTCATTATTCAAAGGGTTTGAATGGGATGGTCAGCATTTAATGGGTGTGAGTGAGATGGTCATTCTTGAATGGGTGTGAGTGACATGGTCAGCGTATAATGGGTGTGAGTGAGATGGTCATAATTTAATGGGTGTGAGTGAGATGGTCAGCACATAATGGGTGTGAGTGAGATGGTCATTATTTAGTGGGTGTTATTGAGATGGTCAATTTTATTGGGTGAGTGTGATGATCAGCATTTAATGGGTGTGATTGAGATGGTCAGTATTTATTGGTTGTGAGTGAGATGGTCAGTATTTAATGGGTGTTATTGAGATGCTCAGTATTTAATGGGTGTTTTTGAGATGGTCAGTTTTATTGGGTGAGTGTGATTATCTGCATTTAATGGGTGTGATTGAGATGGTCAGTCTTTAATGGTTGTGAGTGAGATGGTCAGTATATAATGGGTGTGATTGAGATGGTTAGTATTCAATGGGTGTGAGTGAGATGGTCAGTATTTAATGGGTGTGAGTGAGATGGTCAATATATAATGGGTGCCATTGAGATGATCAGTATTTAATGGGTGTGATTGAAAGATCAGTTTATAATGGGTGTGATTGATATGATCAGTATTTAATTGGTATTGTTGACATGGCCAGATTTTAATCAGTGTGAGTGAAATGGTCATTATTTAATAGGTGTGAGTGAGATGGTCAGCATATGATGGGTGTGAGTGTGATGGTCAGTATTTAATGGGTGTGATTGAGATGGTCAATATTTAATGTGTGTGATTGAGATGGTCAATATTTAATGTGTGTGATTGAGATGGTCAGTATTTAATGTGTGTGATTGAGATTGTCAGTATTTATTGGGTGTTATTGAGATGGTTAGTATTTTATGGTTGTGAGTGGAATGGTCAGTATTTAATGGGTGTGAGTCAGATTGTCAGTATTTAACCGGTGTAATTGAGATTGTCATTATTCAAAGGGTTTGAATGGGATGGTCAGCATTTAATGGGTGTGAGTGAGATGGTCATAATTTAATGGGTGTGAGTGAGATGGTTAGCATATAATGGGTGTGAGTGAGATGGTCATTATTTAATGGGTGTGAGTGAGATGGTCAGAATTTAATGGGTGTGATTGTGATGGTCAGTATTTGTTGGGTGTGATTGAGATGGTCAATATTTAATGTGTGTGATTGAGATGGTCAATATTTAATGTGTGTGATTGAGATGGTCAGTATTTAATGTGTGTGATTGAGATGGTCAGTATTTATTGGGTGTTATTGAGATGGTTAGTATTTTATGGTTGTGAGTGGAATGGTCAGTATTTAATGGGTGTGAGTCAGATTGTCAGTATTTAACCGGTGTAATTGAGATTGTCATTATTCAAAGGGTTTGAATGGGATGGTCAGCATTTAATGGGTGTGAGTGAGATGGTCATAATTTAATGGGTGTGAGTGAGATGGTTAGCATATAATGGGTGTGAGTGAGATGGTCATTATTTAATGGGTGTGAGTGAGATGGTCAGAATTTAATGGGTGTGATTGTGATGGTCAGTATTTAATGGGTGTGATTGAGATGGTCAGTCCTTAATGGGTGTGAGTGAGAGGGACAATATTTAATCGGTGTGAGTGAGATGGTTATTATTTAATGGGTGTGAGTGAGATGGTCAGCATATAATGGGTGTGAGTGTGATGGTCAGTATTTAATGGGTGTGATTGAGATGGTCAATATTTAATGGGTGTGATTGAGATGGTCAGTATTTAATTGGTGTGATTGAGATGGTCAGTATTTATTGGGTGTGATTGAGATGGTTAGTATTTAATGGTTGTGAGTGAGATGGTCAGTATTTTTTGGGTGTGATTGAGATGGTAAGTATTTAATGGTTGTGAGTGGAATGGTCAGTATTTGATGGGTATGAGTGGAATGGTCAGTATTTAATGGGTGTGAGTGAGATGGTCATTCTTGAATGGGTGTGAGTGACATGGTCAGCGTATAATGGGTGTGAGTGAGATGGTCATAATTTAATGGGTGTGAGTGAGATGGTCAGCACATAATGGGTGTGAGTGAGATGGTCATTATTTAGTGGGTGTTATTGAGATGGTCAGTTTTATTGGGTGAGTGTGATGATCAGCATTTCATGGGTGTGATTGAGATGGTCAGTCTTTAATGGGTGTTGTTGAGATGGTCAGTATTTAATGGGTGTGAGTGAGATGGTCAGTATTTAATGGGTGTGAGTGAGATGGTCAGTATTTAATTGTTGTGAGTGAGATGATCAGTCTGTAATGGGTGTGAGTGAGATGGTCAATATATAATGGGTGTCATTGAGATGGTCAGCATTTAATGAGTGTGATTGATGTGGTCAGTATTTAATAGGTCTGATTGAGATAATCAGTCTTTAATGGCTGTTATGGAAATGGTCAGTATTTATTGGGTGTGAGTGAGATGGTCAGTATTTATGGGTTTTATTGAGATGGTCAGTATTTCATGGGTGTTATTGAGATGGTCAGTTTTATTGGGTGAGTCTGGTGATCAGCATTTAATGGGTCTGATTTAGATGGTCAGTCTTTAATGGGTGTGATTGAAATGATCAGTATTTAATGTGTGTGAGTGAGATGGTCAGTATTTAATGGGTGTTATTGAGTTGGTCAGTATTTAATGGTTGTGAGTGAGTTGGTCAGTCTTTAATGGGTGTGAGTGAGATGGTCAATTTTTAATCGGTGTGAGTGAGATGGTCAGTATTTAATGGGTGTGAGTGAGATGGTTTGTATTTCATGGGTGTGATTGAGGTGGTCAGTATTTAATGTGTGCGATTGAGATGGTCAGTATTTAATGGTTGTGAGTGGAATAGTCAGTATTCAATGGGTGTGAATGGGATGGTCAGTTTTTTAATGGGTGTTATTGAGATGGTCAGTATTTAATAGGTCTGATTGAAATAATCAGTCTTTAATGGGTGTTATGCAAATGATCAGTATTTAATGGGTGTGATTGAGATGGTCAGTATTTATTGGTTGTGAGTGAGATGGTCAGTATTTAATGGGTGTTATTGAGATGCTCAGTATTTAATGGGTGTTTTTGAGATGGTCAGTTTTATTGGGTGAGTGTGATGATCTGCCTTTAATGGGTGTGAGTGAGATGGTCAGTCTTTAATGGTTGTGAGTGAGATGGTCAGTCTTTAATGGTTGTGAGTGAGATGGTCAGTATATAATGGGTGTGATTGAGATGGTTAGTATTCAATGGGTGTGAGTGAGATGGTCAGTATTTAATGGGTGTGAGTGAGATGGTCAGTATTTAATGGGTGTTATTGAGATGGTCAGTATTTAATGGTTGTGAGTGAGATGGTCAGTGTTTAATGGGTGTGAGTGAGATGGTCAGTATTTAATGGGTGTTATTGAGATGGTCAGTATTTAATGGTTGTGAGTGAGATGGTCAGTGTTTAATTGTTGTGAGTGAGATGATCAGTCTATAATGGGTGTGAGTGAGATGGTTTGTATTTAATCGGTATGATTGAGATGGTCAGTATTTAATGGGTGTGAGTGAGATGGTCAATATATAATGGGTGCCATTGAGATGATCAGTATTTAATGGGTGTGATTGATATGGTCAGTATTTAATGGGAGTGTAAGAGATGGTCAGTTTATAATGTGTGTGATTGAGATGGACAGTAATTAATGGGTGTGATTGAAAGATCAGTTTATAATGGGTGTGATTGATATGATCAGTATTTAATTGGTATTGTTGACATGGCCAGATTTTAATCAATGTGAGTGAAATGGTCATTATTTAATAGGTGTGAGTGAGATGGTGATTATTTAATGGGTGTGAGTGAGATGGTCAGCATATAATGGGTGTGAGTGTGATGGTCAGTATTTAATGGGTGTGATTGAGATGGTCAATATTTAATGTGTGTGATTGAGATGGTCAGTATTTAATGTGTGTGATTGAGATGGTCAGTATTTATTGGGTGTGACTGAGATGCTTAGTATTTTATGGTTGTGAGTGGAATGGTCAGTATTTAATGGGTGTGAGTCAGATTGTCAGTATTTAACCGGTGTAATTGAGATTGTCATTATTCAAAGGGTTTGAATGGGATGGTCAGCATTTAATGGGTGTGAGTGAGATGGTCATTCTTGAATGGGTGTGAGTGACATGGTCAGCGTATAATGGGTGTGACTGAGATGGTCATAATTTAATGGGTGTGAGTGAGATGGTCAGTATTTAATGGGTGTGATTGTGATGGTCAGTATTTGTTGGGTGTGATTGAGATGGTCAGTATATAATAGGTGTGATTGAGATCGTCAGTATTTAATGGGTGTGATTGAGATGGTCAGTCCTTAATGGGTGTGAGTGAGAGGGACAATATTTAATCGGTGTGAGTGAGATCGTCATTATTTAATGGGTGTGAGTGAGATGGTGAGTTTTAATTGGTTTTATTGAGATGGTCAGTATTTCATGTTTGTGAGTGAGATGGTCAGTATTTAATGGGTGTGATTGAGATGGTCAGTATTTATTGGTTGTGAGTGAGATGGTCAGTATTTAATGGGTTTTATTGAGATGGTCAGTATTTAATGGGTGTTGTTGAGATGGTCAGCATATAATGGGTGTGAGTGTGATGGTCAGTATTTAATGGGTGTGATTGAGATGGTCAATATTTAATGGGTGTTATTGAGATGGTCAGTATTTAATGGGTGTGAGTGAGATGGTCAGTATTTATTGGGTGTGAGTGAGATGGTCAGTATTTAATGTGTGCGATTGAGATGGTCAGTATTTAATGGTTGTGAGTGGAATGGTCAGTATTCAATGGGTGTGAATGGGATGGTCAGTTTTTTAATGGGTGTTATTGAGATGGTCAGTATTTAATAGGTCTGATTGAAATAATCAGTCTTTAATGGGTGTTATGCAAATGATCAGTATTTAATGGGTGTGATTGAGATGGTCAGTATTTATTGGTTGTGAGTGAGATGGTCAGTATTTAATGGGTGTTATTGAGATGCTCAGTATTTAATGGGTGTTTTTGAGATGGTCAGTTTTATTGGGTGAGTGTGATGATCTGCCTTTAATGGGTGTGATTGAGATGGTCAGTCTTTAATGGTTGTGAGTGAGATGGTCAGTCTTTAATGGTTGTGAGTGAGATGGTCAGTATATAATGGGTGTGATTGAGATGGTTAGTATTCAATGGGTGTGAGTGAGATGGTCAGTATTTAATGGGTGTGAGTGAGATGGTCAGTATTTAATGGGTGTTATTGAGATGGTCAGTATTTAATGGTTGTGAGTGAGATGGTCAGTGTTTAATTGTTGTGAGTGAGATGATCAGTCTATAATGGGTGTGAGTGAGATGGTTTGTATTTAATCGGTATGATTGAGATGGTCAGTATTTAATGGGTGTGAGTGAGATGGTCAATATATAATGGGTGCCATTGAGATGATCAGTATTTAATGGGTGTGATTGATATGGTCAGTATTTAATGGGAGTGTAAGAGATGGTCAGTTTATAATGTGTGTGATTGAGATGGACAGTAATTAATGGGTGTGATTGAAAGATCAGTTTATAATGGGTGTGATTGATATGATCAGTATTTAATTGGTATTGTTGACATGGCCAGATTTTAATCAATGTGAGTGAAATGGTCATTATTTAATAGGTGTGAGTGAGATGGTGATTATTTAATGGGTGTGAGTGAGATGGTCAGCATATAATGGGTGTGAGTGTGATGGTCAGTATTTAATGGGTGTGATTGAGATGGTCAATATTTAATGTGTGTGATTGAGATGGTCAGTATTTAATGTGTGTGATTGAGATGGTCAGTATTTATTGGGTGTGACTGAGATGCTTAGTATTTTATGGTTGTGAGTGGAATGGTCAGTATTTAATGGGTGTGAGTCAGATTGTCAGTATTTAACCGGTGTAATTGAGATTGTCATTATTCAAAGGGTTTGAATGGGATGGTCAGCATTTAATGGGTGTGAGTGAGATGGTCATTCTTGAATGGGTGTGAGTGACATGGTCAGCGTATAATGGGTGTGACTGAGATGGTCATAATTTAATGGGTGTGAGTGAGATGGTCAGTATTTAATGGGTGTGATTGTGATGGTCAGTATTTGTTGGGTGTGATTGAGATGGTCAGTATATAATAGGTGTGATTGAGATCGTCAGTATTTAATGGGTGTGATTGAGATGGTCAGTCCTTAATGGGTGTGAGTGAGAGGGACAATATTTAATCGGTGTGAGTGAGATCGTCATTATTTAATGGGTGTGAGTGAGATGGTGAGTTTTAATTGGTTTTATTGAGATGGTCAGTATTTCATGTTTGTGAGTGAGATGGTCAGTATTTAATGGGTGTGATTGAGATGGTCAGTATTTATTGGTTGTGAGTGAGATGGTCAGTATTTAATGGGTTTTATTGAGATGGTCAGTATTTAATGGGTGTTGTTGAGATGGTCAGCATATAATGGGTGTGAGTGTGATGGTCAGTATTTAATGGGTGTGATTGAGATGGTCAATATTTAATGGGTGTTATTGAGATGGTCAGTATTTAATGGGTGTGAGTGAGATGGTCAGTATTTAATGGGTGTGAGTGAGATGGTCAGTATTTATTGGGTGTGAGTGAGATGGTCAGTATTTATTGGGTGTGAGTGAGATGGTCAGTATTTATTAGGTGTGATTGAGATGGTCAGTATTTAATGGTTGTGAGTGGAATGGTCAGTATTTAATGGGTGTGAGTGAGATTGTCAGTATTTAACCGGTGTGATTGAGATGGTCAGCGTATAATGGGTGTGATTGAGATGGTCAGCATTTATTGGGTGTGATTGAGATGGTTAGTATTTAATGGTTGTGAGTGAGATGGTCAGTATTTATTAGGTGTGATTGAGATGGTCATTATTCAATGGGTTTGAATGGGATGGTCAGCATTTAATAGGTGTGAGTGAGATGGTCAACATTTATTGGGTGTGATTGAGATGGTTAGTATTTAATGGTTGTGAGTGAGATGGTCAGTATTTATTAGGTGTTATTGAGATGGTCATTATTCAATGGGTTTGAATGGGATGGTCAGCATTTAATAGGTGTGAGTGAGATGGTCATTATTTAATGGATGTGAGTGAGATGGTCAGCGTATAATGGGTGTGAGTGATATGGTCATTATTAAATGGGTGTTATTGAGATGGTCAATTTTTTTGGGTGAGTGTGATGATCAGCATTTAATGGGTGTGATTGAGATGGTCAGTCTTTAATTGTTGTGAGTGAGATGGTCAGTGTATAATGGGTGTGATTCAGATGGTTAGTATTTAATGGGTGTTATTGAGATGGTCATTATTTAATGGGTGTGAGTGAGATGGTCAGTATTTAATGGGTGTGAGTGAGATGGTCAGTATTTAATGGGTGTGAGTGAGATGGTCAGTCTTTAATGGGTGTGATTGAGATGGTCAGTATTTATTGGGTGTGAGTGAGATGGTCAGTATTTAATGGGTGTTATTGAGATGGTCAGTTTTATTGGGTGAGTGTGATGATCAGCATTTAATGGGTGTTATTGAGATGGTCAGTATTTAATGGTTGTGAATGAGTTGGTCAGTATTTAATGGTTGTGAGTGAGATGGTCAATATTTAATGGGTGTGATTGAGATGGTCAGTATTTATTGGGTGTGATGGAGATGGTTAGTATTTAATTGGTCTCATTGAGATGGTCAGTCTTTAATCGGTGTTCGTGAGATGGTCAATTTTTAATCGGTGTGAGTGAGATGGTCAGTATTGAATAGGTGTGAGTGAAATGGTCAGTCCTTAATTGGTTTTATTGAGATGGTCAGTATTTAATGGTTGTGAGTGAGATGATCAGCATTTAATGGGTGTGAGTGAGATGGTTTTTATTTAATGGGTGTGATTGAGATGGTCAGTATTTAATGGTTGTGAGTGAGATGATCAGTATATAATGGGTGTGAGTGAGATGGTTTGTATTTAATGGGTGTGATTGAGGTGGTCAGTATTTAATGGGTGTGATTGAGGTGGTCAGTATTTAATGTGTGCGATAGAGATGGTCAGTATTTAATGGTTGTGAGTGGAATAGTCAGTATTCAATGGGTGTGAATGGGATGGTCAGTTTTTTAATGGGTGTTATTGAGATGGTCAGTATTTAATAGGTCTGATTGAAATAATCAGTCTTTAAAAGGTGTTATGCAAATGATCAGTATTTATTGGTTGTGAGTGAGATGGTCAGTATTTATTGGTTGTGAGTGAGATGGTCAGTATTTAATGGGTGTTATTGAGATGCTCAGTATTTAATGGGTGTTTTTGAGATGGTCAGTTTTTTTGGGTGAGTGTGATGATCTGTATTTAATGGGTGTGATTGAGATGGTCAGTCTTTAATGGTTGTGAGTGAGATGGTCAGTCTTTAATGGGTATGATTGAGATGGTCAGTATTTAATGGGTGTGAGTGAGATGGTCAATATATAATGGGTGCCATTGAGATGGTCAGTATTTAATGGGTGTGATTGATATGGTCAGTATTTAATGGGAGTATAAGAGATGGTCAGTTTATAATGGGTGTGATTGAGATGGACAGTAATTAATGGGTGTGATTGAAAGATCAGTTTATAATGGGTGTGATTGATATGATCAGTATTGAATTGGTATTATTGACATGGCCAGATTTTAATCAGTGTGAGTGAAATGGTCATTATTTAACAGGTGTGAGTGAGATGGTCATTATTTAATGGGTGTGAGTGAGATGGTCAGCATTTGATGGGTGTGATTGAGATGGTCAATATTTAATGGGTGTGATTGAGATGGTCAGTATTTAATGGGTGTGATTGAGATGGTCAGTATTTATTGGGTGTGATTGAGATGGTGAGTATTTAATATGTCTGATTGAGTTAATCAGTCTTTAATTGCTGTTATGGAAATGGTCAGTATTTATTAAGTGTGAATGAGATGGTCAGTATTTATTGGGTGTGAGTGAGATGGTCAGTATTTAATGGGTGTTATTGAGATGGTCAGTATTTAATGGGTGTTATTGAGATGGTCAGTTTTATTGGGTGAGTGTGATGATCAGCATTTACTGGGTGTTATTGAGATGGTTAGTATTTAATGGTTGTGAGTGAGATGGTCAGTATTTTTTGGGTGTGATTGAGATGGTAAGTATTTAATGGTTGTGAGTGGAATGGTCAGTATTTGATGGGTATGAGTGGAATGGTCAGTATTTAATGGGTGTGAGTCAGATTGTCAGTATTTAACCGGTGTGATTGAGATTGTCATTATTCAAAGGGTTTGAATGGGATGGTCAGCATTTGATGGGTGTGAGTGAGATGGTCATTCTTGAATGGGTGTGAGTGACATGGTCAGTGTATAATGGGTGTGAGTGAGATGGTCATAATTTAATGGGTGTGAGTGAGATGGTCAGCATATAATGGGTGTGAGTGAAATGGTCATTATTTAATGGGTGTGAGTGAGATGGTCAGAATTTAGTGGGTGTGATTGTGAATGTCAGTATTTGTTGGGTGTGATTGAGATGGTCAGTATATAATAGGTGTGATTGAGATGGTCACTATTTACTGGTTCTGAGTGAGATGGTCAGTATTTAATGGTTGTGAGTGAGATGATCAGTATATAATGGGTGTGAGTGAGATGGTTTGTATTTAATGGGTGTGATTGAGGTGATCAGTATTGAATGGTTGTGAGGGAGATGGTCAGTATATAATGGGTGTGAATGTGGTGGTCGATATTTAATGGTTGTGATTGAAATTGTCAGTATTTTATGGGTATTATTGAAATGTTCAGTATTTAATGTGTGTGATTGAGATGGTCAGTATTTAATGGGTGTGAATGGGATGGTCAGTTTTTTAATGGGTGTTATTGAGATGGTCAGTATTTATTAGGTCTGATTGAAATAATCAGTCTTTAATGGGTGTTATGCAAATGGTCAGTATTTAATGAGTGTGAATGAGATGGTCAGTATTTATTGGGTGTGAGTGAGATGGTCAGTATGTCATGGGTGTTATTGAGATGGTCATTATTTAGTGGGTGTTATTGAGATGGTCAGTTTTATTGGGTGAGTGTGATGATCAGCAGTCAATGGGTGTGATTGAGATGGTCAGTCTTTAATGGGTGTTGTTGAGATGGTCAGTATTTAATGGGTGTGAGTGAGATGGTCAGTATTTAATGGGTGTGAGTGAGATGGTCAGTATTTAATTGTTGTGAGTGAGATGATCAGTCTGTAATGGGTGTGAGTGAGATGGCTTGTATTTAATGGGTATGATTGAGATGGTCAGTATTTAATGGGTGTGAGTGAGATGGTCAATATATAATGGGTGTCATTGAGATGGTCAGCATTTAATGAGTGTGATTGATATGGTCAGTATTTAATAGGTCTGATTGAGATAATCAGTCTTTAATGGCTGTTCTGGAAATGGTCAGTATTTATTGGGTGTGAGTGAGATGGTCAGTATTTATGGGTTTTATTGAGATGGTCAGTATTTCATGGGTGTTATTGAGATGGTCAGTTTTATTGGGTGAGTCTGGTGATCAGCATGTAATGGGTCTGATTGAGATGGTCAGTCTTTAATGGGTGTGATTGAGATGGTCAGTATTTAATGTGTGTGAGTGAGATGGTCAGTATTTAATGGGTGTGAGTGAGATGGTCAGTATTTAATGGGTGTGAGTGAGATGGTTTGTATTTCATGGGTGTGATTGAGGTGGTCAGTATTTAATGTGTGCGATTGAGATGGTCAGTATTTAATGGTTGAGAGTGGAATGGTCAGTATTCAATGGGTGTGAATGGGATGGTCAGTTTTTTAATGGGTGTTATTGAGATGGTCAGTATTTAATAGGTCTGATTGAAATAATCAGTCTTTAATGGGTGTTATGCAAATGATCAGTATTTAATGGGTGTGATTGAGATGGTCAGTATTTATTGGTTGTGAGTGAGTGGGTCAGTATTTAATGGGTGTTATTGAGATGCTCAGTATTTAATGGGTGTTTTTGAGATGGTCAGTTTTATTGGGTGAGTGTGATGATCTGCATTTAATGGGTGTGATTGAGATGGTCAGTCTTTAATGGTTGTGAGTGAGATGGTCAGTCTTTAATGGTTGTGAGTGAGATGGTCAGTATATAATGGGTGTGATTGAGATGGTTAGTATTCAATGGGTGTGAGTGAGATGGTCAGTATTTAATGGGTGTGAGTGAGATGGTCAGTATTTAATGGTTGTGAGTGAGATGGTCAGTGTTTCATTGTTGTGAGTGAGATGATCAGTCTATAATGGGTGTGAGTGAGATGGTTTGTATTTAATGGGTATGATTGAGATGGTCAGTATTTAATGGGTGTGATTGAGATGGTCAATATATAATGGGTGCCATTGAGATGATCAGTATTTAATGGGTGTGATTGATATGGTCAGTATTTAATGGGAGTGTAAGAGATGGCCAGTTTATAATGGGTGTGATTGAGATGGACACTAATTAATGGGTGTGATTGAAAGATCAGTTTATACTGGGTGTGATTGATATGATCAGTATTTAATTGGTATTGTTGACATGGCCAGATTTTAATCAGTGTGAGTGAAATGGTCATTATTTAATAGGTGTGAGTGAGATGGTGATTATTTAATGGGTGTGAGTGAGATGGTCAGCATATAATGGGTGTGAGTGAGATGGTCAGCATATAATGGGTGTGAGTGAGATGGTCATAATTTAATGGGTGTGAGTGAGATGGTCAGCATATAATGGGTGTGAGTGAGATGGTCATTATTTAATGGGTGTGAGTGAGATGGTCAGAATTTAATGGGTGTGATTGTGATGGTCAGTATTTGTTGGGTGTGATTGAGATGGTCAATATATAATAGGTGTGATTGAGATGGTCAGTATTTAATGGGTGTGATTGAGATGGTCAGTCCTTAATGGGTGTGAGTGAGAGGGTCAATATTTAATCAGTGTGAGTGAAATGGTCATTATTTAATAGGTGTGAGTGAGATGGTGATTATTTAATGGGTGTGAGTGAGATGGTCAGTATTTAATGGGTGTGATTGAGATGGTTAGTATTTAATGGTTGTGAGTGGAATGGTCAGTATTTATTGGGTGTGAGTCAGATTGTCAGTATTTAACCGGTGTAATTGAGATTGTCATTATTCAAAGGGTTTGAATTGGATGGTCAGCATTTAATGGGTGTGAGTGAGTTGGTCATTCTTGAATGGGTGTGAGTGACATGGTCAGCGTATAATGGGTGTGAGTGAGATGGTCATAATTTAATGGGTGTGAGTGAGATGGTCAGCATATAATGGGTGTGAGTGAGATGGTCATTATTTAATGGGTGTGAGTGAGATGGTCAGAATTTAATGGGTGTGATTGTGATGGTCAGTATTTGTTGGGTGTGATTGAGATGGTCAATATATAATAGGTGTGATTGAGATGGTCAGTATTTAATGGGTGTGATTGAGATGGTCAGTCCTTAATGGGTGTGAGTGAGAGGGTCAATATTTAATCGGTGTGAGTGAGATGGTCATTATTTAATGGGTGTGAGTGAGATGGTGAGTTTTAATTGGTTTTATTGAGATGGTCAGTATTTCATGTTTGTGAGTGAGATGGTCAGTATTTAATGGGTGTGATTGAGATGGTCAGTATTTAATGGGTTTTATTGAGATGGTCAGTATTTAATGGGTGTTATTGAGATGGTCAGCATATAATGGGTGTGAGTGTGATGGTAAGTAATTAATGGGTGTGATTGAGATGGTCAATATTTAATGGGTGTGATTGAGATGGTCAGTATTTAATGGGTGTGAGTGAGATGGTCAGTATTTATTGGGTGTGAGTGAGATGGTCAGCATTTATTGGGTGTGATTGAGATGGTTAATATTTAATGGTTGTGAGTGGAATGGTCAGTATTTAATGGGTGTGAGTGAGATTGTCAGTATTTAACCGGTGTGATTGAGATGGTCAGCGTATAATGGGTGTGATTGAGATGGTCAGCATTTATTGGTTGTGATTGAGATGGTTAGTATTTAATGGTTGTGAGTGAGATGGTCAGCGTATAATGGGTGTGACTGAGATGGTTAGTATTTAATGGGTGTCATTGAGATGGTCATTATTTAATGGTTGTGAGTGAGATGGTCAGTATTTATTAGGTGTGATTGAGATGGTCATTATTCAATGGGTTTGAATGGGATGGTCAGCATTTAATAGGTGTGAGTGAGATGGTCATTATTTAATGGGTGTGAGTGAGATGGTCAGCGTATAATGGGTGTGAGTGATATGGTCATTATTAAATGGGTGTTATTGAGATGGTCAATTTTATTGGGTGAGTGTGATGATCAGCATTTAATGGGTGTGATTGAGATGGTCAGTCTTTAATGGTTGTGAGTGAGATGGTCAGTATTTAATGGGTGTGAGTGAGATGGTCAGTCTTTAATGGTTGTGAGTGAGATGGTCAATATATAATGGGTGTGATTGAGATGGTCAGTATTTATTGGGTGTGAGTGGGATGGTCAGTATTTAATGGGTGTTATTGAGATGGTCAGTATTTAATTGGTGTTATTGAGATGGTCAGTTTTATTGGGTGAGTGTGATGATCAGCATTTAATGGGTGTTATTGAGATGGTCAGTATTTCATGGTTGTGAATGAGTTGGTCAGTATTTAATGGTTGTGAGTGAGATGATCAGCATTTAATGGGTGTGTGTGAGATGGTTTTTATTTAATGGGTATGATTGAAATAATCAGTCTTTAATGGGTGTTATGCAAATGATCAGTATTTAATGGGTGTGATTGAGATGGTCAGTATTTATTGGTTGTGAGTGAGATGGTCAGTATTTAATGGGTGTTATTGAGATGCTCAGTATTTAATGGGTGTTTTTGAGATGGTCAGTTTTTTTGGGTGAGTGTGATGATCTGTATTTAATGGGTGTGATTGAGATGGTCAGTCTTTAATGGTTGTGAGTGAGATGGTCAGTCTTTCATGGGTATGATTGAGATGGTCAGTATTTAATGGGTGTGAGTGAGATGGTCAATTTCTAATGGGTGCCATTGAGATGGTCAGTATTTAATGGGTGTGATTGATATGGTCAGTATTTAATGGGAGTGTAAGAGATGGTCAGTTTATAATGGGTGTGATTGAGATGGACAGTAATTGATGGGTGTGATTGAAAGATCAGTTTATAATGGGTGTGATTGATATGATCAGTATTTAATTGGTATTATTGACATGGCCAGATTTTAATCAGTGTGAGTGAAATGGTCATTATTTAACAGGTGTGAGTGAGATGGTCATTATTTAATGGGTGTGAGTGAGATGGTCAGCATATAATGGGTGTGAGTGTGATGGTCAGTATTTAATGTGTGTGATTGAGATGGTCAATATTTAATGTGTGTGATTGAGATGGTCAGTATTTAATGTGTGTGATTGAGATTGTCAGTATTTATTGGGTGTTATTGAGATGGTCAGTATTTATTGTTTGTGAGTGGAATGGTCAGTATGTAATGGGTGTGAGTCAGATTGTCAGTATTTAACCGGTGTGATTGAGATTGTCATTATTCAAAGGGTTTGAATGGGATGGTCAGCATTTAATGGGTGTG
The DNA here is from genome assembly GCF_035084215.1 of Heptranchias perlo. Classification (NCBI taxonomy): domain Eukaryota; kingdom Metazoa; phylum Chordata; class Chondrichthyes; order Hexanchiformes; family Hexanchidae; genus Heptranchias; species Heptranchias perlo. The sequence goes on from NC_090347.1 coordinate 49,514,987, forward strand.
AGTGAGATGGTCATTCTTGAATGGGTGTGAGTGACATGGTCAGCGTATAATGGGTGTGAGTGAGATGGTCATAATTTAATGGGTGTGAGTGAGATGGTCAGCATATAATGGGTGTGAGTGAGATGGTCAGCATATAATGGGTGTGAGTGAGATGGTCATTATTTAATGGGTGTGAGTGAGATGGTCAGAATTTAATGGGTGTGATTGTGATGGTCAGTATTTGTTGGGTGTGATTGAGATGGTCAGTATATAATAGGTGTGATTGAGATGGTCAGTATTTATTGGGTGTGATTGAGATGGTCAGTCCTTAATGGGTGTGAGTGAGAGGGACAATATTTAATCGGTGTGAGTGAGATGGTCATTATTTAATGGGTGTGAGTGAGATGGTGAGTTTTAATTGTTTTATTGAGATGGTCAGTATTTCATGTTTGTGAGTGAGATGGTCAGTAATTAATGGGTGTGATTGAGATGGTCAGTATTTATTGGTTGTGAGTGAGATGGTCAGTATTTAATGGGTTTTATTGAGATGGTCAGTATTTAATGGGTGTTATTGAGATGGTCAGCATATAATGGGTGTGAGTGTGATGGTCAGTATTTAATGGGTGTGATTGAGATGGTCAATATTTAATGGGTGTGATTGAGATGGTCAGTATTTATTGGGTGTGAGTGAGATGGTCAGTATTTATTGGGTGTGAGTGAGATGGTCAGTATTTAATGGGTGTGAGTGAGATGGTCAGTATTTAATGGGTGTGAGTGAGATGGTTAGTATTCAATGGGTGTTATTGAGATGGTCAGTATTTAATGGTTGTGAGTGAGATGGTCAGTGTTTAATTGTTGTGAGTGAGATGATCAGTCTATAATGGGTGTGTGTGAGATGGTTTTTATTTAATGGGTATGATTGAGATGGTCAGTATTTAATGGGTGTGAGTGAGATGGTCAATATATAATGGGTGCCATTGAGATGATCAGTATTTAATGGGTGTGAGTGGAATGGTCAGTATTTAATGGTTGTGAGTGAGATTGTCAGTATTTAACCGGTGTGATTGAGATGGTCAGAGTATAATGGGTGTGATTGAGATGGTTAGTATTTAATGGTTGTGAGTGAGATGGTCAGTATTTATTAGGTGTGATTGAGATGGTCATTATTCAATGGGTTTGAATGGGATGGTCAGCATTTAATAGGTGTGAGTGAGATGGTCATTATTTAATGGGTGTGAGTGAGATGGTCAGCGTATAATGGGTGTGAGTGATATGGTCATTATTAAATGGGTGTTATTGAGATGGTCAATTTTATTGGGTGAGTGTGATGATCAGCATTTAATGGGTATGATTGAGATGGTCAGTCTTTAATGGTTGTGAGTGAGATGGTCAGTGTATAATGGGTGTGATTGAGATGGTTAGTATTTAATGGGTGTTATTGAGATGGTCAGTATTTAATGGGTGTGAGTGAGATGGTCAGTATTTAATGGGTGTGAGTGAGATGGTCAGTATTTAATGGGTGTTGAGTGAGATGGTCAGTCTTTAATGGTTGTGAGTGAGATGGTCAATATTTAATGTGTGTGAGTGAGATGGTCAGTTTTATTGGGTGAGTGTGATGATCAGCATTTAATGGGTGTGATTGAGATGGTCAGTCTTTAATGGTTGTGAGTGAGATGGTCAGTATTTATTGGGTGTGATCGAGATGGTTAGTATTTAATTGGTCTTATTGAGATGGTCAGTCTTTAATGGGTGTGAGTGAGATGGTCAATTTTTAATCGGTGTGAGTGAGATGGTCAGTATTGAATTGGTGTGAGTGAAATGGTCAGTCCTTAATTGGTTTTATTGAGATGGTCAGTATTTAATGGTTGTGAGTGAGATGATCAGCATTTAATGGGTGTGAGTGAGATGGTTTTTATTTAATGGGTGTGATTGAGATGGTCAGTATTTAATGGGTGTGATTGAGGTGGTCAGTATTTAATGCGTGTTATTGAGATGGTCAGTTTTATTGGGTGAGTGTGATGATCAGCATTTAATGGGTGTGATTGAGATGGTCAGTCTTTAATGGGTGTGATTGAGATGGTCAGTCTTTAATGGTTGTGAGTGAGATGGTCAGTATATAATGTGTGTGATTGAGATGGTTAATATTTAATGGGTGTGATTGAGATGGTCAGCATTTAATGGGTGTGAATGAGTTGGTCAGTATTTAATGGTTGTGAGTGAGATGGTCAGCATTTGATGGGTGTGAATGAGTTGGTCAGTATTTAATGGTTGTGAGTGAGATGGTCAATATTTAATGGGGGTGATTGAGATGGTCAGTTTTATTGGGTGAGTGTGATGATCAGCATTTGATGGGTGTGATTGAGATGGTCAGTCTTTAATGGGTGTGATTGAGATGGTCAGTATTTAATGTGTGTGAGTGAGATGGTCAATATTTAATGGGTGTGAGTGTGATGGTCAGCATTTAATGGGTGTGAATGAGTTGGTCAGTATTTAATGGTTGTGAGTGAGATGGTCAATATTTAATGGGTGTGATTGAGGTGGTCAGTATTTAATGGGTGTGAGTGAGATGGTCAGTATTTAATGGGTGTGATTGTGGTGATCAATATTTAATGGTTGTGAGTGGAATAGTCAATATTCAATGGGTGTAAATGGGATAGTCAGTATTTAATGGGTGTGAGTGATGTGGTCAGTTTTTTAATGGGTGTTATTGAGATGGTCAGTATTTAATAGGTCTGATTGAAATAATCAGTCTTTAATGGGTGTTATGCAAATGGTCAGTATTTAATGGGTGTGATTGAGATGCTCAGTATTTAATGCGTGTTATTGAGATGGTCAGTTTTATTGGGTGAGTGTGATGATCAGCATTTAATGGGTGTGATTGAGATGGTCAGTCTTTAATGGGTGTGATTGAGATGGTCAGTCTTTAATGGTTGTGAGTGAGATGGTCAGTATATAATGTGTGTGATTGAGATGGTTAGTATTTAATGGGTGTTATTGAGATGGTCAGTGTTTATTGGGTGTGATTGAGGTGGTCAGTATTTAGTTGGTGTGAGTGAGATGGTTTGTATTTAATGGGTGTGATTGAGGTGGTCAGTTTTTAATGTGTGTGATTGAGATGGTCAGTATTTAATGGTTGTGAGTGGAATAGTCAATATTCAATGGGTGTGAATGGGATGGTCAGTATTTAATGGGTGTGAGTGAGGTGGTCAGTTTTTTAATGGGTGTTATTGAGATGGTCAGTATTTGATAGGTCTGATTGAAATAATCAGTCTTTAATGGGTGTTCTGCAAATGGTCAGTATTTAATGGGTGTGATTGAGATGCTCAGTATTTAATGCGTGTTATTGAGATGGTCAGTTTTATTGGGTGAGTGTGATGATCAGCATTTAATGGGTGTGATTGAGATGGTCAGTCTTTAATGGGTGTGATTGAGATGGTCAGTCTTTAATGGTTGTGAGTGAGATGGTCAGTATATAATGTGTGTGATTGAGATGGTTAGTATTTAATGGGTGTTATTGAGATGGTCAGTGTTTATTGGGTGTGATTGAGGTGGTCAGTATTTAGTTGGTGTGAGTGAGATGGTTTGTATTTAATGGGTGTGATTGAGGTGGTCAGTTTTTAATGTGTGTGATTGAGATGGTCAGTATTTAATGGTTGTGAGTGGAATAGTCAATATTCAATGGGTGTGAATGGGATGGTCAGTATTTAATGGGTGTGAGTGAGGTGGTCAGTTTTTTAATGGGTGTTATTGAGATGGTCAGTATTTGATAGGTCTGATTGAAATAATCAGTCTTTAATGGGTGTTCTGCAAATGGTCAGTATTTAATGGGTGTGATTGAGATGCTCAGTATTTAATGCGTGTTATTGAGATGGTCAGTTTTATTGGGTGAGTGTGATGATCAGCATTTAATGGGTGTGATTGAGATGGTCAGTCTTTAATGGGTGTGATTGAGATGGTCAGTCTTTAATGGTTGTGAGTGAGATGGTCAGTATTTCATGTGTGTGATTGAGATGGTTAGTATTTAATGGGTGATTGAGATGGTCAGTGTTTATTGGGTGTGATTGAGGTGGTCAGTATTTAGTTGGTGTGAGTGAGATGGTCAGTATTTAATGGGTGTGATTGAGATGGTCAGTATTGAATGGGTGTGAGGGAGATGGTCAGTATATAATGGGTGTGATTGTGGTGGTCAACATTTAATGGTTGTGATTGAAATTGTCAGTATTTAATGGGTGTTATTGAAATGTTCAGTATTTAATGTGTGTGATTGAGATGGTCAGCATTTAATGGGTGTGAGTGAGATGGTCAGTTTTTTAATGGGTGTTATTGAGATGGTCAGTATTTAATATATCTGATTGAAATCATCAGTCTTTGGGTGTTATGCAAATGGTCAGTATTTCATGGGTGTGATTGAGATGGTCAGTCTTTAATGGTTGTGAGTGAGATGGTCAGCATTTAATGGGTGTGATTGAGATGGTTAGTCTTTAATGGGTGTGATTGAGATGGTCAGTCTTTAATGGTTGTGAGTGAGATGGTCAGTATATAATGGGTGTGATTGAGATGGTTCGTATTTAATGGATGTTATTGAGATGGTCAGTGTTTAATTGTTGTGAGTGAGATGATCAGTCTATAATGGGTGTGAGTGAGATGGTTTGTATTTAATTGGTATGATTGAGATGGTCAGTATTTAATGGGTGTGATTGAGATGGTCAGTGTTTATTGGGTATGATTGAGGTGGTCAGTATTTAATGGGTGTGAGTGAGATGGTCAGTATTTAATGGGTGTCATTGAGATGGTCAGTATTGAATGGGTGTGAGGGAGATGGTCAGTATATAATGGGTGTGATTGTGGTGGTCAACATTTAATGATTGTGATTGTAATTGTCAGTATTTAATGGGTGTTATTGAAATCTTCAGTATTTAATGTGTGTGATTGAGATGGTCAGTATTTAATGGGTGTGATTGAGATGGTCAGTTTTTTAATGGGTGTCATTGAGATGGTCAGTTTTTTAATGGGTGTGAGCGAGATGGTCAGTATTTAATAGGTCTGATTGATATAATCAGTCTTTAATGGGTGTTGTACAAATGGTCAGTATTTAATGGGTGTGATTGAGATGGTCAGTATTTATTGGGTGTGAGTGAGATGGTCTATATTTAATGGGTGTTGTTGAGATGATCAGTTTTATTGGGTGAGTCTGATGATCAGCATTTAATGGGTGTGATTAAGATGGTCAGTATTTAATGGGTGTGAGCGAGATGGTCAGTATTTAATTGTTGTGAGTGAGAAAGTTCAGTCTTTCATGGGTGTGAGTGAGATGGTTTGTATTTAATAGGTATGATTGATATGGTCAGTATTTAATAGGTCTGATTGAGATAATCAGTCTTTAATGGCTGTTATGGAAATGGTCAGTATTTAATCGGTGTGAGTGAGATGGTCAATTTTTAATCGGTGTGAGTGAGATGGTCAGTATTTAATGGGTGTGAGTGAGATGGTCAGTATTTAATTGGATTTATTGAGATGGTCAGTATTTAATGGTTGTGAGTGAGATGATCAGCATTTAATGGGTATGAGTGAGATGGTTTTTATTTAATGGGTGTGATTGAGATGGTCAGTATTTGATGGGTGTTATTGAGATGGTCAGTATTTAATGGTTGTGAGTGGAATGGTCAGTATTTGATGGGTGTGAGTGGAATGGTCAGTATTTGATGGATGTGAGTGAGATTGTCAGTATATAATGTGTGTGATTGAGATGGATAGTATTTAATGGGTGTTATTGAAATTGTCAGTATTTTTAAAAAAATTTTTTATTCGTTCACTGGATGTGGGCGTCGCTGGCAAGGCCGGCATGTATTGCCCATCCCTAATTGCCCTCGAGAAGGTGGTGGTGAGCCGCCTTCTTGAACCGCTGCAGTCCGTGTGGTGACGGTTCTCCCACAGTGCTGTTAGGAAGGGAGTTCCAGGATTTTGACCCAGCGACAATGAAGGAACGGCGATATATTTCCAAGTCGGGATGGTGTGTGACTTGGAGGGGGACGTGCAGGTGGTGTTGTTCCCATGCGCCTGCTGCCCTTGTCCTTCTAGGTGGTAGAGGTCGCGGGTTTGGGAGGTGCTGTCGAAGAAGCCTTGGCGAGTTGCTGCAGTGCATCCTGTGGATGGTGCACACTGCAGCCACAGTGCGCCGGTGGTGAAGGGAGTGAATGTTTAGGGTGGTGGATGGGGTGCCAATCAAGCGGGCTGCTTTATCTTGGATGGTGTCGAGCTTCTTGAGTGTTGTTGGAGCTGAACTCATCCAGGCAAGTGGAGAGTATTCCATCACACTCCTGACTTGTGCCTTGTAGATGGTGGAAAGGCTTTGGGGAGTCAGGAGGTGAGTCACTCGCCGCAGAATACCCAGCCTCTGACCTGCTCTCGTAGCCACAGTATTTATATGGATGGTCCAGTTAAGTTTCTGGTCAATGGTGACCCCCAGGATGTTGATGGTGGGGGATTCGGCGATGGTGATGCCGTTGAATGTCAAGGGGAGGTGGTTAGACTCTCTCTTGTTGGAGATGGTCATTGCCTGGCACTTATCTGGCGCGAATGTTACTTGCCACTTATGAGCCCAAGCCTGGATGTTGTCCAGGTCTTGCTGCATGCAGGCTCGGACTGCTTCATTATCTGAGGGGTTGCGAATGGAACTGAACACTGTGCAGTCATCAGCGAACATCCCCATTTCTGACCTTATGATGGAGGGAAGGTCATTGATGAAGCAGCTGAAGATGGTTGGGCCTCGGACACTGCCCTGAGGAACTCCTGCAGCAATGCCCTGGGGCTGAGATGATTGGCCTCCAACAACCACTACCATCTTCCTTTGTGCTAGGTATGACTCCAGCCACTGGAGAGTTTTCCCCCTGATTCCCATTGACTTCAATTTTACTAGGGCTCCTTGGTGCCACACTCGGTCAAATGCTGCCTTGATGTCAAGGGCAGTCACTCTCACCTCACCTCTGGAATTCAGCTCTTTTGTTCATGTTTGGACCAAGGCTGTAATGAGGTCTGGAGCCGAGTGGTCCTGGCGGAACCCAAACTGAGCATCGGTGAGCAGGTTATTGGTGAGTAAGTGCTGCTTGATAGCACTGTCGACGACACCTTCCATCACTTTGCTGATGATTGACAGTAGACTGATGGGGCGGTAATTGGCCGGATTGGATTTGTCCTGCTTTTTGTGGACAGGACATACCTGGGCAATTTTCCACATTGTCGGGTGGATGCCAGTGTTGTCGCTGTACTGGAACAGCTTGGCTAGAGGCACAGCTAGTTCTGGAGCACAAGACTTCAGCACTACAGCTGGGATGTTGTCAGGGCCCATAGCCTTTGCTGTATCCAGTGCACTCAGCCGTTTCTTGATATCACGTGGAGTGAATCGAATTGGCCGAAGACTGGCTTCTGTGATGGTGGGGATATCGGGAGGAGGCTGAGATGGATTATCCACTCGGCACTTCTGGCTGAAGATGGTTGCAAACGCTTCAGCCTTGTCTTTTGCACTCATGTGCTGGACTCCGCCATCATTGAGAATGGGGATGTTTGCAGAGCCTCCTCCTCCCGTTAGTTGTTTAATTGTCCACCACCATTCACGACTGGATGTGGCAGGACTGCAGAGCTTTGATCTGATCCGTTGGTTGTGGAATCGCTTAGCTCTGTCCATAGCATGTTGCTTCCGCTGTTTAGCATGCATGTAGTCCTGAGTTGTAGCTTCACCAGGTTGGCACCTCATTTTTAGGTACGCCTGGTGCTGCTCCTGGCATGCTCTTCTGCACTCCTCATTGAGTGGAATGGTTGTGAGTGGAATGTTCAGTATTTAATGTGTGTGATTGAGATGGTTAGTATTTAATGGGTGTGAGTGAGATGGTCAGTATTTAATGGGCGTGAGTGAGAAAGTTCAGTATTTAATGGTTGTGAGTGAGATGGTCAGTATTTAATTGTTGTGAGTGAGATGATCATTCTATAATGGTTGTGAGTGAGATGGTTTGTATTTAATGGGTATGATTGAGATGGTCAGTATTTAATGTGTGTGAGTGAGATGGTCAATATATAATGGGTGTCATTCAGATGGTCAGCATTTAATGAGTATGATTGATATGGTCAGTCTTTAATGGGTGTGATTGAGATGGTCAGTATTTAATGGGTGTGATTGATATGGTCAGTATTTAATGGGAGTGTGAGAGATGATCAGTTTATAATGGGTGTGATTGAGATGGACAGTAATTAATGGGTGTGATTGAAAGATCAGTTTATAATGGGTGTGATTGATATGATCAGTATTTAACGGGTGTTATTGACGTGGCCAGATTTTAATCAGTGTGAGTGAAATGGTCATTATATAATAGGTGTGAGTGAGATGGTCATTATTTAATGGGTGTGAGTGAGATGGTCAGCATATAATGGGTGTGAGTGTGATGGTCAGTATTTATTGGGTGTGAGTGAGATGGTCAGTATTTATTGGGTGTGATTGAGATGGTCAGTAATTAATGGGTGTGAGTGAGATGGTCAGTAATTAATGTGTGTCATTGAGATGGTCAGTATTTAGTGGTTGTGAGTGGAATGGTCAGTATTTGATGGGTATGAGTGAGATTGTCAGTATTTAACCGGTGTGATTGAGATTGTCATTATTCAATGGGTTTGAATGGGATGGTCAGCATTTAATGGGTGTGAGTGAGATGGTCAGCGTATAATGGGTGTGAGTGAGATGGTCAGTATTTAATGGGTGTGAGTGAGATGGTCAGCGTATAATGGGTGTGATTGAGATGGTCATTATTTAATGGGTGTGAGTGAGATGGTCAGAATTTAATGGGTGTGATTGAGATGGTCAGTCTTTAATGGGTGTGATTGAGATGGTCAGTATTTAATGGGTGTGATTGAGATGGTCAGTATTTAATGGGTGTGAGTGAGATGGTCAATATTTATTGGGTGTGAGTGAGATGGTCAGGTTAATTGGGTGAGTGTGATGATCAGCATTTAATGGGTGTGATTGAGATGGTCAGTTTATAATGGGTGTGAGTGAGATGGACAGTAATTAATGGGTGTCATTGAAAGGTCAGTTTTTAATGGGTGTAATTGAGATGATCAGTATTTAATGGGTGTTATTGACATGGCCAAATTTTAATCAGTGTGAGTGAGATGGTCAGTATTTAATGGGCGTGAGTGAGATGGTCAGTTTATAATGGGTGTGAGTGAGATGGACAGTAATTAATGGGTGTCATTGAAAGGTCAGTTTTTAATGGGTGTAATTGAGATGATCAGTATTTAATGGGTGTTATTGACATGGCCAAATTTTAATCAGTGTGAGTGAGATGGTCAGTATTTAATGGGCGTGAGTGAGATGGTCATTATTTAATGGGTGTGTGTGAGATGGTCATAATTTAATGGGTGTGAGTGAGATGGTCAGCATATAATGGGTGTGATTGTGATTGTCAGTATTTAATGGTTGTGAGTTAAATGATCAGTATTTAATGGGTGCTATTGAGATGGTCAGTTTTATTGGGTGAGTGTGATGATCAGCATTTAATGGGTGTGATTGAGATGGTCAGTATTTAATGGTTGTGAATGAGTTGGTCAGTATTTAATGGTTGTGAGTGAGATGGTCAATATTTAATGGGTGTGATTGAGATGGTCAGTATTTATTGGGTGTGATCGAGATGGTCAGTGTTGAATTGGTCTGATTGAGATGGTCAGTCTTTAATGGGTGAGATAGAGATGGTCAATTTTTAATCGGTCTGAGTGAGATGGTCAGTATTTAATTGGTCTGATTGAGATGGTCAGTCTTTAATGGGTGTGAGTGAGATGGTCAATTTTTAATCGGTGTGAGTAAGATGGTCAGTATTTAATGGGTGTGAGTGAGATGGTCAGTATTTAATTGGTTTGATTGAGATGGTCAGTATTGAATGGATGTGTGGGAGATGGTCAGTATATAATGGGTGTGATTGTGGTGGTCAATATTTAATGGTTGTGAATGAGATGGTTAGTATTTAATTGGTGTGATTGAGATGGTCAGTCTTTAATTGGTGTTATTGAGATGGTCAGTATATCATGGGTGTGAGTGAGATGGTTTGTATTTAATGGGTGTGATTGAGATGGTCAATATTTAATCGTTGTGAGTGAGATGGTCTGTATTTAATGGTTGTGAATGACATGATCAGTACATAATGGGTGTGAGTGAGATGGTTAGTTTTTAATGGATGTGAGTGAGATGCTCAGTATTTTATGGGTGTGATTGAGATGGTCAGAATTTAATTGGTATGAGTGAGATGGTCATACTTTAATGGGTGTGAGTGAGATGGTCAGCATATAATGGGTGTGATTGAGATGGTCAGTATTGAATGGGTGTGAGGGAGATGGTCAGTATATAATGGGTGTGATTGTGGTGGTCAATATTTAATGGTTGTGATTGAAATTGTCAGTATTCAATGGGTGTGAATGGGATGGTCAGTATTTAATGGGTGTGAGTGAAATGGTCAGTTTTTTAATGGGTGTTATTGAAATGGTCAGTATTTAATAGGTCTGATTGAGATAATCAGTCTTTAATGGGTGTTATGCAAATAGTCAGTATTTAATGGATGTGATTGAGATGGTCAGTATTTGATGGGTGTTATTGAGATGGTCAGTATTTAATGGTTGTTAGTGGAATGGTCAGTATTTGATGGGTGTGAGTGGAATGGTCAGTATTTGATGGGTGTGAGTGAGATTGTCAGTATATAATGTGTGTGATTGAGATGGTTAGTATTTAATGGGTGTTATTGAAATTGTCAGTATTTTTTAAAAAATGTTTTATTCGTTCACTGGATGTGGGCGTCGCTGGCAAGGCCGGCATGTATTGCCCATCCCTAATTGCCCTCGAGAAGGTGGTGGTGAGCCGCCTTCTTGAACCGCTGCAGTCCGTGTGGTGACGGTTCTCCCACAGTGCTGTTAGGAAGGGAGTTCCAGGATTTTGACCCAGCGACAATGAAGGAACGGCGATATATTTCCAAGTCGGGATGGTGTGTGACTTGGAGGGGGACGTGCAGGTGGTGTTGTTCCCATGCGCCTGCTGCCCTTGTCCTTCTAGGTGGTAGAGGTCGCGGGTTTGGGAGGTGCTGTCGAAGAAGCCTTGGCGAGTTGCTGCAGTGCATCCTGTGGATGGTGCACACTGCAGCCACAGTGCGCCGGTGGTGAAGGGAGTGAATGTTTAGGGTGGTGGATGGGGTGCCAATCAAGCGGGCTGCTTTATCTTGGATGGTGTCGAACTTCTTGAGTGTTGTTGGAGCTGCACTCATCCAGGCAAGTGGAGAGTATTCCATCACACTCCTGACTTGTGCCTTGTAGATGGTGGAAAGGCTTTGGGGAGTCAGGAGGTGAGTCACTCGCCGCAGAATACCCAGCCTCTGACCTGCTCTCGTAGCCACAGTATTTATATGGCTGGTCCACTTAAGTTTCTGGTCAATGGTGACCCCCAGGATGTTGATGGTGGGGGATTCGGCGATGGTGATGCCGTTGAATGTCAAGGGGAGGTGGTTAGACTCTCTCTTGTTGGAGATGGTCATTGCCTGGCACTTATCTGGCGCGAATGTTACTTGCCACTTATGAGCCCAAGCCTGGATGTTGTCCAGGTCTTGCTGCATGCAGGCTCGGACTGCTTCATTATCTGAGGGGTTGCGAATGGAACTGAACACTGTGCAGTCATCAGCGAACATCCCCATTTCTGACCTTATGATGGAGGGAAGGTCATTGATGAAGCAGCTGAAGATGGTTGGGCCTAGGACACTGCCCTGAGGAACTCCTGCAGCAATGCCCTGGGGCTGAGATGATTGGCCTCCAACAACCACTACCATCTTCCTTTGTGCTAGGTATGACTCCAGCCACTGGAGAGTTTTCCCCCTGATTCCCATTGACTTCAATTTTACGAGGGCTCCTTGGTGCCACACTCGGTCAAATGCTGCCTTGATGTCAAGGGCAGTCACTCTCACCTCACCTCTGGAATTCAGCTCTTTTGTCCATGTTTGGACCAAGGCTGTAATGAGGTCTGGAGCCGAGTGGTCCTGGCGGAACCCAAACTGAGCATCGGTGAGCAGGTTATTGGTGAGTAAGTGCCGCTTGATAGCACTGTCGACAACACCTTCCATCACTTTGCTGATGATTGACAGTAGACTGATGGGGCGGTAATTGGCCGGATTGGATTTGTCCTGCTTTTTGTGGACAGGACATACCTGGGCAATTTTCCACATTGTCGGGTGGATGCCAGTGTTGTCGCTGTACTGGAACAGCTTGGCTAGAGGCACAGCTAGTTCTGGAGCACAAGTCTTCAGCACTACAGCTGGGATGTTGTCAGGGCCCATAGCCTTTGCTGTATCCAGTGCACTCAGCCGTTTCTTGATATCACGTGGAGTGAATCGAATTGGCCGAAGACTGGCTTCTGTGATGGTGGGGATATCGGGAGGAGGCTGAGATGGATTATCCACTCGGCACTTCTGGCTGAAGATGGTTGCAAACGCTTCAGCCTTGTCTTTTGCACTCATGTGCTGGACTCCGCCATCATTGAGAATGGGGATGTTTGCAGAGCCTCCTCCTCCCGTTAGTTGTTTAATTGTCCACCACCATTCACGACTGGATGTGGCAGGACTGCAGAGCTTTGATCTGATCCGTTGGTTGTGGAATCGCTTAGCTCTGTCCATAGCATGTTGCTTCCGCTGTTTAGCATGCATGTAGTCCTGAGTTGTAGCTTCACCAGGTTGGCACCTCATTTTTAGGTACGCCTGGTGCTGCTCCTGGCATGCTCTTCTGCACTCCTCATTGAGTGGAATGGTTGTGAGTGGAATGTTCAGTATTTAATGTGTGTGATTGAGATGGTTAGTATTTAATGGGTGTGAGTGAGATGGTCAGTATTTAATGGGCGTGAGTGAGAAAGTTCAGTATTTAATGGTTGTGAGTGAGATGGTCAGTATTTAATTGTTGTGAGTGAGATGATCATTCTATAATGGTTGTGAGTGAGATGGTTTGTATTTAATGGGTATGATTGAGATGGTCAGTATTTAATGTGTGTGAGTGAGATGGTCAATATATAATGGGTGTCATTCAGATGGTCAGCATTTAATGAGTATGATTGATATGGTCAGTCTTTAATGGGTGTGATTGAGATGGTCAGTATTTAATGGGTGTGATTGATATGGTCAGTATTTAATGGGAGTGTGAGAGATGATCAGTTTATAATGGGTGTGATTGAGATGGACAGTAATTAATGGGTGTGATTGAAAGATCAGTTTATAATGGGTGTGATTGATATGATCAGTATTTAATGGGTGTTATTGACGTGGCCAGATTTTAATCAGTGTGAGTGAAATGGTCATTATATAATAGGTGTGAGTGAGATGGTCATTATTTAATGGGTGTGAGTGAGATGGTCAGCATATAATGGGTGTGAGTGTGATGGTCAGTATTTATTGGGTGTGAGTGAGATGGTCAGTATTTATTGGGTGTGATTGAGATGGTCAGTATTTAATGGGTGTGAGTGAGATGGTCAGTAATTAATGTGTGTCATTGAGATGGTCAGTATTTAGTGGTTGTGAGTGGAATGGTCAGTATTTGATGGGTATGAGTGAGATTGTCAGTATTTAACCGGTGTGATTGAGATTGTCATTATTCAATGGGTTTGAATGGGATGGTCAGCATTTAATGGGTGTGAGTGAGATGGTCATTATTTAATGGGTGTGAGTGAGATGGTCAGCGTATAATGGGTGTGAGTGAGATGGTCAGTATTTAATGGGTGTGAGTGAGATGGTCAGCGTATAATGGGTGTGATTGAGATGGTCATTATTTAATGGGTGTGAGTGAGATGGTCAGAATTTAATGGGTGTGATTGAGATGGTCAGTCTTTAATGGGTGTGATTGAGATGGTCAGTCTTTAATGGGTGAGATAGAGATGGTCAATTTTTAATCGGTCTGAGTGAGATGGTCAGTATTTAATTGGTCTGATTGAGATGGTCAGTCTTTAATGGGTGTGAGTGAGATGGTCAATTTTTAATCGGTGTGAGTAAGATGGTCAGTATTTAATGGGTGTGAGTGAGATGGTCAGTATTTAATTGGTTTGATTGAGATGGTCAGTATTGAATGGATGTGTGGGAGATGGTCAGTATATAATGGGTGTGATTGTGGTGGTCAATATTTAATGGTTGTGAATGAGATGGTTAGTATTTAATTGGTGTGATTGAGATGGTCAGTCTTTAATTGGTGTTATTGAGATGGTCAGTATATCATGGGTGTGAGTGAGATGGTTTGTATTTAATGGGTGTGATTGAGATGGTCAATATTTAATCGTTGTGAGTGAGATGGTCAGTATTTAATGGTTGTGAATGACATGATCAGTACATAATGGGTGTGAGTGAGATGGTTAGTTTTTAATGGATGTGAGTGAGATGCTCAGTATTTTATGGGTGTGATTGAGATGGTCAGAATTTAATTGGTATGAGTGAGATGGTCATACTTTAATGGGTGTGAGTGAGATGGTCAGCATATAATGGGTGTGATTGAGATGGTCAGTATTGAATGGGTGTGAGGGAGATGGTCAGTATATAATGGGTGTGATTGTGGTGGTCAATATTTAATGGTTGTGATTGAAATTGTCAGTATTCAATGGGTGTTATTGAAATGTTCAGTATTTAATGTGTGTGATTGAGATGGTCAGTATTTAATGGTTGTGAGTGGAATAGTAAGTATTCAATGGGTGTGAATGGGATGGTCAGTATTTAATGGGTGTGAGTGAAATGGTCAGTTTTTTAATGGGTGTTATTGAAATGGTCAGTATTTAATAGGTCTGATTGAGATAATCAGTCTTTAATGGGTGTTATGCAAGTAGTCAGTATTTAATGGATGTGATTGAGATGGTCAGTATTTGATGGGTGTTATTGAGATGGTCAGTATTTAATGGTTGTGAGTGGAATGGTCAGTATTTGATGGGTGTGAGTGGAATGGTCAGTATTTGATGGGTGTGAGTGAGATTGTCAGTATATAATGTGTGTGATTGAGATGGTTAGTATTTAATGGGTGTTGTTGAAATTGTCAGTACTTTTAAAAAAAATTTTTATTCGTTCACTGGATGTGGGCGTCGCTGGCAAGGCCGGCATTTATTGCCCATCCCTAATTGCCCTCGAGAAGGTGGTGGTGAGCCGCCTTCTTGAACCGCTGCAGTCCGTGTGGTGACGGTTCTCCCACAGTGCTGTTAGGAAGGGAGTTCCAGGATTTTGACCCAGCGACAATGAAGGAACGGCGATATATTTCCAAGTCGGGATGGTGTGTGACTTGGAGGGGGACGTGCAGGTGGTGTTGTTCCCATGCGCCTGCTGCCCTTGTCCTTCTAGGTGGTAGAGGTCGCGGGTTTGGGAGGTGCTGTCGAAGAAGCCTTGGCGAGTTGCTGCAGTGCATCCTGTGGATGGTGCACACTGCAGCCACAGTGCGCCGGTGGTGAAGGGAGTGAATGTTTAGGGTGGTGGATGGGGTGCCAATCAAGCGGGCTGCTTTATCTTGGATGGTGTCGAGCTTCTTGAGTGTTGTTGGAGCTGCACTCATCCAGGCAAGTGGAGAGTATTCCATCACACTCCTGACTTGTGCCTTGTAGATGGTGGAAAGGCTTTGGGGAGTCAGGAGGTGAGTCACTCGCCGCAGAATACCCAGCCTCTGACCTGCTCTCGTAGCCACAGTATTTATATGGATGGTCCAGTTAAGTTTCTGGTCAATGGTGACCCCCAGGATGTTGATGGTGGGGGATTCGGCGATGGTGATGCCGTTGAATGTCAAGGGGAGGTGGTTAGACTCTCTCTTGTTGGAGATGGTCATTGCCTGGCACTTATCTGGCGCGAATGTTACTTGCCACTTATGAGCCCAAGCCTGGATGTTGTCCAGGTCTTGCTGCATGCGGGTATGGACTGCTTCATTATCTGAGGGGTTGCGAATGGAACTGAACACTGTGCAATCATCAGCAAACATCCCCATTTCTGACCTTATGATGGAGGGAAGGTCATTGATGAAGCAGCTGAAGATGGTTGGGCCTAGGACACTGCCCTGAGGAACTCCTGCAGCAATGCCCTGGGGCTGAGATGATTGGCCTCCAACAACCACTACCATCTTCCTTTGTGCTAGGTATGACTCCAGCCACTGGAGAGTTTTCCCCCTGATTCCCATTGACTTCAATTTTACTAGGGCTCCTTGGTGCCACACTCGGTCAAATGCTGCCTTGATGTCAAGGGCAGTCACTCTCACCTCACCTCTGGAATTCAGCTCTTTTGTCCATGTTTGGACCAAGGCTGTAATGAGGTCTGGAGCCGAGTGGTCCTGGCGGAACCCAAACTGAGCATCGGTGAGCAGGTTATTGGTGAGTAAGTGCCGCTTGATAGCACTGTCGACAACACCTTCCATCACTTTGCTGATGATTGACAGTAGACTGATGGGGCGGTAATTGGCCGGATTGGATTTGTCCTGCTTTTTGTGGACAGGACATACCTGGGCAATTTTCCACATAGTCGGGTGGATGCCAGTGTTGTCGCTGTACTGGAACAGCTTGGCTAGAGGCACAGCTAGTTCTGGAGCACAAGTCTTCAGCACTACAGCTGGGATGTTGTCAGGGCCCATAGCCTTTGCTGTATCCAGTGCACTCAGCCGTTTCTTGATATCACGTGGAGTGAATCGAATTGGCCGAAGACTGGCTTCTGTGATGGTGGGGATATCGGGAGGAGGCTGAGATGGATTATCCACTCGGCACTTCTGGCTGAAGATGGTTGCAAACGCTTCAGCCTTGTCTTTTGCACTCATGTGCTGGACTCCGCCATCATTGAGAATGGGGATGTTTGCAGAGCCTCCTCCTCCCGTTAGTTGTTTAATTGTCCACCACCATTCACGACTGGATGTGGCAGGACTGCAGAGCTTTGATCTGATCCGTTGGTTGTGGAATCGCTTAGCTCTGTCCATAGCATGTTGCTTCCGCTGTTTAGCATGCATGTAGTCCTGAGTTGTAGCTTCACCAGGTTGGCACCTCATTTTTAGGTACGCCTGGTGCTGCTCCTGGCATGCTCTTCTGCACTCCTCATTGAGTGGAATGGTTGTGAGTGGAATGTTCAGTATTTAATGTGTGTGATTGAGATGGTTAGTATTTAATGGGTGTGAGTGAGATGGTCAGTATTTAATGGGCGTGAGTGAGAAAGTTCAGTATTTAATGGTTGTGAGTGAGATGGTCAGTATTTAATTGTTGTGAGTGAGATGATCATTCTATAATGGGTGTGAGTGAGATGGTTTGTATTTAATGGGTATGATTGAGATGGTCAGTATTTAATGTGTGTGAGTGAGATGGTCAATATATAATGGGTGTCATTCAGATGGTCAGCATTTAATGAGTATGATTGATATGGTCAGTCTTTAATGGGTGTGATTGAGATGGTCAGTATTTAATGGGTGTGATTGATATGGTCAGTATTTAATGGGAGTGTGAGAGATGATCAGTTTATAATGGGTGTGATTGAGATGGACAGTAATTAATGGGTGTGATTGAAAGATCAGTTTATAATGGGTGTGATTGATATGATCAGTATTTAATGGGTGTTATTGACGTGGCCAGATTTTAATCAGTGTGAGTGAAATGGTCATTATATAATAGGTGTGAGTGAGATGGTCATTATTTAATGGGTGTGAGTGAGATGGTCAGCATATATTGGGTGTGAGTGAGATGGTCAGTATTTATTGGGTGTGATTGAGATGGTCAGTATTTAATGGGTGTGAGTGAGATGGTCAGTAATTAATGTGTGTCATTGAGATGGTCAGTATTTAGTGGTTGTGAGTGGAATGGTCAGTATTTGATGGGTATGAGTGAGATTGTCAGTATTTAACCGGTGTGATTGAGATTGTCATTATTCAATGGGTTTGAATGGGATGGTCAGCATTTAATGGGTGTGAGTGAGATGGTCATTATTTAATGGGTGTGAGTGAGATGGTCAGTATTTAATGGGTGTGAGTGAGATGGTCAGCGTATAAAGGGTGTGATTGAGATGGTCATTATTTAATGGGTGTGAGTGAGATGGTCAGAATTTAATGGGTGTGATTGAGATGGTCAGTCTTTAATGGGTGTGATTGAGATGGTCAGTCTTTAATGGGTGTGATTGAGATGGTCAGTATTTAATGGGTGTGATTGAGATGGTCAGTATTTAATGGGTGTGAGTGAGATGGTCAATATTTAATGGGTGTGATTGAGATGGTCAGTCTTTAATGGGTGTTATTGACATGGGCAGATTTTAATCAGTGTGAGATGGTCAGTATATAATGGGTGTGAGTGAGATGGTCAGTTTATAATGGGTGTGAGTGAGATGGACAGTAATTAATGGGTGTCATTGAAAGGTCAGTTTTTAATGGGTGTAATTGAGATGATCAGTATTTAATGGGTGTTATTGACATGGCCAAATTTTAATCAGTGTGAGTGAGATGGTCAGTATTTAATGGGCGTGAGTGAGATGGTCATTATTTAATGGGCGTGAGTGAGATGGTCATTATTTAATGGGCGTGTGTGAGATGGTCATAATTTAATGGGTGTGAGTGAGATGGTCAGCATATAATGGGTGTGATTGTGATTGTCAGTATTTAATGGTTGTGAGTGAAATGATCAGTATTTAATGGGTGCTATTGAGATGGTCAGTTTTATTGGGTGAGTGTGATGATCAGCATTTAATGGGTGTGATTGAGATGGTCAGTCTTTAATGGTTGTGAGTGAGATGGTCAATATTTAATGGGTGTGATTGAGATGGTCAGTATTTATTGGGTTTGATCGAGATGGTCAATGTTGAATTGGTCTGATTGAGATGGTCAGTCTTTAATGGGTGAGATAGAGATGGTCAATTTTTAATCGGTCTGAGTGAGATGGTCAGTATTTAATTGGTCTGATTGAGATGGTCAGTCTTTAATGGGTGTGAGTGAGATGGTCAATTTTTAATTGGTGTGAGTAAGATGGTCAGTATTTAATGGGTGTGAGTGAGATGGTCAGTATTTAATTGGTTTGATTGAGATGGTCAGTATTGAATGGATGTGTGGGAGATGGTCAGTATATAATGGGTGTGATTGTGGTGGTCAATATTTAATGGTTGTGAATGAGATGGTTCGTATTTAATTGGTGTGATTGAGATGGTCAGTCTTTAATTGGTGTTATTGAGATGGTCAGTATATCATGGGTGTGAGTGAGATGGTTTGTATTTAATGGGTGTGATTGAGATGGTCAATATTTAATCGTTGTGAGTGAGATGGTCAGTATTTAATGGTTGTGAATGACATGTTCAGTACATAATGGGTGTGAGTGAGATGGTTAGTTTTTAATGGATGTGAGTGAGATGCTCAGTATTTTATGGGTGTGATTGAGATGGTCAGAATTTAATTGGTATGAGTGAGATGGTCATACTTTAATGGGTGTGAGTGAGATGGTCAGCATATAATGGGTGTGATTGAGATGGTCAGTATTGAATGGGTGTGAGGGAGATGGTCAGTATATAATGGGTGTGATTGTGGTGGTCAATATTTAATGGTTGTGATTGAAATTGTCAGTATTCAATGGGTGTGAATGGGATGGTCAGTATGTAATGGGTGTGAGTGAAATGGTCAGTTTTTTAATGGGTGTTATTGAAATGGTCAGTATTTAATAGGTCTGATTGAGATAATCAGTCTTTAATGGGTGTTATGCAAATAGTCAGTATTTAATGGATGTGATTGAGATGGTCAGTATTTGATGGGTGTTATTGAGATGGTCAGTATTTAATGGTTGTTAGTGGAATGGTCAGTATTTGATGGGTGTGAGTGGAATGGTCAGTATTTGATGGGTGTGAGTGAGATTGTCAGTATATAATGTGTGTGATTGAGATGGTTAGTATTTAATGGGTGTTATTGAAATTGTCAGTATTTAAAAAAAAATTTTTTATTCGTTCACTGGATGTGGGCGTCGCTGGCAAGGCCGGCATGTATTGCCCATCCCTAATTGCCCTCGAGAAGGTGGTGGTGAGCCGCCTTCTTGAACCGCTGCAGTCCGTGTGGAGACGGTTCTCCCACAGTGCTGTTAGGAAGGGAGTTCCAGGATTTTGACCCAGCGACAATGAAGGAACGGCGATATATTTCCAAGTCGGGATGGTGTGTGACTTGGAGGGGGACGTGCAGGTGGTGTTGTTCCCATGCGCCTGCTGCCCTTGTCCTTCTAGGTGGTAGAGGTCGCGGGTTTGGGAGGTGCTGTCGAAGAAGCCTTGGCGAGTTGCTGCAGTGCATCCTGTGGATGGTGCACACTGCAGCCACAGTGCGCCGGTGGTGAAGGGAGTGAATGTTTTGGGTGGTGGATGGGGTGCCAATCAAGCGGGCTGCTTTATCTTGGATGGTGTCGAACTTCTTGAGTGTTGTTGGAGCTGCACTCATCCAGGCAAGTGGAGAGTATTCCATCACACTCCTGACTTGTGCCTTGTAGATGGTGGAAAGGCTTTGGGGAGTCAGGAGGTGAGTCACTCGCCGCAGAATACCCAGCCTCTGACCTGCTCTCGTAGCCACAGTATTTATATGGATGGTCCACTTAAGTTTCTGGTCAATGGTGACCCCCAGGATGTTGATGGTGGGGGATTCGGCGATGGTGATGCCGTTGAATGTCAAGGGGAGGTGGTTAGACTCTCTCTTGTTGGAGATGGTCATTGCCTGGCACTTATCTGGCGCGAATGTTACTTGCCACTTATGAGCCCAAGCCTGGATGTTGTCCAGGTCTTGCTGCATGCGGGCTCGGACTGCTTCATTATCTGAGGGGTTGCGAATGGAACTGAACACTGTGCAGTCATCAGCGAACATCCCCATTTCTGACCTTATGATGGAGGGAAGGTCATTGATGAAGCAGCTGAAGATGGTTGGGCCTAGGACACTGCCCTGAGGAACTCCTGCAGCAATGCCCTGGGGCTGAGATGATTGGCCTCCAACAACCACTACCATCTTCCTTTGTGCTAGGTATGACTCCAGCCACTGGAGAGTTTTCCCCCTGATTCCCATTGACTTCAATTTTACTAGGGCTCCTTGGTGCCACACTCGGTCAAATGCTGCCTTGATGTCAAGGGCAGTCACTCTCACCTCACCTCTGGAATTCAGCTCTTTTGTCCATGTTTGGACCAAGGCTGTAATGAGGTCTGGAGCCGAGTGGTCCTGGCGGAACCCAAACTGAGCATCGGTGAGCAGGTTATTGGTGAGTAAGTGCCGCTTGATAGCACTGTCGACAACACCTTCCATCACTTTGCTGATGATTGACAGTAGACTGATGGGGCGGTAATTGGCCGGATTGGATTTGTCCTGCTTTTTGTGGACAGGACATACCTGGGCAATTTTCCACATAGTCGGGTGGATGCCAGTGTTGTCGCTGTACTGGAACAGCTTGGCTAGAGGCACAGCTAGTTCTGGAGCACAAGTCTTCAGCACTACAGCTGGGATGTTGTCAGGGCCCATAGCCTTTGCTGTATCCAGTGCACTCAGCCGTTTCTTGATATCACGTGGAGTGAATCGAATTGGCCGAAGACTGGCTTCTGTGATGGTGGGGATATCGGGAGGAGGCTGAGATGGATTATCCACTCGGCACTTCTGGCTGAAGATGGTTGCAAACGCTTCAGCCTTGTCTTTTGCACTCATGTGCTGGACTCCGCCATCATTGAGAATGGGGATGTTTGCAGAGCCTCCTCCTCCCGTTAGTTGTTTAATTGTCCACCACCATTCACGACTGGATGTGGCAGGACTGCAGAGCTTTGATCTGATCCGTTGGTTGTGGAATCGCTTAGCTCTGTCCATAGCATGTTGCTTCCGCTGTTTAGCATGCATGTAGTCCTGAGTTGTAGCTTCACCAGGTTGGCACCTCATTTTTAGGTACGCCTGGTGCTGCTCCTGGCATGCTCTTCTGCACTCCTCATTGAGTGGAATGGTTGTGAGTGGAATGTTCAGTATTTAATGTGTGTGATTGAGATGGTTAGTATTTAATGGGTGTGAGTGAGATGGTCAGTATTTAATGGGCGTGAGTGAGAAAGTTCAGTATTTAATGGTTGTGAGTGAGATGGTCAGTATTTAATTGTTGTGAGTGAGATGGTCAGTATTTAATGTGTGTGAGTGAGATGGTCCGTATTTAATGGGTATGATTGAGATGGTCAGTATTTAATGTGTGTGAGTGAGATGGTCAATATATAATGGGTGTCATTCAGATGGTCAGCATTTAAAGTGTATGATTGATATGGTCAGTCTTTAATGGGTGTGATTGAGATGGTCAGTATTTAATGGGTGTGATTGATATGGTCAGTATTTAATGGGAGTGTGAGAGATGATCAGTTTATAATGGGTGTGATTGAGATGGACAGTAATTAATGGGTGTGATTGAAAGATCAGTTTATAATGGGTGTGATTGATATGATCAGTATTTAATGGGTGTTATTGACGTGGCCAGATTTTAATCAGTGTGAGTGAAATGGTCATTATATAATAGGTGTGAGTGAGATGGTCATTATTTAATGGGTGTGAGTGAGATGGTCAGCATATAATGGGTGTGAGTGTGATGGTCAGTATTTATTGGGTGTGAGTGAGATGGTCAGTATTTATTGGGTGTGATTGAGATGGTCAGTATTTAATGGGTGTGAGTGAGATGGTCAGTAATTAATGTGTGTCATTGAGATGGTCAGTATTTAGTGGTTGTGAGTGGAATGGTCAGTATTTGATGGGTATGAGTGAGATTGTCAGTATTTAACCGGTGTGATTGAGATTGTCATTATTCAATGGGTTTGAATGGGATGGTCAGCATTTAATGGGTATGAGTGAGATGGTCATTATTTAATGGGTGTGAGTGAGATGGTCAGCGTATAATGGGTGTGAGTGAGATGGTCAGTATTTAATGGGTGTGAGTGAGATGGTCAGTCTTTAATGGGTGTGATTGAGATGGTCAGTATTTAATGGGTGTGATTGAGATGGTCAGTATTTAATGGGTGTGAGTGAGATGGTCAATATTTATTGGGTGTGAGTGAGATGGTCAGGTTAATTGGGTGAGTGTGATGATCAGCATTAAATGGGTGTGATTGAGATGGTCATTCTTTAATGGGTGTTATTGACATGGGCAGATTTTAATCAGTGTGAGTGAGATGGTCAGTATTTAATGGGCGTGAGTGAGATGGTCAGCATATAATGGGTGTGAGTGTGATTGTCAGTATTTAATGGTTGTGAGTGAAATGATCAGTATTTAATGGGTGTTATTGAGATGGTCAGTTTTATTGGGTGAGTGTGATGATCAGCATTTAATGGGTGTGATTGAGATGGTCAGTCTTTAATGGGTGTGATTGAGATGGTCAGTATTTAATGGTTGTGAATGAGTTGGTCAGTATTTAATGGTTGTGAGTGAGATGGTCAATATTTAATGGGTGTGATTGAGATGGTCAGTATTTATTGGGTGTGATCGAGATGGTCAGTGTTGAATTGGTCTGATTGAGATGGTCAGTCTTTAATGGGTGAGATAGAGATGGTCAATTTTTAATCGGTCTGAGTGAGATGGTCAGTATTTAATTGGTCTGATTGAGATGGTCAGTCTTTAATGGGTGTGAGTGAGATGGTCAATTTTTAATCGGTGTGAGTAAGATGGTCAGTATTTAATGGGTGTGAGTGAGATGGTCAGTATTTAATTGGTTTGATTGAGATGGTCAGTATTGAATGGATGTGTGGGAGATGGTCAGTATATAATGGGTGTGATTGTGGTGGTCAATATTTAATGGTTGTGAATGAGATGGTTAGTATTTAATTGGTGTGATTGAGATGGTCAGTCTTTAATTGGTGTTATTGAGATGGTCAGTATATCATGGGTGTGAGTGAGATGGTTTGTATTTAATGGGTGTGATTGAGATGGTCAATATTTAATCGTTGTGAGTGAGATGGTCAGTATTTAATGGTTGTGAATGACATGATCAGTACATAATGGGTGTGAGTGAGATGGTTAGTTTTTAATGGATGTGAGTGAGATGCTCAGTATTTTATGGGTGTGATTGAGATGGTCAGAATTTAATTGGTATGAGTGAGATGGTCATACTTTAATGGGTGTGAGTGAGATGGTCAGCATATAATGGGTGTGATTGAGATGGTCAGTATTGAATGGGTGTGAGGGAGATGGTCAGTATATAATGGGTGTGATTGTGGTGGTCAATATTTAATGGTTGTGATTGAAATTGTCAGTATTCAATGGGTGTTATTGAAATGTTCAGTATTTAATGTGTGTGATTGAGATGGTCAGTATTTAATGGTTGTGAGTGGAATAGTAAGTATTCAATGGGTGTGAATGGGATGGTCAGTATTTAATGGGTGTGAGTGAAATGGTCAGTATTTAATGGGTGTGATTGAGATGGTCAGTATTTAATGGGTGTGATTGAGATGGTCAGTATTTAATGGGTGTTAGTGAGATTGTCAGTATTTAATGGGTGTGAGTGAGATGGTCAATATTGAACCGTTGTGAGTGAGATGGTCAGTATTTAATGGTTGTGAGTGACATGATCAGCATCTCATGGGTGTGAGTGAGATGGTCAGTATTGAATGGGTGTGAGTGAGATGGTCAGTATTTAATGGGTGTGATTGAGATGGTCAGTATTTAATGGGTGTGATTGAGATGGTCAGTATTTAATGGGTGTTAGTGAGATGGTCAGTATTTATTGGGTGTGAGTGAGATGGTCAGTATATAATGGGTGTGATTGAGATGGTCAGTATTTAATGGGTGTGATTGAGATGGTAAGTATTTATTGGGTGTGAGTGAGATTGTCAGTATTTCACCAATGTGATTGAGATTGTCATTATTCAATGGGTGTGATTGAGATGGTCAGTGTTTAACGGTTGTGATTGAGATGGTCAGTATTTAATGTGTGTGTGTGAGATGGTCAGTATTTAATGGGTGTGTGTCACTTGGTAAGTATTTAATGGGTGTGAGTGAAATGGTCAATATTTAATGGGTGTGAGTGAGATGGTCAGTGTTTAATGGTTGTGAGTGAGATGGTCAGTAGATAATGGGTGTGATTGAGATGGTCAGTATTTAATGGGTGTTATTGAGGTGGTCAGTATTTATTGGGTGTGAGTTAGATGGTCAGTATTTTATGGTTGTGAGTGAGATGGTCAATATTTAATGGGTGTGACTGAGATGGTCAGTATTTAATTGGTTTTATTGAGATGGTCAGTATTTAATGGGTGTGATTGAGGTGTTCAGTATTTAATGGTTGTGAGTGAGATGGTCAGTATTTAATGGGTGTGATTGAGATGGTCAGTATTGAATGGGTGTGAGGGAGATGGTCAGTATATAATGGGTGTGATTGTGGTGGTCAATATTTAATGGTTGTGATTGAAATTGTCAGTATTCAATGGGTGTGAATGGGATGGTCAGTATTTAATGGGTGTGAGTGAGATGGTCAGTTTTTTAATGGGTGTTATTGAGATGCTCAGTATTTAATAGGTCTTATTGGGATAATCAGTCTTAAAAGAGTGTTATGCAAATGGTCAGTATTTCATGGGTGTGATTGAGATGGTCAGTATTTATTGGGTGTGATTGAGATGGTCAGTATATAATGGGTATAAGTGAGATGGTTTGCATTTAATGGGTGTGATTGAGATGGTCAGTATTTAATGGGTGTGAGTGAGATGGTCAATATTTGATCATTGTGAGTGAGATGGTCAGTATTTAATGGTTGTGAGTGACATGATCGGTATATAATGGGTGTGAGTGAGATTGTCAGTTTTATAGGTGAGTGTGATGATCAGCATTTAATGGGTGTGATTGAGATGGTCAGTCTTTAATGGGTGTGATTGAGATGGTCAGTATTTAATGGGAGTGTGAGAGATGGTCAGTTTATAATGGGTGTGTTTGAGATGGACAGTAATTAATGGGTGTGATTGACATGGCCAGATTTTCATCAGTGTGAGTGAAATGGTCATTATTTAATTGGTGTGAGTTAGATGGTCATTATTTAATGGGTGTGAGTGAGATGGTCAGCAGATAATGGGTGTGGGTGTGATTGTCAGTATTTATTGGGTGTGAGTGAGATGGTCAGTATTTATTGGGTGTGATTGAGATGGTTAGTATTTATTGGGTGTGATTGAGATGGTCAGTATCTAATGGGTGTGAGTGAGATGGTTTGTGTTTAATGGGTGTGAGTGAGATGGTCAGTAATTAATGTGTGTGATTGAGATGGTCAGTATTTAGTGGTTGTGAGTAGAATGGCCAGTATTTGATGGGTGTGAGTCAGATTGTCAGTATTTAACCGGTGTGATTGAGATTGTCATTATTCAATGGGTTTGAATGGGATGGTCAGCGTATAATGGGTGTGAGTGAGATGGTCATTATTTAATGGGTGTGAGTGAGAAGGTCAGAATTTAATGGGTGTGATTGAGATGGTCAGTCTTTAATGGGTGTGATTGAGATGGTTAGTCTTTAATGGGTGTGATTGAGATGGTCAGTATTTATTGGGTGTGATTGAGATGGTCAGTATTTAATGGGTGTGATTGAGATGGTCAGTTTATAATGGGTATTATTGACATGGCCAGATTTTAATCAGTGTGTGTGAGATGGTCAGTATTTAATGGGTGTGAGTGAGATGGTCAGTTTATAATGGGTGTGAGTGAGATGGACAGTAATTAATGGGTGTCATTGAAAGGTCAGTTTTTAATGGGTGTAATTGAGATGATCAGTATTTAATGGGTGTTATTGACATGGCCAAATTTTAATCAGTGTGAGTGAGATGGTCAGTATTTAATGGGCGTGAGTGAGATACTCATTATTTAATGGGCGTTAGTGAGATGGTCATTATTTAATGGGCGTGTGTGAGATGGTCATAATTTAATGGGTGTGAGTGAGATGGTCAGCATATAATGGGTGTGAGTATGATTGTCAGTATTTAATGGTTGTGAGTGAAATGATCAGTATTTAATGGGTGTTATTGAGATGGTCAGTATTTAATGGGTGTGAGTGAGATGGTCAATATTTAATGGGTGTTATTGAGATGGTCAGTTTTATTGGGTGA
This sequence comes from Heptranchias perlo, assembly GCF_035084215.1. Lineage (NCBI taxonomy): Eukaryota > Metazoa > Chordata > Chondrichthyes > Hexanchiformes > Hexanchidae > Heptranchias > Heptranchias perlo. The sequence goes on from NC_090347.1 coordinate 49,542,010, forward strand.
GTGTGATGATCAGCATTTAATGGTTGTGAGTGAGATGGTCAATATTTATTGGGTGTGATTGAGATGGTCAGTATTTATTGGGTGTGATCGAGATGGTCAGTGTTGAATTGGTCTGATTGAGATGGTCAGTCTTTAATGGGTGTGATAGAGATGGTCAATTTTTAATCGGTCTGAGTGAGATGGTCAGTATTTCATTGGTCTGATTGAGATGGTCAGTCTTTAATGGGTGTGAGTGAGATGGTCAATTTTTAATCGGTGTGAGTAAGATGGTCAGTATTTAATGGGTGTGAGTGAGATGGTCAGTATTTAATGGGTGTGATTGAGATGGTCAGTATTTATTGGATGTGATTGAGATGGTCAGTATCTAATGGGTGTGAGTGAGATGGTTTGTGTTTAATGGGTGTGAGTGAGATGGTCAGTAATTAATGTGTGTGATTGAGATGGTCAGTATTTAGTGGTTGTGAGTAGAATGGCCAGTATTTGATGGGTGTGAGTCAGATTGTCAGTATTTAACCGGTGTGATTGAGATTGTCATTATTCAATGGGTTTGAATGGGATGGTCAGCGTATAATGGGTGTGAGTGAGATGGTCATTATTTAATGGGTGTGAGTGAGAAGGTCAGAATTTAATGGGTGTGATTGAGATGGTCAGTCTTTAATGGGTGTGATTGAGATGGTCAGTATTTATTGGGTGTGATTGAGATGGTCAGTATTTAATGGGTGTGATTGAGATGGTCAGTTTATAATGGGTATTATTGACATGGCCAGATTTTAATCAGTGTGTGTGAGATGGTCAGTATTTAATGGGTGTGAGTGAGATGGTCAGTTTATAATGGGTGTGAGTGAGATGGACAGTAATTAATGGGTGTCATTGAAAGGTCAGTTTTTAATGGGTGTAATTGAGATGATCAGTATTTAATGGGTGTTATTGACATGGCCAAATTTTAATCAGTGTGAGTGAGATGGTCATTATTTAATGGGCGTGTGTGAGATGGTCATAATTTAATGGGTGTGAGTGAGATGGTCAGCATATAATGGGTGTGAGTATGATTGTCAGTATTTAATGGTTGTGAGTGAAATGATCAGTATTTAATGGGTGTTATTGAGATGGTCAGTATTTAATGGGTGTGAGTGAGATGGTCAATATTTAATGGGTGTTATTGAGATGGTCAGTTTTATTGGGTGAGTGTGATGATCAGCATTTAATGGTTGTGAGTGAGATGGTCAATATTTATTGGGTGTGATTGAGATGGTCAGTATTTATTGGGTGTGATCGAGATGGTCAGTGTTGAATTGGTCTGATTGAGATGGTCAGTCTTTAATGGGTGTGATAGAGATGGTCAATTTTTAATCGGTCTGAGTGAGATGGTCAGTATTTAACTGGTCTGATTGAGATTGTCAGTCTTTAATGGGTGTGAGTGAGATGGTCAATTTTTAATCGGTGTGAGTAAGATGGTCAGTATTTAATGGGTGTGAGTGAGATGGTCAGTATTTATTGGATGTGATTGAGATGGTCAGTGTTGAATTGGTCTGATTGAGATGGTCAGTCTATAATGGGTGTTATTGAGATGGTCAGTATATAATGGGTATGAGTGAGATGGTTTGTATTTAATGGGTGTGATTGAGATGGTCAGTATTTGATCGTTGTGAGTGAGATGGTCAGTATTTAATGGTTGTGAGTGTCATGATCGGTATATAATGGGTGTGAGTGAGATGGTTAGTTTTTAATGGATGTGAGTGAGATGCTCAGTGTTTAATGGGTGTGATTGAGATGGTCATAATTTAATTGGTGTTAGTGAGATAGTCATAATTTAATGGGTGTGGGTGAGATGGTCAGTATTTCATGGGTGTGATTGAGATGGTCAGTATCTAATGGGTGTGAGTGAGATGGTTTGTATTTAATGGGTGTGATTGTGATGGTCAGTATTTGATGGGTGTGACTGAGATTGTCAGTATTTAATGGGTGTGAGTGAGATGGTCAGTATTTAATGGGTGTGAGTGAAATTGTCAGTATTTAATGGGTGTTATTGAGGTGGTCAGTATTTAATGGGTGTGAGTGAGATGGTTAGTATTTATTGGGTGTGAGTGAGATTGTCAGTATTTAATGGGTGTGATTGAGGTGGTCAGAATTTAATGGGTGTGAGTGAGATTGTTATTATTTATTTGGTCTGATTGAGATGGTCTGTCTTTAATGGGTGTTATTGAGAAGGTCAGTATTTAATGGGTGTCATTGAGATGGTCAGAATTTAATGGGTGTGAGTGAGATGGTCAGTATTTAATGGGTGTTGGTGAGATGGTCATAATTTAATGGTTGTGAGTGAAATGGTCAGCATATAATGGGTGTGAGTGTGATGGTCAGTATTTAATGGGTGTGATTGAGATGGTCAGTATTTAATGGGTGTGATTGAGATGTTCAGTATTTAATTGGTGTGATTGAGATGGTCAGTATTTAATGGGTGTTATTGAGATGGTCAGTATTTAATGGGTGTTATTGAGATGGTCAATTTTATTGGGTGAGTTTGATGATCAGCATTTAATGGGTGTGATTGAGATGGTCAGTATTTCATGTGTGTGTGCGAGATGGTCAGTATTTAATGGGTGTGAGTGAGATGGTCAGTATTTAATGGTTGTGAGTGAGTTGGTCAGTATTTAATGGGTGTGTCTGAGATGGTCAGTATTTAATGGGTGTGTGTGAGATGGTCCGTATTTATTGGGTGTGAGTGAGATGGTCAGTATTTAATGGGTGTGAGTGAGATGGTCAGTTTCTAATGGGTGTGATTGAAATGGTTTGTATATAATGGGTGTGATTGAGATGGTTCGTCTTTCATTAGTCTGATTAAGATGGTCAGTTTTTAATGGGTGTGAGTGAGATGGTCAGTATTTATTGGGTGTGGGTGAGATTGTCAGTATTTAATGGTAGTGAGTGAGATGGTCAATATATAATGGGTGTGATTGAGATTGTTATTATTTATTTGGTCTGATTGAGATGGTCAGTCTTTAATGGGTGTTATTGAGAAGGTCAGCATTTAATGGGTGTCATTGAGATGATCAGAATTTAATGGGTGTGATTGAGATGGTCAGTATTTATTGGGAGTGTGAGAGATGGTCAGTTTATGATGGGTGTGATTGAGATGATCATTATTTAATGGATGTGGGTGAGATGGTCATAATTTAATGGGTGTGAGTGAAATGGTCAGCATATAATGGGTGTGAGTGTGATGGTCAGTATTTTATGGGTGTGATTGAGATGGTCAGTTTTATTGGGTGAGTTTGATGATCAGCATTTAATGGGTGTGTGTGAGATGGTCAGTATTTAATGGGTGTGAGTGAGATGGTCAGTATTTAATGGGTGTGTCTGAGATGGTCAGTATTTATTGGGTGTGTGTGAGATGGTCCGTATTTATTGGGTGTGAGTGAGATGGTCAGTTTCTAATGGCTGTGATTGAGATGGTCAATATATAATGAGTGTTATTGAGTTGTTTAGTATTTAATTGGTCTGATTGAGATGGTCAGTCTTTATTGGGTGTTATTGAGGTGGTCAGTATTTATGGTTGTGATTGTGATGATCAGTATATAATGGGTGTGAGTGAGATGGTCAGTATTTACTGAGTGTGATTGAGATGGTCAATTTTTAATTGTTGTGAGTGAGATGATCATTATGTAATGGGTGTGATTGAGATGGTCAGTGTTTAATGGGTGTGATTGGGATGGTCAGTATATAATGGGTGTTATTGAGATGGTCAGTATTTAATGGGTTTGATTGTGATGGTCAGTATTTAATGGGTTTGATTGTGATGGTCAGTATTTAATGGGTGTGAGTGAGATGTTCAGTATATAATGGGTGTTATTGAGATGGTCAGTATTTAATGGGTTTGATTGTGATGGTCAGTATTTAATGGTTGTGATTGTGATGGTCAGTATTTAATGGGTGTGAGTGAGATGGTCAGTATTTAATGGGTGTGATTGAGATCATCAGTATTTAATGGGTGTGGGTTGGATAGTCTGTATCGATTGACTCCCCTGGCCATTTGACTCACCCTTTTCTCTCTTCCTTGTTCTAGCTTCATGGGCGATCGTCCAGTTTCGAACATGGTAATTGTCGATGTGAAGATGCTTTCTGGTTACTCTGCAGATGAGAGTTCTGCTTTGTTGGTGAGCATTTCCTCAACTTGGGCCTTTAATCTGTTCAGGGACCAGAAAGAAGGAGGAGTTTTTGTTCCTGCCCTTATCCAGACCAGCTCATGCCCATATCATGCGAGAGAGGAAGGGGGGTGCAGACAGAAGGAGATGTAGGTGGAAATTTTCACTTCTCTGGATCGCTATCCAGTGACCCCTGGGTTAGTGAGGGGGTGAATCAGCCCCGGGGTTCCTGCTCCTGACCCCTGTCCAGTGACCCCTGGGTTAGGGAGGGGGGTGAATCATCCCCGGGGTTCCTGCTCCTGATCCCTGTCCAGTGACCCCTGGGTTAGGGAGGGGGTGAATCATCCCCGGGGTTCCTGCTCCTGATCCCTGTCCAGTGACCCCTGGGTTATGGGGGGGGGGTGCCTCTTTAAGGGTTCCTTCTCTTGATTCCTGGACAGTGATGCCCCTTCGCATCCTCTCATGATCCAATATCTTGCTGACACTCACATTCTGGCACCAAACTTGGAACCAGACCCCAGCGAGAAGCCGTCCCCTGGAACGTGCTGTCGGGGGCTAATGGGATGAGATGACTGCATTCAGTGTGATGGGACTAATTAATAATTATTGATAGTAATTATTATTCGTTAATATTCATTAATAATTAATATTCATTAATCTCACTATCATTTCAGACCAGGGAAAATGCCAATGTCAGCAAATTGGAAATCCGCAATGATCATGTGTTAATCTACATCGAGTCGGTAAGTATTGGAGGAGAGATCGGGAGGGAGTTGGGGGGTTGCAGACAGGGGTGGAGAGAGAGAGAGAGACAGGGAAGGAGTCAGATACTGATAGGCAGAGACTGAGGGAGAGAGCGCGACAAATGGGAGAGAGAGAGAGAGAGAGAGTGAGCGAGATCGAGAGAGACCTGGAGACGGAGACGGAGAGGGAGAGAGACAGGCTGAGAGCAAGAGACACACAGAGAGGGGGAGACAGAGAGAGGGGGAGAGACGGAGAGAGAGGGAGACAGAGAGATAGCTACAAAGGTAAGTCGGAGAGGCAGAGAGAATGGTGAAGATGGTGGGTCCCATGGACCAGATGAGCTGGGAGACACTGAGTAAATATGTGAGTTTGTGATGTGAGTTTGTGGGATGAGTTTGTGATGTGAGTTTTGATGTGAGTTTTGATGTGAGTTTGTGAAGTGAGTTTGTGATATGAGTTTGAGATGTGGGGTTTGAGATGTGGGGTTTGAGATGTGGGGTTTGAGATGTGGGGTTTGAGATGTGCAGTGAGGCCAGGGCCATGTGATGATTAGGTTAGTGGGCAGAGACCTCGTTTCTCCGGCACTGATGCCACTTCACTCTCCAGATGGAATCGAATCGTCTCCTACAATTATCCTTTCACGCCATCCATAATTTTGAGGTGGATAATATGCAGCCGGCTTATGTAAAAGTCTATGATTACTACGAGACAGGTAGGGTCCCTCAAACAGTACACTTCCATCTCTCCCTGTCCAATCCTCGAGTGTTTATTCCATTTGATCTCTCCCTGTGCAATTCCCGTGTGTTTATTCCATTTGATCTCTCCCTGTCCAGTTCCCGTGTGTTTATTCCCTTTGATCTCTCCCTGTCCAATTCCCATGTTTTTATTCCCTTTGATCTCTCCCTGTCCAATTCCCATGTTTTTATTCCCTTTGATCTCTCCCTGTCCAGTTTCCATGTGTTTATTCCCTTTGACCTCTCCCTGTCCAATTCCCATGTGTTTATTCCCTTTGATCTCTCCCTGTCCAATTCCCATGTGTTTATTCCCTTTGATCTCTCCCTGTCCAATTCCCATGTGTTTATTCCCTTTGATCTCTCCCTGTCCAATTCCCATGTGTTTATTCCCTTTGATCTCTCCCTGTCCAGTTCCCGGGTGTTTATTCCCTTTGATCTCTCCCTGTCCAATTCCCGGGTGTTTATTCCCTTTGATCTCTCCCTGTCCAGTTCCCGGGTGTTTATTCCCTTTGATCTCTCCCTGTCCAATTCCCGGGTGTTTATTCCCTTTGATCTCTCCCTGTCCAGTTCCCGGGTGTTTATTCCCTTTGATCTCTCCCTGTCCAATTCCCGGGTGTTTATTCCCTTTGATCTCTCCCTGTCCAATTCCCGGGTGTTTATTCCCTTTGATCTCTCCCTGTCCAATTCCCGGGTGTTTATTCCCTTTGATCTCTCCCTGTCCAGTTCCCGGGTGTTTATTCCCTTTGATCTCTCCCTGTCCAATTCCCGGGTGTTTATTCCCTTTGATCTCTCCCTGTCCAATTCCCGGGTGTTTATTCCCTTTGATCTCTCCCTGTCCAATCTCCGGGTGTTTATTCCATCACTTCTCTCCCTCTCTATTCCCCGGTTGTTTATTCCCTTCAATCTCTCCCTTTCAAATTCATGGTTTTTAATTCATTTTCATCCTTCCCTATCACATTCCTGGGTGTTTATTCCCTTTGAACTCTCCTTGTTCAATTCCTGTGCTTATTTCCAGTGATCGCTCCCTGTCCCATTCCCTGCCCCATTTCCTGTTTATTCCAATGTGTTTATCCACAGGGCTTTGTTCTGCTGTGTTTTCCCGGGTGTTTATCCTCACCTGATTATTCCAAGGATTTTTTCCCCTGGTGTTTATTCCCTGGTGTGTATTCGCTGGCATTTATTCCCGGGAGTGTATTCCCAGGAGATTATTCCCTCGTGTATTCCATCATGTTAATTCTCAGGTGTTTATTCCATGGCTTTCATTTCCAGATGTTTATTCCCAGATTTTTTCCAATTCTTTATTTCCCATTTGTTTATTCCCAGGTGTTTATCCGTGAGTGTTTATTCTCAGGTGTTTATTCCGGGTTGTTCATTCCCAGGTTTTTATTCCCATCCTTCACTCCCTTTCCCCTTCAGGTGACTCGGCCATCGCTGAATACCACAGACCAATCAGAACGGACAGTGTGACTCGAATCATTTTAACGAGACGAGAAAACCTCAAGTGAGTTTGGAGCATTTTCACTTGCAACAGAAACACTCTCTCTCCCTCTCTCCCCATCCACAGAATCCACTCTCTCTCCCTCTCTCCCCATCCACAGAATCCACTCTCTCTCCCTCTCTCCCTGTCCACAGAATCCACTCTCACTCCCTCTCTCCCCATCCACAGAATCCACTCTCTCTCCCTCTCTCCCCATCCACAGAATCCACTGTCACTCCCTCTCTCCCCATCCACAGAATCCACTCTCTCTCCCTCTCTCCCCATCCACAGAATCCACTCTCTCTCCCTCTCTCCCCATCCACAGAATCCACTCTCTCTCCCTCTCTCCCCATCCACAGAATCCACTGTCACTCCCTCTCTCCCCATCCACAGAATCCACTCTCTCTCCCTCTCTCCCCATCCACAGAATCCACTCTCTCTCCCTCTCTCCCCATCCACAGAATCCACTCTCTCTCCCTCTCTCCCCATCCACAGAATCCACTCTCTCTCCCTCTCTCCCCATCCACAGAATCCACTCTCTCTCCCTCTCTCCCCATCCACAGAATCCACTCTCACTCCCTCTCTCCCTGTCCACAGAATCCACTCTCTCTCCCTCTCTCCCTGTCCACAGAATCCACTCTCACTCCCTCTCTCCCTGTCCACAGAATCCACTCTCACTCCCTCTCTCCCTGTCCACAGAATCCACTCTCACTCCCTCTCTCCCTGTCCACAGAATCCACTCTCTCTCCCTCTCTCCCCATCCACAGAATCCACCCTCACTCCCTCTCTCCCCATCCACAGAATCCACTCTCACTCCCTCTCTCCCTGTCCACAGAATCCACTCTCACTCCATCTCTCCCCATCCACAGAATCCACTCTCACTCCCTCTCTCCCCATCCACAGAATCCACTCTCTCTCCCTCTCTCCCCATCCACAGAATCCACTCTCACTCCCTCTCTCCCTGTCCACAGAATCCACTCTCACTCCCTCTCTCCCTGTCCACAGAATCCACTCTCTCTCCCTCTCTCCCCATCCACAGAATCCACTCTCACTCCCTCTCTCCCCATCCACAGAATCCACTCTCTCTCCCTCTCTCCCCATCCACAGAATCCACTCTCACTCCCTCTCTCCCTGTCCACAGAATCCACTCTCTCTCCCTCTCTCCCCATCCACAGAATCCACTCTCTCTCCCTCTCTCCCTGTCCACAGAATCCACTCTCACTCCCTCTCTCCCCGTCCACAGAATCCACTCTCACTCCCTCTCTCCCCATCCACAGAATCCACTCTCACTCCCTCTCTCCCTGTCCACAGAATCCACCCTCACTCCCTCTCTCCCTGTCCACAGAATCCACCCTCACTCCCTCTCTCCCTGTCCACAGAATCCACTCTCACTCCCTCTCTCCCTGTCCACAGAATCCACTCTCTCTCCCTCTCTCCCTGTCCACAGAATCCACTCTCTCTCCCTCTCTCCCCATCCACAGAATCCAGTCTCTCTCCCTCTCTCCCCGTCCACAGAATCCACTCTCACTCCCTCTCTCCCCATCCACAGAATCCACTCTCACTCCCTCTCTCCCCATCCACAGAATCCACTCTCACTCCCTCTCTCCCTGTCCACGGAATCCACTCTCACTCCCTCTCTCCCTGTCCACAGAATCCACTCTCACTCCCTCTCTCCCTGTCCCCAGAATCCACTCTCACTCCCTCTCTCCCCGTCCACAGAATCCACTCTCACTCCCTCTCTCCCCATCCACAGAATCCACTCTCACTCCCTCTCTCCCTGTCCACGGAATCCACTCTCACTCCCTCTCTCCCTGTCCCCAGAATCCACTCTCTCTCCCTCTCTCCCCGTCCACAGAATCCACTCTCACTCCCTCTCTCCCTGTCTACAGAATCCACTCTCACTCCCTCTCTCCCCATCCACAGAATCCACTCTCACTCCCTCTCTCCCTGTCCACAGAATCCACTCTCTCTCCCTCTCTCCCCATCCACAGAATCCACTCTCTCTCCCTCTCTCCCCATCCACAGAATCCACTCTCACTCCCTCTCTCCCTGTCCACAGAATCCACTCTCACTCCCTCTCCCCCTGTCCACAGAATCCACTCTCTCTCCCTCTCTCCCTGTCCACAGAATCCACTCTCACTCCCTCTCTCCCCATCCACAGAATCCACTCTCTCTCCCTCTCTCCCTGTCCACAGAATCCACTCTCACTCCCTCTCCCCCTGTCCACAGAATCCACTCTCTCTCCCTCTCTCCCTGTCCCCAGAATCCACTCTCTCTCCCTCTCTCCCCATCCACAGAATCCACTCTCACTCCCTCTCTCCCTGTCCACAGAATCCACTCTCACTCCCTCTCTCCCTGTCCCCAGAATCCACTCTCACTCCCTCTCTCCCTGTCCACAGAATCCACCCTCACTCCCTCTCTCCCTATCCACAGAATCCACCCTCACTCCCTCTCTCCCCATCCACAGAATCCACTCTCACTCCCTCTCTCCCCATCCACAGAATCCACTCTCACTCCCTCTCTCCCCGTCCACAGAATCCACTCTCACTCCCTCTCTCCCTGTCCACAGAATCCACTCTCTCTCCCTCTCTCCCCATCCACAGAATCCACCCTCACTCCCTCTCTCCCTGTCCACAGAATCCACTCTCTCTCCCTCTCTCCCCATCCACAGAATCCACTCTCACTCCCTCTCTCCCTGTCCACAGAATCCACTCTCACTCCCTCTCTCCCTGTCCACAGAATCCACTCTCACTCCCTCTCTCCCCGTCCACAGAATCCACTCTCACTCCCTCCCTCCCTGTCCACAGAATCCACTCTCACTCCCTCTCTCCCCGTCCACAGAATCCACTCTCTCTCCCTCTCTCCCTGTCCACAGAATCCACTCTCTCTCCCTCTCTCCCCATCCACAGAATCCACCCTCACTCCCTCTCTCCCTGTCCACAGAATCCACTCTCTCTCCCTCTCTCCCTGTCCACAGAATCCACTCTCACTCCCTCTCTCCCTGTCCACAGAATCCACTCTCTCTCCCTCTCTCCCCATCCACAGAATCCACCCTCACTCCCTCTCTCCCTGTCCACAGAATCCACTCTCTCTCCCTCTCTCCCCATCCACAGAATCCACTCTCACTCCCTCTCTCCCTGTCCACAGAATCCACTCTCACTCCCTCTCTCCCCATCCACAGAATCCACTCTCACTCCCTCTCTCCCTGTCCACAGAATCCACTCTCACTCCCTCTCTCCCTGTCCACAGAATCCACTCTCACTCCCTCTCTCCCCATCCACAGAATCCACCCTCACTCCCTCTCTCCCCATCCACAGAATCCACTCTCACTCCCTCTCTCCCCATCCACAGAATCCACTCTCTCTCCCTCTCTCCCTGTCCACAGAATCCACTCTCACTCCCTCTCTCCCTGTCCACAGAATCCACTCTCTCTCCCTCTCTCCCCATCCACAGAATCCACTCTCTCTCCCTCTCTCCCCATCCACAGAATCCACTCTCACTCCCTCTCTCCCTCTCCACAGAATCCACTCTCACTCCCTCTCTCCCCGTCCACAGAATCCACTCTCTCTCCCTCTCTCCCTGTCCACAGAATCCACTCTCACTCCCTCTCTCCCTCTCCACAGAATCCACTCTCACTCCCTCTCTCCCCATCCACAGAATCCACTCTCTCTCCCTCTCTCCCTGTCCACAGAATCCACTCTCACTCCCTCTCTCCCCGTCCACAGAATCCACTCTCACTCCCTCTCTCCCTCTCCACAGAATCCACTCTCACTCCCTCTCACCCCGTCCACAGAATCCACTCTCACTCCCTCTCTCCCTCTCCACAGAATCCACTCTCACTCCCTCTCTCCCTCTCCACAGAATCCACTCTCACTCCCTCTCACCCCGTCCACAGAATCCACTCTCACTCCCTCGCTCCCTCTCCACAGAATCCACTCTCACTCCCTCTCTCCCTGTCCACAGAATCCACTCTCTCTCCCTCTCTCCCCGTCCACAGAATCCACTCTCACTCCCTCTCTCCCCGTCCACAGAATCCACTCTCACTCCCTCTCACCCTGTCCACAGAATCCACTCTCACTCCCTCTCTCCCCGTCCACAGAATCCACTCTCACTCCCTCTCACCCTGTCCACAGAATCCACTCTCACTCCCTCTCACCCTGTCCACAGAATCCACTCTCTCTCCCTCTCTCCCCGTCCACAGAATCCACTCTCTCTCCCTCTCTCCCCATCCACAGAATCCACTCTCACTCCCTCTCTCCCCGTCCACAGAATCCACTCTCACTCCCTCTCACCCTGTCCACAGAATCCACTCTCACTCCCTCTCTCCCCGTCCACAGAATCCACTCTCACTCCCTCTCACCCTGTCCACAGAATCCACTCTCACTCCCTCTCACCCTGTCCACAGAATCCACTCTCACTCCCTCTCTCCCTGTCCACAGAATCCACTCTCACTCCCTCTCTCCCTGTCCACAGAATCCACTCTCACTCCCTCTCTCCCCATCCACAGAATCCACTCTCACTCCCTCTCACCCTGTCCACAGAATCCACTCTCACTCCCTCTCTCCCTGTCCACAGAATCCACTCTCACTCCCTCTCTCCCTGTCCACAGAATCCACTCTCTCTCCCTCTCTCCCTGTCCACAGAATCCACTCTCACTCCCTCTCTCCCTGTCCACAGAATCCACCCTCACTCCCTCTCTCCCTGTCCACAGAATCCACTCTCACTCCCTCTCTCCCCGTCCACAGAATCCACTCTCACTCCCTCTCTCCCCATCCACAGAATCCACTCTCACTCCCTCTCTCCCCGTCCACAGAATCCACTCTCACTCCCTCTCTCCCCATCCACAGAATCCACTCTCACTCCCTCTCTCCCTGTCCACAGAATCCACCCTCACTCCCTCTCTCCCTGTCCACAGAATCCACTCTCACTCCCTCTCTCCCTGTCCACAGAATCCACTCTCACTCCCTCTCTCCCTGTCCACAGAATCCACTCTCACTCCCTCTCTCCCTGTCCACAGAATCCACTCTCACTCCCTCTCTCCCTGTCCACAGAATCCACTCTCACTCCCTCTCTCCCTGTCCACAGAATCCGCTCTCTCTCCCTCTCTCCCCATCCACAGAATCCACTCTCACTCCCTCTCTCCCCATCCACAGAATCCACTCTCACTCCCTCTCTCCCTGTCCACAGAATCCACTCTCACTCCCTCTCTCCCTGTCCACAGAATCCACTCTCACTCCCTCTCTCCCTGTCCACAGAATCCACTCTCACTCCCTCTCTCCCTGTCCACAGAATCCACTCTCACTCCCTCTCTCCCTGTCCACAGAATCCACTCTCACTCCCTCTCTCCCTGTCCACAGAATCCACTCTCACTCCCTCTCTCCCTGTCCACAGAATCCACTCTCACTCCCTCTCTCCCTGTCCACAGAATCCACTCTCACTCCCTCTCTCCCTGTCCACAGAATCCACTCTCACTCCCTCTCTGTCCACAGAATCCACTCTCACTCCCTCTCTCTCTGTCCACAGAATCCACTCTCTCTCCCTCTCTCCCCATCCACAGAATCCACTCTCTCTCCCTCTCTCCCTGTCCACAGAATCCACTCTCACTCCCTCTCTCCCTGTCCACAGAATCCACCCTCACTCCCTCTCTGTCCACAGAATCCACTCTCACTCCCTCTCTCCCTGTCCACAGAATCCACTCTCACTCCCTCTCTACCCGTCCACAGAATCCACCCTCACTCCCTCTCTCCCTGTCCACAGAATCCACTCTCACTCCCTCTCTCCCTGTCCACAGAATCCACTCTCACTCCCTCTCTCCCTGTCCACAGAATCCACCCTCACTCCCTCTCTCCCTGTCCACAGAATCCACTCTCACTCCCTCTCTCCCTGTCCACAGAATCCACTCTCTCTCCCTCTCTCCCTGTCCACAGAATCCACTCTCACTCCCTCTCTCCCTGTCCACAGAATCCACCCTCACTCCCTCTCTCCCTGTCCACAGAATCCACTCTCACTCCCTCTCTCCCTGTCCACAGAATCCACCCTCACTCCCTCTCTCCCTGTCCACAGAATCCACTCTCACTCCCTCTCTCCCTGTCCACAGAATCCACCCTCACTCCCTCTCTCCCTGTCCACAGAATCCACTCTCACTCCCTCTCTCCCTGTCCACAGAATCCACTCTCACTCCCTCTCCCCCTGTCCACAGAATCCACTCTCACTCCCTCTCTCCCTGTCCACAGAATCCACCCTCACTCCCTCTCTCCCTGTCCACAGAATCCACTCTCTCTCCCTCTCTCCCTGTCCCCAGAATCCACCCTCACTCCCTCTCTGTCCACAGAATCCACTCTCACTCCCTCTCTCCCCATCCACAGAATCCACTCTCTCTCCCTCTCTCCCTGTCCACAGAATCCACCCTCACTCCCTCTCTCCCTGTCCCCAGAATCCACCCTCACTCCCTCTCTGTCCACAGAATCCACTCTCACTCCCTCTCTCCCTGTCCACAGAATCCACTCTCACTCCCTCTCTACCCGTCCACAGAATCCACTCTCACTCCCTCTCTACCCGTCCACAGAATCCACTCTCACTCCCTCTCTCTGTCCACAGAATCCACTCTCACTCCCTCTCTCCCAGTCCACAGAATCCACTCTCACTCCCTCTCTGTCCACAGAATCCACTCTCACTCCCTCTCTCCCAGTCCACAGAATCCACTCTCTCTCCCTCTCTACCCGTCCACAGAATCCACTCTCACTCCCTCTCTCTGTCCACAGAATCCACTCTCTCTCCCTCTCTACCCGTCCACAGAATCCACTCTCACTCCCTCTCTCTGTCCACAGAATCCACTCTCACTCCCTCTCTCCCAGTCCACAGAATCCACTCTCACTCCCTCTCTGTCCACAGAATCCACTCTCACTCCCCCTCTCCCAGTCCACAGAATCCACTCTCACTCCCCCTCTCCCAGTCCACAGAATCCACTCTCACTCCCTCTCTCCCTGTCCACAGAATCCACTCTCACTCCCTCTCTCCCTGTCCACAGAATCCACTCTCACTCCCTCTCTCCCTGTCCACAGAATCCACCCTCACTCCCTCTCTCCCCATCCACAGAATCCACTCTCACTCCCTCTTTCCCCGTCCACAGAATCCACTCTCACTCCCTCTCTCCCCGTCCACAGAATCCACTCTCACGCCCTCTCTCCCTGTCCACAGAATCCACTCTCTCTCCCTCTCTCCCTGTCCACAGAATCCACTCTCACTCCCTCTCTCCCTGTCCACAGAATCCACTCTCTCTCCCTCTCTCCCCGTCCACAGAATCCACTCTCACTCCCTCTCTCCCCGTCCACAGAATCCACTCTCACTCCCTCTCTCCCCGTCCACAGAATCCACTCTCACTCCCTCTCTCCCTGTCCACAGAATCCACTCTCACTCCCTCTCTCCCCATCCACAGAATCCACTCTCTCTCCCTCTCTCCCCATCCACAGAATCCACTCTCACTCCCTCTCTCCCTCTCCACAGAATCCACCCTCACTCCCTCTCTCCCTGTCCACAGAATCCACTCTCACTCCCTCTCTCCCTCTCCACAGAATCCACCCTCACTCCCTCTCTCCCTGTCCACAGAATCCACTCTCACTCCCTCTCTCCCCGTCCACAGAATCCACTCTCACTCCCTCTCTCCCTGTCCACAGAATCCACCCTCACTCCCTCTCTCCCTGTCCACAGAATCCACCCTCACTCCCTCTCTCCCTGTCCACAGAATCCACTCTCTCTCCCTCTCTCCCTGTCCACAGAATCCACTCTCACTCCCTCTCTCCCCATCCACAGAATCCACTCTCACTCCCTCTCTCCCTCTCCACAGAATCCACTCTCACTCCCTCTCTCCCCATCCACAGAATCCACTCTCTCTCCCTCTCTCCCCATCCACAGAATCCACTCTCTCTCCCTCTCTCCCTGTCCACAGAATCCACTCTCTCTCCCTCTCTCCCCATCCACAGAATCCACTCTCACTCCCTCTCTCCCTGTCCACAGAATCCACTCTCACTCCCTCTCTCCCTGTCCACAGAATCCACTCTCACTCCCTCTCTCCCCATCCACAGAATCCACTCTCTCTCCCTCTCTCCCCATCCACAGAATCCACTCTCTCTCCCTCTCTCCCTGTCCACAGAATCCACTCTCTCTCCCTCTCTCCCCATCCACAGAATCCACTCTCACTCCCTCTCTCCCTGTCCACAGAATCCACTCTCTCTCCCTCTCTCCCCATCCACAGAATCCACTCTCTCTCCCTCTCTCCCTGTCCACAGAATCCACTCTCACTCCCTCTCTCCCTGTCCACAGAATCCACTCTCTCTCCCTCTCTCCCTGTTCACAGAATCCACTCTCACTCCCTCTCTCCCCGTCCACAGAATCCACTCTCTCTCCCTCTCTCCCTGTCCAC
Organism: Heptranchias perlo; assembly: GCF_035084215.1. Taxonomy (NCBI): domain Eukaryota; kingdom Metazoa; phylum Chordata; class Chondrichthyes; order Hexanchiformes; family Hexanchidae; genus Heptranchias; species Heptranchias perlo. Next base: position 49,557,523 of record NC_090347.1, read on the forward strand.
AGAATCCACTCTCACTCCCTCTCTCCCTGTCCACAGAATCCACTCTCTCTCCCTCTCTCCCTGTTCACAGAATCCACTCTCACTCCCTCTCTCCCCGTCCACAGAATCCACTCTCTCTCCCTCTCTCCCCATCCACAGAATCCACTCTCTCTCCCTCTCTCCCCATCCACAGAATCCACCCTCACTCCCTCTCTCCCTGTCCACAGAATCCACTCTCTCTCCCTCTCTCCCCATCCACAGAATCCACTCTCTCTCCCTCTCTCCCTGTCCACAGAATCCACTCTCACTCCCTCTCTCCCTGTCCACAGAATCCACTCTCTCTCCCTCTCTCCCTGTTCACAGAATCCACTCTCACTCCCTCTCTCCCTGTCCACAGAATCCACTCTCACTCCCTCTCTCCCCGTCCACAGAATCCACTCTCACTCCCTCTCTCCCTGTCCACAGAATCCACTTTCACTCCCTCTCTCCCCGTCCACAGAATCCACTCTCACTCCCTCTCTCCCTGTCCACAGAATCCACTTTCACTCCCTCTCTCCCTGTCCACAGAATCCACTCTCACTCCCTCTCTCCCCGTCCACAGAATCCACTCTCACTCCCTCTCTCCCTGTCCACAGAATCCACTCTCACTCCCTCTCTCCCTGTCCACAGAATCCACTCTCATTCCCTCTCTCCCTGTCCACAGAATCCACTCTCACTCCCTCTCTCCCTTACCACAGAATCCACTCTCACTCCCTCTTTCCCCGTCCACAGAATCCACTCTCACTCCCTCTCTCCCTGTCCACAGAATCCACTCTCACTCCCTCTCTACCCGTCCGCAGAATCCACTCTCTCTCCCTCTCTCCCCATCCACAGAATCCACTCTCTCTCCCTCTCTCCCTGTCCACAGAATCCACTCTCACTCCCTCTCTCCCTGTCCACAGAATCCACCCTCACTCCCTCTTTCCCCGTCCACAGAATCCACTCTCACTCCCTCTTTCCCCGTCCGCAGAATCCACTCTCACTCCGTCTCTCCCTGTCCACAGAATCCACTCTCACTCCCTCTCTCCCTGTCCACAGAATCCACTCTCACTCCGTCTCTCCCTGTCCACAGAATCCACTCTCACTCCCTCTCTCCCCATCCACAGAAACACTCTCACTCCCTCTCTCCCTGTCCACAGAATCCACTCTCACTCTCTCTCTCCCTGTCCACAGAATCCACTCTCACTCCCTCTCTCCCTGTCCACAGAATCCACTCTCACTCCCTCTCTCCCTGTCCACAGAATCCACTCTCACTCCCTCTCTCCCTGTCCACAGAATCCACTCTCTCTCCCTCTCTCCCTGTCCACAGAATCCACTCTCACTCCCTCTCTGGGGAACAGATAGGCATTTCTGCGGCCGCAAACGTGTCTCCAGGATGGTATGTTGCCTCCCTGGTGCTAGGGTCAAGGATGTCACGGAGCGGCTGCAGGGCATTCTGGAGGGGGAGGGTGAACAGCCATAGTCGTGGTCCATATTGGTACCAACGACATCGGTAAAAAAAGGAAAGAGGTCCTGCAAGGTGAATTTATGGAGTTAGGAGATTAATTAAAAAGCAGGACTTCAAAGGTAGTGATCTCAGGATTACTACCAGTGCCACGTGCTAGTGAGTATAGGAACAGGAGAATAGACAGGATGAATGCGTGGCTGCAGGGATGGTGTAGGAGGGAGGGATTTAGATTCCTGGGACATTGGGACCGATTCTGGAGAAGGTGGGACCTGTACAAGCGGGACGGGTTACACCCGAGCAGGACCGGGACCAATGTCCTCGCGGGGGTGTTTGCTCGTGCTGTTGGGGAAGGTTTAAACTGGAGTGGCAGGGGGATGGGAACCTGAGCGGGGAGTCAGAAGGGAATAAAATTGAGAGCAGCAAGAGAGGGGAAGACCCAGGGGAAATCTACAATACAAATAGTACAAACAGTTGTTCAAGAACAAGTGAAAGGGAAAAGCGTAGAGCAGCGGAAAGAAAGTGTACTTTAGGCACGACAGATTAAATGAAAACTGGAAGGCGTAAGGCGATTAACCCAGCATCAAAGCTGTGGCAGGGGGTTGGGAACCTGAGCAGGGAGACAGAGGAAAGCGTGTCAGGAAGGGACAGAAGGTATGGAGTAAAAGGTAAAGTTTTAAAAAAGGAAAAAGCAGGAACTAAGTGTCACAAAACAGATTTGAAAGTTCTTTATCTGAATGCATGTAGCATTCGTCACAAAATGGACGAGTTAACGGCACAAATAACTACGTATGGGTATGATCTTGTGGCCATTACAGAAACATGGCTGCAGGGTGACAACGACTGGGAATTAAATATGCCAGGGTATTTAACAATCAGGAAGGACAGGCAGGAAGGAAGGGGAGGTGGGGTGGCTATGTTAATAAGGGAAGGAATCACTGTAATACAGAGAAAAGATATTGGGACAAAGGATCAGGATAATGAAACAGTTTGGGTAGAGATAAGGAATAATAAGGGGCAAAATACACTCGTGGGCGTAGTATATAGGCCTCCTAATAGTTGCAACTCTGCTGGAAGAAGTATTAATCAGGAAATAGTCGGGGCATGTAATAAGGGAACAGCTATAATTATGGGGGATTTTAACTATCATATTAACTGGACAAATCAAATTGGGCAGGGTAGCCTTGAGGAAGAGTTTATTGAGTGTATTAGGGATGGATTTCTTGAGTAGTATATAACTGAACCTACAAGGGGGCAGGCAACCTTGGACCTGGTCCTGTGTAATGAGCCAGGATTAATTAATAATGTCCCAGTTAAGGATCCCCTTGGAATGAGTGACCATAACATGGTTACATTCCATATCCAATTAGAGGGTGAGAAGGTTGGTTCTCAAACAAGCGTACTGAGCTTGAATAAAGGAGACTATGATGGTATGAGAGCAGAATTGATTAAAGTGGACTGGGAAAATAGATAAAAGGCTAAGACGGTACATGAGCAGTGGTGTTCATTTAAGGAGTTATTTTACAACGTTCAAAAAATATATATTCCACTGAGGAAAAAAGGGTGTAAAAGAAATGACAGCCACCCGTGGCTAAGTAAAGAAATTAAGGATAGTATCCGACTAAAAACAAGACATATAAGGTAGCCAAACTTAGTGGGAGGATAGAAGATTGGGAAGTCTTCAAAAACAGCAAAAAGTAACGAAAGGATTGATTAAGAAAGGGAAGATAGATTATGAAAATAAATTAGCAAAAAATATAAAAACAGATAGCAAGAGTTTCTACAGTTATATAAAAAGAAAAAGGGTGGCTAAGGCAAACGTAGGTCCCTTAGAGGAAATTAATAGTGGGAAACATGGAGATGGCAAAAATGCTGAACAAATATTTTGTTTCAGTCTGAACGGTAGAGGACACTAAGAATATCCCAACACTGGACAAACAGGGGGCTCTAGGGGGGGAGGAGCTAAATACGATTAAAATCACTAAGGAATTGGTACTCAGTAAATTAATGGGACTCAAGGCGGATAAATCCCCTGGACCTGATGGCTTACATCCTAGGGTCTTGAGGGAAGTGGCAGTAGGGATTGTGGATGCTTTGGTAATAATTTTCCAAAATTCTCTGGACTTGGCAAAGGTCCCGGCAGATTGGAAAACTGCCAATGTAACACCGTTATTTAAAAAGGGTAGTAGGCAGAAGGCTGGAAATTATAGACCAGTTAGCTTAACATCTGTGGTGGTTAAAATTTTGGAGTCTATTATTAAGGAGACAGTAGCAGAACATTTGGATAAACATAATTTAATAGGACAAAGTCAGCATGGCTTTATGAAGGGGAAGTCATGTCTGACACATTTGCTTGAGTTCTTTGAGGATATAACGTATAGGGGGATAAAGTGGACGTATTGTATTTGGACTTCCAGAAGGCATTCGACAAGGTGCCACATAAAAGATTATTGCTCAAGATAAAGAATCACTGGATTGGGGGTAATATTCTGGCATGGGTGGAGGATTGGTTATCTAATAGGAAGCAGGGAGTTGGGATAAATGGTTCATTCTCGGACTGGCAACCAGTAACCAGTGGTGTTCCACAGGGGTCGGTGCTGGGTCCCCAACTCTTTACAATCTATATTAACGATTTGGAGGAGGGGACCGAGTGTAACATATCAAAGTTTGCAGATGATACAAAGATGGGAGGGAAAGTAGAGAGTGAGGAGGACACAAAAAACCTACAAGGGGATATAGACAGGCTGGGTGAGTGGGCTGAGATTTGGCAGATGCAATACAATATTGGAAAATGTGAGGTTATGCACTATGGCAGGAAAAATCGGAGAGCAAGTTATTATCTTAATGGCGAGCAACTGGAAAGTACTGCAGTACAAAGGGATCTGGGGGTCCTAGTGCAAGAAAATCAAAAAGTTGGTATGCAGGTGCAGCAGGTGATCAAGAAAGCCAACGGAATGTTGGCTTTTATTGCTAGGGGGATAGAATATAAAAACAGGGAGGTATTGCTGCAGTTATATAAGGTATTGGTGAGACCGCACCTGGAATACTGCATACAGTTTTGGTCTCCATACAAAGAAGGTTCACTCGGTTAATCCCGGGGATGAGGGGGCGGACATATGAGGAGAGGTTGAGTAGATTGGGACTCTACTCATTGGAGTTCAGAAGAATGAGAGGCGATCTTATTGAAACATATAAGATTGTGAAGGGTCTTGATCGGGTGGATGCGGTAAGGATGTTCCCAATGATGGGTGAAACTAGAACTAGGGGGCATAATCTTAGAATAAGGGGCTGCTCTTTCAAAACTGAGATGAGGAGAAACTTCTTCACTGAGGGTAGCAGGTCTGTGAAATTTGCTGCCCCAGGAAGCTGTGGAAGCTACATCATTAGATAAATTTAAAACAGAAATCGACAGTTTCCTCGGAGTAAAGGGAATTAGGGGTTACGGGGAGCGGGCAGGAAATTGGACATGAATTTAGATTTGAGGTTAGGATCAGATCAGCCATGATCTTATTGAATGGCGGAGCAGGCTCGAGGGGCCGATTGGCCTACTCCTGCTCCTATTTCTTATGTTCTTATGTTCTTATGTTCTCCCCGTCCACAGAATCCACTCTCACTCCCTCTCTCCCCGTCCACAGAAACACTCTCACTCCCTCTCTCCCTGTCCACAGAATCCACCCTCACTCCCTCTCTCCCCATCCACAGAATCCACTCTCACTCCCTCTCTCCCCGTCCACAGAATCCACTCTCACTCCCTCTCTCCCCGTCCACAGAATCCACTCTCACTCCCTCTCTCCCTGTCCACAGAATCCACTCTCACTCCCTCTCTCCCCGTCCACAGAATCCACTCTCACTCCCTCTCTCCCTGTCCACAGAATCCACTCTCACTCCCTCTCTCCCCGTCCACAGAATCCACTCTCACTCCCTCTCTCCCCATCCACAGAATCCACTCTCACTCCCTCTCTCCCCGTCCACAGAATCCACTCTCACTCCCTCTCTCCCCATCCACAGAATCCACTCTCACTCCCTCTCTCCCCGTCCACAGAATCCACTCTCACTCCCTCTCTCCCCATCCACAGAATCCACCCTCACTCCCTCTCTCCCCATCCACAGAATCCACTCTCACTCCCTCTCTCCCTGTCCACAGAATCCACTCTCACTCCCTCTCTCCCCATCCACAGAATCCACTCTCACTCCCTCTCTCCCCGTCCACAGAATCCACTCTCACTCCCTCTCTCCCCGTCCACAGAATCCACTCTCACTCCCTCTCTCCCCGTCCACAGAATCCACTCTCATTCCCTCTCTCCCTGTCTCTCCCTCTACCTCTCTCTCCTCTGTATCTCTTTTTGTCTCTGTCTCTCTGTCTCGACCTTTCTCTCGTGTTCTCTCTCTCCGTCTCACTCACTCCCTTTCTCCCTTTCTCTCGCGTTCTCTCTCTCCATCTCACTCACTCCCTTTCTCCCTTTGTCTCTCAATCTCTCTCTCTCTCTCCCTCTCTCTCTTGTTCTTTCTCTTCCTGCGTGTATGTCTCCCTGTGTCTCTCTGTCTGCCCCTCTCTCTGTCTCTGTCCTTCTCTCCCTTTGTCTCTCACTGTCTATCGCGCTCTCTGTCTCTCACTCTTTCTCTCTCGCTCTGTCTCTCTCCATCTCTGTCTCTCGGTCTCTGTCTCTCCCTGATTCCCTTAATACTCTTTAATCTTCTCGATTAATATGCTGTGAGCTACTTTGTCCTGAAGTCCATGTATTCAACATCCATTGCATTCTCAATCTACTTTCTGTTGGTTTCTCCTCAAATTAATCCGTAGAGTTTGGTCACACACGATCAGTGCTTCTGAAATCTGGACAGGCTCCTTCTAACTTGTCTCATTATCTGGGAAGGTGGTCATTTCATCCACAATTAAAGACTAAAATTTTCCCTGTTTATTCATAGGAACAGGAGGAGGCCATTCAGCCCATCCTGTGTAACTGTTCCCCTCAGCTCAGATTCCGTGTTTTATTGTGTGGTGTTTTTTTCCACAGAGAACTATCCCTCTGAGAGACCGCCGGCAACAGAGTCCTGGGGGTCGAGGGCGATCAGATTCTCCACCCTGGACCAGGCCCGAGATTAATGTCTGATCTGTAACCGAGTCTCACAATAAACGTGTTGATCGATGAGTCTCGTGCCTCTGCCTCACTCTCTCTCTCACACAGGCACACACACAGGCACACTCACACACATAATCACAAACATACTCAGACATACTGACAGACATACTCACAACCCCACTCACAGACCCACTCACAGACCCACTCACTGCCACAATCACAGCACAGAGACACACACAGACACAATCACAGACACACTCATAGAGACACTCACAGATGACAGGCACACTCACAGACACAATCACAGACGCACGAACAGACAACAGACACACACACACACACACACTCACAGAAAACAGACACACACAGACACTCTCAGACGCACTCTCAGACGCACTCTCAGACGCACCCTCAGACACACCCTCAGACACACCCACAGACACACCCACAGACACACCCACAGACACACCCACAGAGACACCCACAGAGACACCCACAGAGACACCCACAGAGACACCCACAGAGACACCCACAGAGACACCCACAGAGACACCCACAGAGACACCCACAGAGACACCCACAGAGACACCCACAGAGACACCCACAGACACACCCACAGAGACACCCACAGACACACCCACAGAGACACCCACAGAGACACCCACAGACACACCCACAGACACACCCACAGACACACCCACAGACACACCCACAGACACAACCACAGACACACCCACAGACACACCCACAGACACAACCACAGACACAACCACAGACACAACCACAGACACAACCACAGACACAACCACAGACACAACCACAGACACAACCACAGACACACTAACAGACACAACCACAGACACAACAACAGACACACTCACAGACACACTCACAGACACACTAACAGACACACTCACAGACACACTAACAGACACACTCACAGACACACTCACAGACACACGAACAGACACACTAACAGACACACGAACAGACACACTAACAGACAAACTCACAGAGACCCTCACAACACAATCACAGACACAATCACAGACACACTCACAGACACACTCACAGACACACTCACAGACACACTCACAGACACACTCACAGACACACTCACAGACACACTCACAGACACACTCACAGACACACGAACAGACACACGAACAGACACACGAACAGACACACGAACAGACACACGAACAGACACACGAACAGACACACTAACAGACACACGAACAGACACACGAACAGACACACGAACAGACACACTAACAGACACACGAACAGACACACGAACAGACAAACTCACAGAGACCCTCACAACACAATCACAGACACAATCACAGACACACTCACAGACACACTCACAGACACACTCACAGACACACTCACAGACACACTCACAGACACACTCACAGACACACTCACAGACACACGAACAGACACACGAACAGACACACTCACAGACACACGAACAGACACACTCACAGACACACTCACAGACACACGAACAGACACACGAACAGACACACGAACAGACACACGAACAGACACACGAACAGACACACGAACAGACACACGAACAGACACACGAACAGACACACTCACAGACACACTCACAGACACACTCACAGACACACACACAGACACACTCACAGACACACACACAGACACACACACAGAGACCCTCACAACACAATAACAGACACACTAACAGACACACTCACAGACACACTAACAGACACACTCACAGAGACCCTCACAACACAATCACAGACACACTCACAGACACACTCACAGACACACTCACAGACACACTCACAGACACACGAACAGACACACGAACAGACACACGAACAGACACACGAACAGACACACGAACAGACACACGAACAGACACTCTCACAGACACTCTCACAGAGACCCTCACAACACAATAACAGACACACTAACAGACACACTCACAGACACACTCACAGACACACTCACAGACACACTCACAACACACTAACAGACACACTAACAGACACACTAACAGACACATTAACAGACACACTAACAGACACACTCACAGACACACTCACAGACACACTCACAGACACACTCACAGACACACACACAGACACACTCACAGACACACACACAGAGACCCTCACAACACAATCAGAGACACACTAACAGACACACTAACAGACACACTAACAGACACACTAACAGACACACTCACAGACACACTCACAGACACACACACAGACACACACACAGACACACTCACAGACACACACACAGACACACACACAGAGACCCTCACAACACAATCACAGACACACTAACAGACACACTAACAGACACACACACAGAGACACGAACAGACACACTCACAGCCATACTCACAGCCATACTCACAGACACAATCACAGACAACAGAGACACTCAGACACAAACCCAGACACAAACCCAGACACAAACCCAGACACAAACCCAGACACAAACCCAGACACAAACCGAGACACAAACCCAGACACACTCACAGACACACTCACAGACACACTCACAGACACACTCACAGACACACTCACAGACACACTCACAGACACACTCACAGACACACTCACAGACACACTCACAGACACACTAACAGAGGCACAGACACACTAACAGACACACTCACAGACGACAGAGACACTCACGGAGACACTCACTCACAGACACACTCACAGACACACTCACAGACACACTCAGAGAGACACTCACAGAGACACTCACAGAGACACTCACAGAGACAATAACAGACACACTCACAGTCATACTCACAACCACACTCACAGACACACTCAGAGAAACTAACAGACACACTCACAGACACAATCAAAGACACACAGACACATTCACAGACAACAGAGACACTCACAGACACAATCACAGACGCACTAACAGACACACGAACAGGCACACTCACAGACACACTCACAGAGACATTAACAAACACAATCACAGAGTCACTCACAGATACACTAACAGACAAACTAACATACACACTCCCAGACACACTCACAGACAACAGAGACACTCAGAGACACAATGACAGACGCACTCACAGACACAATCACAGACACACTCACAGACAACAGAGACACTCAGACACAATCCCAGACACAATCCCAGACACAATCCCAGACACAATCCCAGACACACTCACAGGCACACTCATATACACACTCACAGAGACACAGACACACTCACAGAGACACTCACAGAGTCACTCACAGAGTCACTCACAGACACACTCACAGACACAATCACAGACACAATCACAGACACACTCGCAGACAACAGAGACACTCACAGACACACTCACAGACACACTCACTCAAAGACACACTCAGAGGGACACTCACAGAGACACTCACAGAGACAATAACAGACACACTCACAGACACACTCACATACAACAGAGACACTCACAGACACAATGACAGACGCACTCACAGACGCACTCACAGACACACTCACAGACACACTCACAGACACTCACAGAGACACTCACAGACACACTCACAGACAACAGTGACACTCACAGACACAATACAGACGCACTCACAGACACACTCACAGATACACTCAAAGAAAACAGACACAATGACAGACACAATGACAGACACAATGACAGACACACTCACAGACACACTCACAGACACACTCACAGACACACTCACAGACACACTCACAGACACACTCACAGACAACAGAGACACTCACAGACACAATCACAGACACACTCATAGAAACACTCACAGACACACTCACAGAGACACTCACAGAGACACTCACAGACACACTCACAGACACACTAACAGACACATTCACAGACAGCAGAGACACTCACAGACACAATGACAGACGCACTCACAGACACAATCACAGACACAATCACAGACACACTCACAGAGACACTCAGAGACACTCACAGACACACTCACAGACACACTAACAGACACATTCACAGACAACAGAGACACTCACAGACACAATGACAGACGCACTCACAGACACACTCACAGACACACTCACAGACACAATCACAGACAACAGAGACACTCACAGAGACACTCACAGACACACTCACAGATACACTAACAGACACACTCACAGACACACTGACAGACACACTAACAGACACACTAACAGACACACTAGCAGACACACTCACAATCACAGACACAATCACAGACACACAGACACACTCACAGACACTCACAGAGACACTCACAGAGACACTCAAAGCCACACTCACAGAGACACTCACAGACACACTCACAGACACACTCACAGACACACTAACAGACACACTCACAGTCACACTCACAGAGACACTCACAGGCACGATCACAGACACACTCACAGACAACAGAGACACTCAGACACAATCCCAGACACAATCCCAGACACACTCACAGACACACTCACAGACACACTAACAGAGACACAGACACACTCACAGAAACACGAACAGACACACTCACAGACGAAAGAGACACTCATAGAGACACTCACAGAGACACTCACAGAGTCACTCACAGAGTCACTCACAGACACAATCACAAACACACTCACAGCCACACACACAGACACACTCACAGAGACACTAACAGACACACTCACAGACACAATCAGAGACACACAGACACACTCACAGACAACAGAGACACTCACAGACACAATCACAGACACACTCAGTCACACTAAAAGCCACACTCACAGCTACACACACAGAAACACTCACAGACCCACTCACAGACCCACTCACAGACACACTCACAGACACACTCACAGACACACTCACAGACACAATCACAGACACACTCACAGACACAATCACAGACACAATCACAGCTACACTCACAGAAACACTCACAGACCCACTCACAGACACACTCACAGACACATTCACAGACACACTCACAGACCCACTCACAGACACATTCACAGACACACTCACAGACACAATCACAGACACAATCACAGACACAATCACAGACACACTCACAGACACAATCAAAGACACAATCACAGCTACACTCACAGAAACACTCACAGACCCATTCACAGACCCACTCACAGACCCACTCACAGACCCACTCACAGACCCACTCACAGACACACTCACAGACACATTCACAGACACACTCACAGACACAATCAGAGACACACTCACAGACACAATCACAGACACAATCACAGACACAATCACAGAAACACTCACAGAAACACTCACAGACGCTCTCACAGACGCTCTCGCAGACACACTCACAGCCACACACACAGACACACTCACAGAGACACTCACAGAGACACTCACAGAGACACTAACAGAGACACTCACAGAGACACTCACAGAGACACTCACAGAGACACTCACAGAGGCACTCACAGAGAAACTCACAGACACAATCACAGACACACTCACTCACAGACACACTCAGAGAGACATTCACAGAGACACTCACAGAAACAATCACAGACACACTCACTCACAGACACACTCAGAGAGACATTCACAGACACACTCACAGACACACTCACAACCACAATCACAACCACACTCACAGACACACTCACAGAGACACTAACAGATACACTCACAGACACAATCACAGACACACAGACACATTCACAGACAACAGAGACACTCACAGACACAATCACAGACACAATCACAGACGCACTAACAGACGCACTCACAGAGACACTAACAGATACAATGACAGACGCACTCACAGACACACTCACAGACACACTCACAGACACACTCACAGACACATGCAGAGAGACATAACAGACACACTCACAGACACACTCACAGTCACACTCACAGACACAATCACAGACACACAGACACACTCACAGACAACAGATACACTCACAGACACACTCACAGACACACTCACAGACACACTAACAGACACACTAACAGACACACTCACAGACACACTTACAGACACACGCAGAGAGACACTAACAGACACACTCACAGGAACACTCACAGAGGCACTCACATGCACAATCACAGACACACTAACAGACACACTAACAGAGACACAGACACACTCACAGACACACTCACAGACACACTCACAGACACACTCACAGATGACAGAGACACTCACGGAGACACTCATAGAGACACTCATAGAGACACTAACAGAGACACTCACAGAGACACTCACAGACACACTCACAGACACACTCACAGACACACTCAGAGAGACATTCACAGAGACACTCACAGACACACTCACAGAGACACTCACTGACACACTCACAGACACACTCACAGAGGCACGAACAGACACACTCACAGATACACTCACAACCATACTCAGACACACTCACAGAGACACTAACAGATACACTCACAGATACACTCACAGACACACTCACAGACACACTCACAGACACACTCACAGAGACACTCACAGACACACTCACAGACACACTCACAGACAACAGAGACACTCACAGACACAATGACAGACGCACTCACAGACACACTCACAGACACACTAACAGACACATTCACAGACAACAGAGACACTCACAGACACAATGACAGACGCACTCACAGACACACTCACAGACACACTCACAGACACAATCACAGACAGCAGAGACACTCAGACACACTCACAGAGACACTCACAGACACACTCACAGATACACTAACAGACACACTCACAGAGACACTAACAGACACACTGACAGACACACTGACAGACACACTGACAGACACACTCACAGACACACTCACAGACACACTCACAGAGACACTCACAGACACACTCACAGACAACAGAGACACTCACAGACACAATGACAGACGCACTCACAGACACACTCACAGACACACTCACAGACACACTCAGACAACAGAGACACTCACAGACACAATGACAGACGCACTCACAGACACACTCACAGACACAATCACAGACAACAGAGACACTCTCAGACACACTCACAGATACACTAACAGACACACTCACAGAGACACTAACAGACACACTGATAGACACACTGACAGACACACTAACAGACACACTAACAGACACACTAGCAGACACACTAACAGACACACTAACAGACACACGAGCAGACACACTCACAATCACAGACACAATCACAGACACACTCACAGACACTCACAGAGACACTTACAGAGACACTCACAGAGACACTCACAGAGACACTCAAAGCCACACTCACAGAGACACTCACAGAGACACTCACAGAGACACGAACAGACACTCTAACAGACACCCTAACAGACACACTCACAGACACACTAACAGACACACGCACAGTCACACTCACAGAGACACTCACAGAGACACTCACAGGCACGATCACAGACACACTCACAGACAACAGAGACACTCAGACACATTCCCAGACACACTCCCAGACACACTCACAGACACACTCACAGACAACAGAGACACTCACAGGGGCACTCACAGACACCCTCACAGAGACACTAACAGACACACTCACAGACACAATCAGAGACACACAGACACACTCACAGACAACAGAGACACTCACAGACACACTCACAGACACACTCACAGCCACACACACAGACACACTCACAGAGACACTAACAGACACACTCACAGACACAATCAGAGACAAACAGACACACTCACAGACAACAGAGACACTCACAGACACACTCACAGACACACTCACAGACACACTCACAGACACACTCACAGACACACTCACAGACACACTCACAGACACAGTCACAGACAACAGAGACACTCAGACACAATCCCAGACAACAGAGACACTAAGACACAATCCCAGACACACTCACAGGCACACTCACAGACACACTCACAGACAACAGAGACACACAGACACAATCCCAGACACAATCCCAGACGCAATGCCAGACACACTCACAGACACACTCACAGACACACTCACAAACACACTCACAGACACAATCCCAGACACAATCCCAGACACAATCCCAGACACAATCCCAGAGACACTCACAGACACACTCACAGACACACTCACAGACACACTCACAGACACACTCACAGACACACTCACAGACAACAGAGACACTCAGACACAATCCCAGACACACTCACAGACACACTCACAGACAACAGAGACACACAGACACAATCCCAGACACACTCACAGACACACTCACAGACACACTCACAGGCACACTCACAGGCACACTCACAGACACACTCACAGACACACTCACAGACAACAGAGACACTCAGACACAATCCCAGACACAATCCCAGACACAATCCCAGACACACTCACAGACACACTCACAGACACACTCACAGACACACTCACAGACACACTCACAGACACACTCACAGACACACTCACAGACACACTCACAGACAACAGACACACTCACAGTCACACTCACAGCCACACTCACAGACACACTAACAGAGACACTCACAGAGACACTCACAGAGACACTCACAGACACACTCACGGACACAATCACAGAAACACTCACAGACAACAGAGACACTCAGACACAATCCCAGACACAATACCAGACACACTCACAGACACACTCACAGACACAGTCACAGACACACTCACAGACACACTCACAAACACACTCACAAACACACTCACAAACACACTCACATACACAATCCCAGACACACTCACAGACACACTCACAGACACACTCACAGACACACTCACAGACACACTCACAGACACACTCACAGACACACTCACAGACAACAGAGATACTCAGACACAATCCCAGACACAATCCCAGACACAATCCCAGACACAATCCCAGACACAATCCCAGACACACTCACAGACACACTCACAGACACTCACAGAGACACTCACAGAGACACTCACAGACACACTAACAGACATACTAACAGACACACTCACATGCACAATCACAGACACACTAACAGACACACTAACAGAGACACAGACACACTCACAGAGACACTCACAGACACACTCACAGATGACAGAGACACTCACAGAAACACTCACAGACACACTCACAGACACACTCACAGACCCACTCACAGACCCACTCACAGACACACTCACAGACACACTCACAGACACACTCACAGACACAATCACAGACACACTCACAGACACAATCACAGACACAATCACAGCTACACTCACAGAAACACTCACAGACCCACTCACAGACACACTCACAGACACATTCACAGACACACTCACAGACCCACTCACAGACACATTCACAGACACACTCACAGACACAATCACAGACACAATCACAGACACAATCACAGACACACTCACAGACACAATCAAAGACACAATCACAGCTACACTCACAGAAACACTCACAGACCCATTCACAGACCCACTCACAGACCCACTCACAGACCCACTCACAGACACACTCACAGACACATTCACAGACACACTCACAGACACAATCAGAGACACACTCACAGACACAATCACAGACACAATCACAGACACAATCACAGAAACACTCACAGAAACACTCACAGACGCTCTCACAGACGCTCTCGCAGACACACTCACAGCCACACACACAGACACACTCACAGAGACACTCACAGAGACACTCACAGAGACACTAACAGAGACACTCACAGAGACACTCACAGAGACACTCACAGAGACACTCACAGAGGCACTCACAGAGAAACTCACAGACACAATCACAGACACACTCACTCACAGACACACTCAGAGAGACATTCACAGAGACACTCACAGAAACAATCACAGACACACTCACTCACAGACACACTCAGAGAGACATTCACAGACACACTCACAGACACACTCACAACCACAATCACAACCACACTCACAGACACACTCACAGAGACACTAACAGATACACTCACAGACACAATCACAGACACACAGACACATTCACAGACAACAGAGACACTCACAGACACAATCACAGACACAATCACAGACGCACTAACAGACGCACTCACAGAGACACTAACAGATACAATGACAGACGCACTCACAGACACACTCACAGACACACTCACAGACACACTCACAGACACACGCAGAGAGACATAACAGACACACTCACAGACACACTCACAGTCACACTCACAGACACAATCACAGACACACAGACACACTCACAGACAACAGATACACTCACAGACACACTCACAGACACACTCACAGACACACTAACAGACACACTAACAGACACACTCACAGACACACTTACAGACACACGCAGAGAGACACTAACAGACACACTCACAGGAACACTCACAGAGGCACTCACATGCACAATCACAGACACACTAACAGACACACTAACAGAGACACAGACACACTCACAGACACACTCACAGACACACTCACAGACACACTCACAGATGACAGAGACACTCACGGAGACACTCATAGAGACACTCATAGAGACACTAACAGAGACACTCACAGAGACACTCACAGACACACTCACAGACACACTCACAGACACACTCAGAGAGACATTCACAGAGACACTCACAGACACACTCACAGAGACACTCACTGACACACTCACAGACACACTCACAGAGGCACGAACAGACACACTCACAGATACACTCACAACCATACTCAGACACACTCACAGAGACACTAACAGATACACTCACAGATACACTCACAGACACACTCACAGACACACTCACAGACACACTCACAGAGACACTCACAGACACACTCACAGACACACTCACAGACAACAGAGACACTCACAGACACAATGACAGACGCACTCACAGACACACTCACAGACACACTAACAGACACATTCACAGACAACAGAGACACTCACAGACACAATGACAGACGCACTCACAGACACACTCACAGACACACTCACAGACACAATCACAGACAGCAGAGACACTCAGACACACTCACAGAGACACTCACAGACACACTCACAGATACACTAACAGACACACTCACAGAGACACTAACAGACACACTGACAGACACACTGACAGACACACTGACAGACACACTCACAGACACACTCACAGACACACTCACAGAGACACTCACAGACACACTCACAGACAACAGAGACACTCACAGACACAATGACAGACGCACTCACAGACACACTCACAGACACACTCACAGACACACTCAGACAACAGAGACACTCACAGACACAATGACAGACGCACTCACAGACACACTCACAGACACAATCACAGACAACAGAGACACTCTCAGACACACTCACAGATACACTAACAGACACACTCACAGAGACACTAACAGACACACTGATAGACACACTGACAGACACACTAACAGACACACTAACAGACACACTAGCAGACACACTAACAGACACACTAACAGACACACGAGCAGACACACTCACAATCACAGACACAATCACAGACACACTCACAGACACTCACAGAGACACTTACAGAGACACTCACAGAGACACTCACAGAGACACTCAAAGCCACACTCACAGAGACACTCACAGAGACACTCACAGAGACACGAACAGACACTCTAACAGACACCCTAACAGACACACTCACAGACACACTAACAGACACACGCACAGTCACACTCACAGAGACACTCACAGAGACACTCACAGGCACGATCACAGACACACTCACAGACAACAGAGACACTCAGACACATTCCCAGACACACTCCCAGACACACTCACAGACACACTCACAGACAACAGAGACACTCACAGGGGCACTCACAGACACCCTCACAGAGACACTAACAGACACACTCACAGACACAATCAGAGACACACAGACACACTCACAGACAACAGAGACACTCACAGACACACTCACAGACACACTCACAGCCACACACACAGACACACTCACAGAGACACTAACAGACACACTCACAGACACAATCAGAGACAAACAGACACACTCACAGACAACAGAGACACTCACAGACACACTCACAGACACACTCACAGACACACTCACAGACACACTCACAGACACACTCACAGACACACTCACAGACACAGTCACAGACAACAGAGACACTCAGACACAATCCCAGACAACAGAGACACTAAGACACAATCCCAGACACACTCACAGGCACACTCACAGACACACTCACAGACAACAGAGACACACAGACACAATCCCAGACACAATCCCAGACGCAATGCCAGACACACTCACAGACACACTCACAGACACACTCACAAACACACTCACAGACACAATCCCAGACACAATCCCAGACACAATCCCAGACACAATCCCAGAGACACTCACAGACACACTCACAGACACACTCACAGACACACTCACAGACACACTCACAGACACACTCACAGACAACAGAGACACTCAGACACAATCCCAGACACACTCACAGACACACTCACAGACAACAGAGACACACAGACACAATCCCAGACACACTCACAGACACACTCACAGACACACTCACAGGCACACTCACAGGCACACTCACAGACACACTCACAGACACACTCACAGACACACTCACAGACAACAGAGACACTCAGACACAATCCCAGACACAATCCCAGACACAATCCCAGACACACTCACAGACACACTCACAGACACACTCACAGACACACTCACAGACACACTCACAGACACACTCACAGACACACTCACAGACACACTCACAGACACACTCACAGACACACTCACAGACAACAGACACACTCACAGTCACACTCACAGCCACACTCACAGACACACTAACAGAGACACTCACAGAGACACTCACAGAGACACTCACAGACACACTCACGGACACAATCACAGAAACACTCACAGACAACAGAGACACTCAGACACAATCCCAGACACAATACCAGACACACTCACAGACACACTCACAGACACAGTCACAGACACACTCACAGACACACTCACAAACACACTCACAAACACACTCACAAACACACTCACATACACAATCCCAGACACACTCACAGACACACTCACAGACACACTCACAGACACACTCACAGACACACTCACAGACACACTCACAGACACACTCACAGACAACAGAGATACTCAGACACAATCCCAGACACAATCCCAGACACAATCCCAGACACACTCACAGACACACTCACAGACACTCACAGAGACACTCACAGAGACACTCACAGACACACTGACAGACACACACACAGACACACTAACAGACATACTAACAGACACACTCACATGCACAATCACAGACACACTAACAGACACACTAACAGAGACACAGACACACTCACAGAGACACTCACAGACACACTCACAGATGACAGAGACACTCACAGAAACACTCACAGACACACTCACAGACACACTCACAGACACACTCACAGACACACTCACAGACAACAGACACTCTCACATACACACTCACAGACAAACGCAGAGAGACACTAACAGACACAATCACAGACACAATCACAGACGACAGAGACACTCACAGACACACTCACAGACACACTCACAGACACACTCACAGACACACTCACAGACACACTCACAGACACACGAACAGACACACGAACAGACACACGAACAGACACACGAACAGACACACGAACAGATACACGAACAGACACACTCACAGAGGCACTAACAGACACACAGACTACAGAAACACTCACAGACACAATCACAGACGCACCAACAGAGACACTCACAGACACACTCACAGACACACTCACAGACACACTCACAGACACACTAACAGACACACTAACAGACACACTCACAGACACAGACACACTCACAGACAACAGAGACACTCACAGAGACAATGACAGATGCACTAACAGACACAATCACAGACACACTCACAGACGACAGACACACTCACAGACACACTCACAGACACACTCACAGACACACGAACAGACACACGAACAGACACACGAACAGACACACGAACAGACACACGAACAGACACACGAACAGACACACTCACAGAGACACTAACAGACACACTCACAAATGACAGAGACACTCACAGAGACACTCACAGAGACACTCACAGAGACACTCACAGACCACACTCACAGACACACTAACAGACACACTAACAGACACACTAACAGACACTCTAACGGACACACTCACAGACAACGGAGACACTCAGACACACTCACAGAGACACTCACAGAGACACTCACGACACAATCACAGATGCACGAACAGACACACTCACAGACACACTAACAGACCCCTTAACAGAGACACTAACAGAGAAACAGACAAACTCACAGGCACACTCACAGACACACTAACAGACACACTCACAGACACCCTCACAGAGACACCCACAGAGACACAAACAGACACACTAACAGACACACTCACAGACGACAGATACACTCACAGACACACTCACAGACACACTCACAGAGACATGCAGAGAAACACTAACAGACACACTCACAGCCACACTCACAGCCACACTCACAGACACAATCACAGACACACTCTCAGACAACAGAGACACTCACAGATACACTCACAGAGACACACACAGAGACACACACAGAGACACACACAGAGAAACTCACAGAGAAACTCACAGTCACACTCACAGTCACACTCACAGTCACACTCACAGTCACACTCACAGACACAATCACAGACACACTCACAGACAACAGACACTCTCACATACACACTCACAGACAAACGCAGAGAGACACTAACAGACACAATCACAGACACAATCACAGACGACAGAGACACTCACAGACACACTCACAGACACACTCACAGACACACTCACAGACACACTCACAGACACACTCACAGACACACTCACAGACACACGAACAGTCACACTCACAGTCACACTCACAGTCACACTCACAGGCACACTCACAGACACACTCACA
The DNA here is from genome assembly GCF_035084215.1 of Heptranchias perlo. Lineage (NCBI taxonomy): Eukaryota > Metazoa > Chordata > Chondrichthyes > Hexanchiformes > Hexanchidae > Heptranchias > Heptranchias perlo. Next base: position 49,579,070 of record NC_090347.1, read on the forward strand.
GACCACACTCACAGACACTCACAGACACACGAACAGACACACGAACAGACACACTAACGGACACAATCACAGACACACTCACAGACAAGGGAGGCACGCAGACACAATCACAGACGCACTCACAGACACACTCACAGAGACACTCACAGAGACACTCTAACAGACACTCTAACAGACACACTAACAGACCCACTAACAGAGACACTAACAGAGACACAGACACACTCACAGGCACACTCACAGACACACTAACAGACACACTCACAGACGACAGACGCACTAACAGACACACTAACAGACACACTCACAGACACACTCACAGACACACTCACAGACACACGAACAGACACACGAACAGACACACTCACAGACACACTAACAGACACACTCACATATGACAGAGACACTCACAGACACACTCACAGACACACTAACAGGCACACTCACAGAAAACAGAGACACTCACAGAGACACTCACAGACACACTCACAGACACACTAACAGGCACACTCACAGAAAACAGAGACACTCACAGAGACACTCACAGACACACTAACAGACACACTAACAGACACACTCACAGACAACGGAGACACTCAGACACACTCACAGAGACACTCACAGAGACACTCACGACACAATCACAGATGCACGAACAGACACACTCACAGACACACTAACAGACCAACTAACATAGACACTAACAGAGACACAGACACACTCACAGGCACACTCACAGATACCCTCACAGAGCCACCCACAGAGACACTAACAGACACACTAACAGACACACTCACAGACGACAGATACACTCACAGACACACTCACAGACACACTCACAGAGACACGCAGAGAGACACTAACAGACACACACACAGCCACACTCACAGCCACACTCACAGACACAATCACAGACACACTCTCAGACAACAGAGACACTCACAGACACACTCACAGAGACACTCACAGAGACACGCACAGAGACACTCACAGTCACACTCACAGTCACACTCACAGTCACACTCACAGTCACACTCACAGTCACACTCACAGTCACAGCCACACTCACAGACACAATCACAGACACACTCACAGAGACACGCACAGAGACACGCACAGAGACACTCACAGTCACACTCACAGTCACACTCACAGTCACACTCACAGTCACACTCACAGTCACACTCACAGTCACACTCACAGCCACACTCACAGACACAATCACAGACACAATCACAGACACACTCGCAGACAACAGAGACACTCACAGATACAGTCACAGACGACAGAGACACTCAGACACACTCACGGAGACACTCACAGGCACACTCACAGACACACTCACAGAAACAGAGACACTCAGACACAATCCCAGACACAATCCCAGACACACTCACAGACACACTCACAGACACACTCACAGGCACACACACAGACACACTCACAGACACACACACAGACACACTAACAGACATACTAACAGACACACTCACATGCACACTTACATGCACACTAACAGACACACTAACAGACACACTAACAGACACACTAACAGAGACACAGACACACTCACAGAGACACTCACAGACACACTCACAGATGACAGAGACACTCACAGAGACAATCACAGACACACTAACAGAGACACTAACAGACACAATCACACAGACACTCACAGGCACACTCACAGACACACTCACAGACACACTCACAGACACACTCACAGACACACTCACAGACACACTCACAGAGACAATCACAGACACACTCACAGAAAACAGACACTCACAGACACAATCACAGACGCACTAACAGACACACTAACAGAGACACTAACAGACACAATCACAGACACACTAACAGACACACTAACAGACACACTCAGACATACTCACAGACACACTCACAGACACACTCACAGACAACAGAGACACTCACAGACACAATGACAGATGCACTAACAGACACAATCACAGACACACGAACAGACACACGAACAGACACACGAACAGACACATTCACAGAGACACTAACAGACACACTCACATATGACAGAGACACTCACAGACACACTCACAGACACACTAACAGGCACACTGACAGACACACGAACAGACACAATCACAGACACACTCACAGACAACGGAGACACTCAGACACAATCACAGACACACTCACAGAGACACTCACAGACACACTGACAGACACACGAACAGACACACTAACGGACACAATCACAGACACACTCACAGACAACGGAGACACTCAGACACAATCACAGACACACTCACAGAGACACTCACAGACACACTCACAGACACACTGACAGACACACTCACAGACACACTAACAGACACACGAACAGACCCACTAACGGAGACACTAACAGAGACACACACACACTCACAGACAACCCCACAGAGACACCCACAGAGACACCCACAGAGACACCCACAGAGACACCCACAGAGACACCCACAGAGACACCCACAGAGACACCCACAGAGACACCCACAGAGACACCCACAGAGACACCCACAGACACACTAACAGACACACTAACAGACACACTCACAGACACACTCACAGAAACACTCACAGCCACACTCACAGCCACACTCACAGACACTAACAGACACACTCACAGACACAATCACAGACACACATACACACTCACAGACAACAGAGACACACACAGACACACTCCCAGACAACAGAGACACTCAGACACACTCACGGAGACACTCACAGGCATACTCACAGACACACTCACAGACCACACTCACAGACCACACTCACAGACCACACTCACAGACACACTAACAGACCCACTAACAGAGACACTAACAGAGACACAGACACACTCACAGGCACACTTACAGACACACTAACAGACACACTCACAGACGACAGACGCACTAACAGACACACTAACAGACACACTCACAGACACACTCACAGACACACTCACAGACACACTCACAGACACACTCACAGACACACTCACAGACACACTCACAGACACACTCACAGACACACGAACAGACACACGAACAGACACACGAACAGACACACTCACATATGACAGAGACACTCACAGACACACTCACAGACACACTAACAGGCACACTCACAGAAAACAGAGACACTCACAGAGGCACACAGAGACACTCACAGAGACACTCACAGACCACACTCACAGACACACTCACAGACACACTAACAGACACACTAACAGACACACTAACAGACACACTAACAGACACACTAACGGACACACTCACAGACAACGGAGACACTCAGACACACTCACAGAGACACTCACAGAGACACTCACAGAGACACTCACGACACAATCACAGATGCACGAACAGACACACTAACAGACCCACTAACATAGACACTAACAGAGACACAGACACACTAACAGACACACTAACAGACACCCTCACGGAGACACCCACAGAGACACCCACAGAGACACTAACAGACACACTAACAGACACACTCACAGACGACAGATACACTCACAGACACACTCACAGACACACTCACATGCACACTTACATGCACACTAACAGACACACTAACAGACACACTAACAGAGACACAGACACACTCACAGAGACACTCACAGACACACTCACAGATGACAGAGACACTCACAGAGACAATCACAGACACACTAACAGAGACACTAACAGACACAATCACACAGACACTCACAGGCACACTCACAGACACACTCACAGACACACTCACAGACACACTGACAGACACACGAACAGACACACTAACGGACACAATCACAGACACACTCACAGACAACGGAGACACTCAGACACAATCACAGACACACTCACAGACACACTCACAGAGACACTCACAGACACACTGACAGACACACTAACAGACACACTAACAGACCCACTAACGGAGACACTAACAGAGACACACACACACTCACAGACAACCCCACAGAGACACCCACAGAGACACCCACAGAGACACCCACAGAGACACCCACAGAGACACCCACAGAGACACCCACAGAGACACCCACAGACACACTAACAGACACACTCACAGACACACTCACAGACACACTCACAGACACACTCACAGACACACTCACAGCCACTAACAGACACACTCACAGACACAATCACAGACACACAGACACACTCTCAGACAACAGAGACACTCACAGACACACTCACAGACACACTCACAGACACACTCACAGACACACTCACAGTCACACTCACAGCCACACTCTCAGCCACACTCTCAGCCACACTCACAGAGAAACTAACAGACACACTCACAGACACAATCACAGACACACATACACACTCACAGACAACAGAGACACACACAGACACACTCCCAGACAACAGAGACACTCAGACACACTCACGGAGACACTCACAGGCACACTCACAGACACACTCACAGACCACACTCACAGACCACACTCACAGACACACTCACAGACACACTAACAGACCCACTAACAGAGACACTAACAGAGACACAGACACACTCACAGGCACACTAACAGACACACTAACAGACACACTCACAGACGACATACGCACTAACAGACACACTAACAGACACACTAACAGACACACTAACAGACACACTCACAGACACACTCACAGACACACTCACAGACACACTCACAGACACACTAACAGGCACACTCACAGAAAACAGAGACACTCACAGAGACACTCACAGACACACTAACAGACACACTAACAGACACACTCACAGACAACGGAGACACTCAGACACACTCACAGAGACACTCACAGAGACACTCACGACACAATCACAGATGCACGAACAGACACACTCACAGACACACTAACAGACCAACTAACATAGACACTAACAGAGACACAGACACACTCACAGGCACACTCACAGATACCCTCACAGAGCCACCCACAGAGACACTAACAGACACACTAACAGACACACTCACAGACGACAGATACACTCACAGACACACTCACAGACACACTCACAGAGACACGCAGAGAGACACTAACAGACACACACACAGCCACACTCACAGCCACACTCACAGACACAATCACAGACACACTCTCAGACAACAGAGACACTCACAGACACACTCACAGAGACACTCACAGAGACACGCACAGAGACACTCACAGTCACACTCACAGTCACACTCACAGTCACACTCACAGTCACACTCACAGTCACAGTCACAGCCACACTCACAGACACAATCACAGACACACTCAAAGAGACACGCACAGAGACACGCACAGAGACACTCACAGTCACACTCACAGTCACACTCACAGTCACACTCACAGTCACACTCACAGTCACACTCACAGTCACACTCTCAGACAACAGAGACACTCACAGACACACTCACAGAGACACTCACAGAGACACGCACAGAGACACTCACAGTCACACTCACAGTCACACTCACAGTCACACTCACAGTCACACTCACAGTCACACTCACAGCCACAATCACAGACACAATCACAGACACAATCACAGACACACTCGCAGACAACAGAGACACTCACAGATACAGTCACAGACAACAGAGACACTCAGACACACTCACGGAGACACTCACAGGCACACTCACAGACACACTCACAGAAACAGAGACACTCAGACACAATCCCAGACACAATCCCAGACACACTCACAGACACACTCACAGACACACTCACAGGCACACACACAGACACACTCACAGACACACACATAGACACACTAACAGACATACTAACAGACACACTCACATGCACACTTACATGCACACTAACAGACACACTAACAGACACACTAACAGACACACTAACAGAGACACAGACACACTCACAGAGACACTCACAGACACACTCACAGATGACAGAGACACTCACAGAGACAATCACAGACACACTAACAGAGACACTAACAGACACAATCACACAGACACTCACAGGCACACTCACAGGCACACTCACAGACACACTCACAGACACACTCACAGACACACTCACAGACACACTCACAGACACACTCACAGAGACAATCACAGACACACTCACAGAAAACAGAGACACTCACAGACACAATCACAGACGCACTAACAGACACACTAACAGAGACACTAACAGACACAATCACAGACACACTAACAGACACACTAACAGACACACTCAGACATACTCACAGACACACTCACAGACACACTCACAGACAACAGAGACACTCACAGACACAATGACAGATGCACTAACAGACACAATCACAGACACACGAACAGACACACGAACAGACACACGAACAGACACATTCACAGAGACACTAACAGACACACTCACATATGACAGAGACACTCACAGACACACTCACAGACACACTAACAGGCACACTGACAGACACACGAACAGACACAATCACAGACACACTCACAGACAACGGAGACACTCAGACACAATCACAGACACACTCACAGAGACACTCACAGACACACTGACAGACACACGAACAGACACACTAACGGACACAATCACAGACACACTCACAGACAACGGAGACACTCAGACACAATCACAGACACACTCACAGAGACACTCACAGAGACACTCACAGACACACTGACAGACACACTCACAGACACACTAACAGACACACGAACAGACCCACTAACGGAGACACTAACAGAGACACACACACACTCACAGACAACCCCACAGAGACACCCACAGAGACACCCACAGAGACACCCACAGAGACACCCACAGAGACACCCACAGAGACACCCACAGAGACACCCACAGAGACACCCACAGAGACACCCACAGAGACACCCACAGACACACTAACAGACACACTAACAGACACACTCACAGACACACTCACAGAAACACTCACAGACACACTCACAGCCACACTCACAGACACTAACAGACACACTCACAGACACAATCACAGACACACAGACACACTCTCAGACAACAGAGACACTCACAGACACACTCACAGACACATGCACAGAGACACTCACAGTCACACTCACAGTCACACTCACAGCCACACTCTCAGCCACACTCTCAGCCACACTCACAGAGAAACTAACAGACACACTCACAGACACAATCACAGACACACATACACACTCACAGACAACAGAGACACACACAGACACACTCCCAGACAACAGAGACACTCAGACACACTCACAGAGACACTCACAGGCACACTCACAGACACACTCACAGACCACACTCACAGACCACACTCACAGACCACACTCACAGACACACTAACAGACCCACTAACAGAGACACTAACAGAGACACAGACACACTCACAGGCACACTTACAGACACACTAACAGACACACTCACAGACGACAGACGCACTAACAGACACACTAACAGACACACTCACAGACACACTCACAGACACACTCACAGACACACTCACAGACACACTCACAGACACACGAACAGACACACGAACAGACACACGAACAGACACACTCACAGACACACTAACAGACACACTAACAGACACACTAACAGACACACTAACGGACACACTCACAGACAACGGAGACACTCAGACACACTCACAGAGACACTCACAGAGACACTCACAGAGACACTCACGACACAATCACAGATGCACGAACAGACACACTAACAGACCCACTAACATAGACACTAACAGAGACACAGACACACTAACAGACACACTAACAGACACCCTCACGGAGACACCCACAGAGACACCCACAGAGACACTAACAGACACACTAACAGACACACTCACAGACGACAGATACACTCACAGACACACTCACAGACACACTCACATGCACACTTACATGCACACTAACAGACACACTAACAGACACACTAACAGAGACACAGACACACTCACAGAGACACTCACAGACACACTCACAGATGACAGAGACACTCACAGAGACAATCACAGACACACTAACAGAGACACTAACAGACACAATCACACAGACACTCACAGGCACACTCACAGACACACTCACAGACACACTCACAGACACACTGACAGACACACGAACAGACACACTAACGGACACAATCACAGACACACTCACAGACAACGGAGACACTCAGACACAATCACAGACACACTCACAGACACACTCACAGAGACACTCACAGACACACTGACAGACACACTAACAGACACACTAACAGACCCACTAACGGAGACACTAACAGAGACACACACACACTCACAGACAACCCCACAGAGACACCCACAGAGACACCCACAGAGACACCCACAGAGACACCCACAGAGACACCCACAGAGACACTCACGACACAATCACAGATGCACGAACAGACACACTAACAGACCCACTAACATAGACACTAACAGAGACACAGACACACTAACAGACACACTAACAGACACCCTCACGGAGACACCCACAGAGACACCCACAGAGACACTAACAGACACACTAACAGACACACTCACAGACGACAGATACACTCACAGACACACTCACAGACACACTCACATGCACAATTACATGCACACTAACAGACACACTAACAGACACACTAACAGAGACACAGACACACTCACAGAGACACTCACAGACACACTCACAGATGACAGAGACACTCACAGAGACAATCACAGACACACTAACAGAGACACTAACAGACACAATCACACAGACACTCACAGGCACACTCACAGACACACTCACAGACACACTCACAGACACACTGACAGACACACGAACAGACACACTAACGGACACAATCACAGACACACTCACAGACAACGGAGACACTCAGACACAATCACAGACACACTCACAGACACACTCACAGAGACACTCACAGACACACTGACAGACACACTAACAGACACACTAACAGACCCACTAACGGAGACACTAACAGAGACACACACACACTCACAGACAACCACACAGAGACACCCACAGAGACACCCACAGAGACACCCACAGAGACACCCACAGAGACACCCACAGAGACACCCACAGAGACACCCACAGAGACACCCACAGAGACACCCACAGAGACACCCACAGACACACTAACAGACACACTCACAGACACACTCACAGACACACTCACAGACACACTCACAGACACACTCACAGCCACTAACAGACACACTCACAGACACAATCACAGACACACAGACACACTCTCAGACAACAGAGACACTCACAGACACACTCACAGACACACTCACAGACACACTCACAGACACACTCACAGTCACACTCACAGCCACACTCTCAGCCACACTCTCAGCCACACTCACAGAGAAACTAACAGACACACTCACAGACACAATCACAGACACACATACACACTCACAGACAACAGAGACACACACAGACACACTCCCAGACAACAGAGACACTCAGACACACTCACGGAGACACTCACAGGCACACTCACAGACACACTCACAGACCACACTCACAGACCACACTCACAGACACACTCACAGACACACTAACAGACCCACTAACAGAGACACTAACAGAGACACAGACACACTCACAGGCACACTAACAGACACACTAACAGACACACTCACAGACGACATACGCACTAACAGACACACTAACAGACACACTAACAGACACACTAACAGACACACTAACAGACACACTAACAGACACACTCACAGACACACTCACAGACACACTCACAGACACACTCACAGACACACTCACAGACACACGAACAGACACACGAACAGACACACGAACAGACACATTCACAGAGACACTAACAGACACACTCACATATGACAGAGACACTCACAGACACACTCACAGACACACTAACAGGCACACTCACAGAAAACAGAGACACTCACAGAGACACACAGAGACACTCACAGAGACACTCACAGACCACACTCACAGACACACTAACAGACACACTAACAAACACACTAACAGACACACTAACGGACACACTCACAGACAACGGAGACACTCAGACACACTCACAGAGACACTCACAGAGACACTCACAGAGACACTCACGACACAATCACAGATGCACGAACAGACACACTAACAGACCCACTAACATAGACACTAACAGAGACACAGACACACTAACAGACACACTCACAGACACCCTCACAGAGACACCCACAGAGACACTAACAGACACACTAACAGACACACTCACAGACGACAGATACACTCACAGACACACTCACAGACACACTCACAGAGACACGCAGAGAGACAATAACAGACACACTCACAGCCACACTCACAGCCACACTCACAGACACAATCACAGACACACTCTCAGACAACAGAGACACTCACACACACACTCACAGAGACACGCAGAGAGACACTAACAGACACACACACAGCCACACTCACAGCCACACTCACAGACACAATCACAGACACACTCACAGACACAATCACAGACACACTCTCAGACAACAGAGACACTCACAGACACACTCACAGACACACTCACAGAGACACGCACAGAGACACGCACAGAGACACTCACAGTCACACTCACAGTCACACTCACAGTCACACTCACAGTCACAGTCACACTCACAGTCACACTCACAGTCACACTCACAGCCACACTCACAGACACAATCACAGACACAATCACAGACACACTCGCAGACAACAGAGACACTCACAGATACAGTCACAGACAACAGAGACACTCAGACACACTCACGGAGACACTCACAGGCACACTCACAGACACACTCACAGAAACAGAGACACTCAGACACAATCCCAGACACAATCCCAGACACACTCACAGACACACTCACAGACACACTCACAGGCACACACACAGACACACTCACAGACACACACACAGACATACTAACAGACACACTCACATGCACACTTACATGCACACTAACAGACACACTAACAGACACACTAACAGACACACTAACAGAGACACAGACACACTCACAGAGACACTCACAGACACACTCACAGATGACAGAGACACTCACAGAGACAATCACAGACACACTAACAGAGACACTAACAGACACAATCACACAGACACTCACAGGCACACTCACAGACACACTAACAGACACACTCAGACATACTCACAGACACACTCACAGACACACTCACAGACAACAGAGACACTCACAGACACAATGACAGATGCACTAACAGACACAATCACAGACACAATCACAGACACACGAACAGACACACGAACAGACACACGAACAGACACACGAACAGACACATTCACAGAGACACTAACAGACACACTCACATATGACAGAGACACTCACAGACACACTCACAGACACACTAACAGGCACACTGACAGACACACGAACAGACACAATCACAGACACACTCACAGACAACGGAGACACTCAGACACAATCACAGACACACTCACAGAGACACTCACAGACACACTGACAGACACACGAACAGAAACACTAACGGACACAATCACAGACACACTCACAGACAACGGAGACACTCAGACACAATCACAGACACACTCACAGAGACACTCACAGAGACACTCACAGACACACTGACAGACACACTCACAGACACACTAACAGACACACGAACAGACCCACTAACGGAGACACTAACAGAGACACACACACACTCACAGACAACCCCACAGAGACACCCACAGAGACACCCACAGAGACACCCACAGAGACACCCACAGAGACACCCACAGAGACACCCACAGAGACACCCACAGACACACTCACAGAAACACTCACAGCCACACTCACAGCCACACTCACAGACACTAACAGACACACTCACAGACACAATCACAGACACACAGACACACTCTCAGACAACAGAGACACTCACAGACACACTCACAGACACACGCACAGAGACACTCACAGTCACACTCACAGTCACACTCACAGCCACACTCTCAGCCACACTCTCAGACACACTAACAGACACACTCACAGACGACAGACGCACTAACAGACACACTAACAGACACACTCACAGACACACTCACAGACACACTCACAGACACACTCACAGACACACTCACAGACACACTCACAGACACACGAACAGACACGAACAGACACACGAACAGACACACGAACAGACACACGAACAGACACACTAACAGGCACACTCACAGAAAACAGAGACACTCACAGAGACACACAGAGACACTCACAGAGACACTCACAGAGACACTCACAGAGACACTCACAGACCACACTCACAGACACACTCACAGACAACGGAGACACTCAGACACACTCACAGAGACACTCACAGAGACACTCACAGAGACACTCACGACACAATCACAGATGCACGAACAGACACACTAACAGACCCACTAACATAGACACTAACAGAGAAACAGACACACTAACAGACACACTAACAGACACCCTCACAGAGACACCCACAGAGACACCCACAGAGACACTAACAGACACACTAACAGACACACTCACAGACGACAGATACACTAACAGACACACTAACAGACACACTAACAGACACACTAACAGAGACACAGACACACTCACAGAGACACTCACAGACACACTCACAGATGACAGAGACACTCACAGAGACAATCACAGACACACTAACAGAGACACTAACAGGCACACTCACAGAAAACAGAGACACTCACAGGCACACTCACAGACACACTCACAGACACACTCACAGACACACTCACAGACCACACTCACAGACCACACTCACAGACACACTCACAGACAACGGAGACACTCAGACACACTCACAGAGACACTCACAGAGACACTCACAGAGACACTCACGACACAATCACAGATGCACGAACAGACACACTAACAGACCCACTAACATAGACACTAACAGAGAAACAGACACACTAACAGACACACTAACAGACACCCTCACAGAGACACCCACAGAGACACCCACAGAGACACTAACAGACACACTAACAGACACACTCACAGACGACAGATACACTAACAGACACACTAACAGACACACTAACAGACACACTAACAGAGACACAGACACACTCACAGAGACACTCACAGACACACTCACAGATGACAGAGACACTCACAGAGACAATCACAGACACACTAACAGAGACACTAACAGACACAATCACACAGACACTCACAGGCACACTCACAGACACACTCACAGACACACTCACAGACACACTGACAGACACACGAACAGACACACTAAAGGACACAATCACAGACACACTCACAGACAACGGAGACACTCAGACACAATCACAGACGCACTCACAGACACACTCACAGAGACACTGACAGACACACTGACAGACACACTCACAGACACACTAACAGACACACTAACAGACCCACTAACGGAGACACTAACAGAGACACACATACACTCACAGACAACCCCACAGAGACACCCACAGAGACACCCACAGAGACACCCACAGAGACACCCACAGAGACACCCACAGAGACACCCACAGACACACTAACAGACACACTCACAGACACACTCACAGACACACTCACAGACACACTCACAGACACACTCACAGCCACACTCACAGACACTAACAGACACACTCACAGACACAATCACAGACACACAGACACACTCTCAGACAACAGAGACACTCACAGACACACTCACAGACACACTCACAGAGACACGCACAGAGACACTCACAGTCACACTCACAGCCACACTCTCAGCCACACTCACAGAGAAACTAACAGACACACTCACAGACACAATCACAGACACACATACACACTCACAGACAACAGAGACACACACAGACACACTCCCAGACAACAGAGACACTCAGACACACTCACGGAGACACTCACAGGCACACTCACAGACACACTCACAGACCACACTCACAGACCACACTCACAGACACACTCACAGACACACTAACAGACCCACTAACAGAGACACTAACAGAGACACAGACACACACACAGGCACACTCACAGACACACTAACAGACACACTCACAGACGACAGACGCACTAACAGACACACTAACAGACACACTAACAGACACACTAACAGACACACTCACAGACACACTCACAGACACACTCACAGACACACTCACAGACACACTCACAGACACACGAACAGACACACGAACAGACACACTCACAGAGACACTAACAGACACACTCACATATGACAGAGACACTCACAGACACACTCACAGACACACTAACAGGCACACTCACAGAAAACAGAGACACTCACAGAGACACACAGAGACACTCACAGAGACACTCACAGAGACACTCACAGAGACACTCACAGACCACACTCACAGACACACTCACAGACACACTAACAGACACACTAACAAACACACTAACAGACACACTAACGGACACACTCACAGACAACGGCGACACTCAGACACACTCACAGAGACACTCACAGAGACACTCACAGAGACACTCACGACACAATCACAGATGCACGAACAGACACACTAACAGACCCACTAACATAGACACTAACAGAGACACAGACACACTAACAGACACACTCACAGACACCCTCACAGAGACACCCACAGAGACACTAACAGACACACTAACAGACACACTCACAGACGACAGATACACTCACAGACACACTCACAGACACACTCACAGAGACACGCAGAGAGACACTAACAGACACACTAACAGACACACTCACAGACGACAGATACACTCACAGCCACACTCACAGCCACACTCACAGACACAATCACAGACACACTCTCAGACAACAGAGACACTCACACACACACTCACAGAGACACGCACAGAGACACTCACAGTCACACTCACAGTCACACTCACAGCCACACTCACAGACACAATCACAGACACACTCTCAGACAACAGAGACACTCACAGTCACAGCCACACTCACAGCCACACTCACAGACACAATCACAGACACACTCACAGACAACAGAGACACTCACAGATACACTCACAGACAACAGAGACACTCAGACACACTCACGGAGACACTCACAGGCACACTCACAGACACACTCACAGACAACAGAGACACTCAGACACAATCCCAGACACAATCCCAGACACACTCACAGACACACTCACAGACACACTCACAGGCACACACACAGACACACTCACAGACACACACACAGACACACTAACAGACATACTAACAGACACACTCACATGAACACTTACATGCACACTAACAGACACACTAACAGACACACTAACAGACACACTAACAGAGACACAGACACACTCACAGAGACACTCACAGACACACTCACAGATGACAGAGACACTCACAGAGACAATCACAGACACACTAACAGAGACAGTAACAGACACAATCACACAGACACTCACAGACACACTCACAGACACACTCACAGACAGAATCACAGACACACAGACACACTCTCAGACAACAGGGACACTCACAGACACACTCACAGACACAGTCACAGAGACACGCACAGTCACACTCACAGTCACACTCACAGTCACACTCACAGCCACACTCACAGCCACACTCACAGAGACACTAACAGACACACTCACAGACACAATCACAGACACACATGTACACTCACAGACAACAGAGACACTCACAGACACACTCCCAGACAACAGAGACACTCAGACACACTCACGGAGACACTCACAGGCACACTCACAGACACACTCACAGACCACACTCACAGACACACTAACAGAGACACTAACGGACACACTAACAGACACACTAACAGAGACACGAACAGACACACTAACAGAGACACTCAGACACAATCACAGACACTCTCACAGAAACACTCACAGACACACTGACAGACACACTCAGACAAACTGATAGACACACTCACAGAGACACTAACAGACACACTAACAGACACACTAACAGACACACTAACAGAGACACAGACACACTCACAGACACACTCACAGACACACTCACAGACACACTCACACAGACACTCACACAGACTCACACAGACACTCACAGACACACTCACAGACACACTCACAGACACACTCACAGACACACTCACAGACACACTCACAGACACACTCACAGACACACTCACAGACACACACACAGACACAATCACAGACACACTCACAGAAAACAGAGACACTCACAGACACACTCACAGAAAACAGAGACACTCACAGACACAATCACAGATGCACTAACAGACACACTAACAGAGACACTAACAGACACAATCACAGACACACTAACAGACACACTAACAGACACACTCAGACACACTCACAGACACACTCAGACACACTCACAGACACAGACAGAGACACACACAGACACACTCACAGACAACAGAGACACTCACAGACACAATGACAGATGCACTAACAGACACAATCACAGACACAATCACAGACACACTCACAGACACACGAACAGACACACGAACAGACACACGAACAGACACACTCACAGACACACGAACAGACACACGAACAGACACATTCACAGAGACACTAACAGACATACTCACAGAAACACTGACAGACACACGAACAGACACACTAACGGACACAATCACAGACACACTCACAGACAACGGAGACACTCAGACACAATCACAGACACACTCACAGAGACACTCCAGACACACTCACAGACACACTCACAGACACACTAACAGACACACTAACAGACCCACTAACAGAGACACTAACAGAGACACACACACACTCACAGACACCCTCACAGAGACACCCACAGAGACACCCACAGAGACATCCACAGAGACACCCACAGAGACACTCACAGACACACTCACAGACACACTCACAGCCACACTCACAGACACACTCACAGACACACTCACAGACACACTCACAGAGACACTAACAGACACACTCACAGACACAATCAGAGACACACAGACACACTCTCAGACAACAGAGACACTCACAGACACACTCACATACACAGTCACAGAGACACGCACAGAGACACTCACAGTCACACTAACAGCCACACTCACAGCCACACTCACAGAGACACTAACAGACACACTCACAGACACAATCACAGACACACATGTACACTCACAGACAACAGAGACACTCACAGACACACTCCCAGACAACAGAGACACTCAGACACACTCACGGAGACACTCACAGGCACACTCACAGACACACTCACAGACCAAACTCACAGACACACTAACAGAGACACTAACGGACACACTAACAGACACACTAACAGAGACACGAACAGACACACTAACAGAGACACTCAGACACAATCACAGACACTCTCACAGAAACACTCACAGACACACTGACAGACACACTCAGACAAACTGATAGACACACTCACAGAGACACTAACAGACACACTAACAGACACACTAACAGAGACACAGACACACTCACAGAGACACTCACAGACACACTCACAGACACACTCACAGACACACTCACACAGACACTCACAGACACACTCACAGACACACTCACAGACACACTCACAGACACACTCACAGACACACACACAGACACACACACAGACACACTCACAGAGACAATCACAGACACACTCACAGAAAACAGATACACTCACAGACACACTCACAGAAAACAGAGACACTCACAGACACAATCACAGACGCACTAACAGACACACTAACAGAGACACTAACAGACACAATCACAGTCACACTAACAGACACACTAACAGACACACTCAGGCACACTCACAGACACACTCACAGACACACTCACAGACACAGACACAGACACACACAGACACACTCACAGACAACAGAGACACTCACAGACACAATGACAGATGCACGAACAGACACAATCACAGACACACTCACAGACACACTCACAGAGACACTAACAGACACACTCACAGACACAATCACAGACACACAGACACACTCTCAGACAACAGAGACACTCACAGACACACTCACAGACACAGTCACAGAGACACGCACAGAGACACTCACAGTCACACTCACAGCCACACTCACAGAGACACTAACAGACACACTCACAGACACAATCACAGACACACATGTACACTCACAGACAACAGAGACACTCACAGCCACACTCACAGCCACACTCACAGAGACACTAACAGACACACTCACAGACACAATCACAGACACACATGTACACTCACAGACAACAGAGACACTCACAGACACACTCCCAGACAACAGAGACACTCAGACACACTCACGGAGACACTCACAGACACACTCACAGACACACTCACAGACCACACTCACAGACACACTAACAGAGACACTGACAGACAAACTAACAGACACACTAACAGAGACACGAACAGACACACTAACAGAGACACTCAGACACAATCACAGACACTCTCACAGACACACTCACAGACACACTGACAGACACACTCAGACAAACTGATAGACACACTCACAGAGACACTAACAGACACACTAACAGACACACTAACAGAGACACAGACACACTCACAGACACACTCACAGACACACTCACAGACACACTCACACAGACACTCACAGACACACTCACACAGACACTCACAGACACACTCACACAGACATTCACATACACACTCACACAGACACTCACAGACACACTCACAGACACACTCACAGACACACTCACAGACACACTCACAGACACACACACAGACACACTCACAGAGACAATCACAGACACACTCACAGAAAACAGAGACACTCACAGACACACTCACAGAAAACAGAGACACTCACAGACACAATCACAGACGCACTAACAGACACACTAACAGAGACACTAACAGACACAATCACAGTCACACTAACAGACACACTAACAGACACACTCAGGCACACTCACAGACACACTCACAGACACACTCACAGACACAGACACAGACACAGACACACACAGACACACTCACAGACAACAGAGACACTCACAGACACAATGACAGATGCACGAACAGATACAATCACAGACACACGAACAGACACACTCACAGACACACTCACAGACACACTAACAGGCACACTGACAGACACACGAACAGACACAATCACAGACACACTCTCAGACAACGTAGACACTCAGACACAATCACAGACACACTCACAGAGACACTCACAGACACACTCACAGACACACTCACAGACACACTCACAGACAACGGAGACACTCAGACACAATTACAGACACACTCACAGAGACACTCACAGACACACAAACAGACACAATCACAGACACACTCACAGACAACGGAGACACTCAGACACAATCACAGACACACTCACAGAGACACTCACAGACACACTGACAGATACACGAACAGACACACTAACGGACACAATCACAGACACACTCACAGACAACGGAGACACTCAGACACAATCACAGACACACCCACAGAGACACTCACAGACACACTGACAGACACACTCACAGACACACTCACAGACACACTCACAGACACCCTCACAGAGACACCCACAGAGACACCCACAGAGACACCCACAGAGACACCCACAGAGACACCCACAGAGACACCCACAGAGACACCCACAGAGACACCCACAGAGACACTAACAGACACACTAACACACACACTAACAGACACACTCACAGACACACTCACAGCCACACTCACAGCCACACTCACAGACACACTCACAGACACACTCACAGAGACACTAACAGACACAGTCACAGACACAATCACAGACACACAGACACACTCTCAGACAACAGAGACACTCACAGTCACACTCACAGACATACTCACAGACACACTCACAGAGACACGCACAGAGACACTCACAGTCACACTCACAGTCACACTCACAGTCACACTCACAGTCACACTCACAGTCACACTCACAGAGACACTAACAGACACACTCACAGACACAATCACAGACACACATACACACTCACAGACAACAGAGACACTCACAGACACACTCCCAGACAACAGAGACACTCAGACACACTCACGGAGACACTCACAGTCACACTCACAGGCACTCTCACAGACACACTCACAGACACATTCACAGACACACTAACAGACACACTAACGGACACAATCACAGACACACTCACAGACAAGGGAGGCACGCAGACACAATCACAGACACACTCACAGACACACTCACAGAGACACTCACAGAGACACTCACAGACACACTAACAGACACACTAACAGACCCACTAACAGAGACACTAACAGAGACACAGACACACTCACAGGCACACTCACAGACACACTAACAGACACACTCACAGAGACACTCACAGAGACACTCACAGACACACTAACA
Organism: Heptranchias perlo; assembly: GCF_035084215.1. Lineage (NCBI taxonomy): Eukaryota > Metazoa > Chordata > Chondrichthyes > Hexanchiformes > Hexanchidae > Heptranchias > Heptranchias perlo. The sequence continues at coordinate 49,599,526 of NC_090347.1, forward strand.
GACACACTAACAGCCCCACTAACAGAGATACTAACAGAGACACACACACACTCACAGACACACTCACAGACACACTCACAGACACCCTCACAGAGACACCCACAGAGACACCCACAGAGACACCCACAGAGACACCCACAGAGACACCCACAGACATATTAACAGACCCACTAACAGACACACTAACAGACACACTCACAGACACACTCACAGAAACACTCACAGAGACACTAACAGACACACTCACAGACACAATCACAGACACACAGACACAATCTCAGACAACAGAGACACTCACAGACAGACACTCAGACACACTCACAGACACACTCACAGAGACACGCAGAGAGACACGCACAGGCACACTCACAGACACACTCACAGACCACACTCACAGACACACTCACAGACACACTAACAGAAACACGAACGGACACAATCACAGACACACTCACAGACAAGGGAGGCACGCAGACACAATCACAGACACAATCACAGACACACTCACAGACACACTCACAGAGACACTCACAGAGACACTCACAGAGACACTCACAGACACACTAACAGACACACGAACAGACCCACTAACAGACCCACTAACAGAGACACGAACAGAGACACGAACAGAGACACTCACAGACACACTGACAGACACACTCACAGACACACTGACAGACACACTCACAGACACACTAACAGACACACTAACAGAGACACTAACAGAGACACACACACACTCACAGACACACTCACAGACACCCTCACAGAGACACCCACAGAGACACCCACAGAGACACCCACAGAGACACCCACAGAGACACCCACAGAGACACCCACAGACACACTAACAGACACACTAACAGACACACTCACAGACACACTCACAGCCACACTCACAGAGACACTAACAGACACACTCACAGACACAATCACAGAAACACAGACACACTCTCAGACAACAGAGAAACTCACAGACACACTCACAGACACACTCACAGACACACTCACAGAGACACTCACAGACACACTAACAGAAACACTAACGGACACAATCACAGACACACTCACAGACAAGGGAGGCACGCAGACACAATCACAGACGCACTCACAGACACACTCACAGACACACTCACAGACACACTAACAGACCCACTAACAGACCCACTAACAGACCCACTAACAGAGACACGAACAGAGACACTCACAGACACACTGACAGACACACTGACAGTCACACTCACAGACACACTCACAGACACACTCACAGACACACTGACAGACACACTGACAGACACACTAACAGACACACTAACAGAGACACACACACACTCACAGACACACTCACAGACACCCTCACAGAGACACCCACAGAGACACCCACAGAGACACCCACAGAGACACCCACAGAGACACCCACAGAGACACCGACAGAGACACCCACAGAGACACCCACAGAGACACCCACAGAGACACCAACAGAGACACTAACAGAGACACCCTAACAGACACCCTAACAGACACACTAACAGACACACTCACAGACACACTCACAGATGACAGACGCACTAACAGACACACTAACAGACACACTAACAGACCCACTAACAGACCCACTAACAGACCCACTAACAGAGACACTAACAGAGACACAGACACACTAACAGACACACTCACAGACACAATCACAGACACACATACACACTCACAGACAACAGAGACACTCACAGACACACTCCCAGACAACAGAGACACTCAGACACACTCACGGAGACACACACAGGCACACTCACAGACACACTCACAGACACACTCACAGACACACTCACAGACACACTCACAGACACACTCACAGAAACACTAACGGACACAATCACAGACACACTCACAGACAAGGGAGGCACGCAGACACAATCACAGACACAATCACAGACACACTCACAGACACACTCACAGACACACTCACAGACACACTAACAGACACACTAACAGACCCACTAACAGAGACACTAACAGAGACACTCAGACACAATCACAGACACTCTCACAGAGACACTCACAGGCACACTCACAGATACACTAACAGACACACTCACAGACGACAGACGCATTAACAGACACATTAACAGACACACTAACAGACGCACTAACAGAGACACTAACAGAGACACTAACAGAGACACTAACAGAGACACAGACACACTCACAGGCACACTCACAGCCACACTCACAGCCACACTCACAGACACAATCACAGACACACAGACACACTCTCAGACAACAGAGACACTCACAGGCACACTCACAGACACACTAACAGACACACTCACAGACGACAGACGCACTAACAGACCCACTAACAGACCCACTAACAGACCCACTAACAGACCCACTAACAGAGACACTAACAGAGACACTAACAGAGACAGACACACTCACAGGCACAATCACAGAGACACTAACAGACACACTCACAGACACAATCACAGACACACATACACACTCACAGACAACAGAGACACTCACAGACACACTCCCAGACAACAGAGACACTCAGGCACACTCACGGAGACACTCACAGGCACACTCACAGGCACACTCACAGACACACTCACAGACACACTCACAGACACACTAACAGACACACCAACAGACACACTCACAGACACACTCACAGACACACTCACAGAGACACTAACATACACACTCACAGACACAATCACAGACACACAGACACACTCTCAGACAACAGAGACACTCACAGACACACTCACAGACACACTCACAGACACACTCACAGACACACTCACAGAGACACGCAGAGAGACACTCACAGTCACACTCACAGTCACACTCACAGCCACACTCACAGCCACACTCACAGCCACACTCACAGCCACACACACAGAGACACAAACAGACACACTCACAGACACAATCATAGACACATATACACACTCACAGACAACAGAGACACTCACAGACACACTCCCAGACAACAGAGACACTCAGACACACTCACGGAGACACTCACAGGCACACTCACAGACACACTCACAGACCACACTCACAGACCACACTCACAGACACACTCACAGACACACTCACAGACACACTAACAGACACACTAACGAACACAATCACAGACACACTCACAGACAAGGGAGGCACGCAGACACAATCACAGACACACTCACAGACACACTCACAGACACACTCACAGAGACACTCACAGAGACACTCACAGACACACTAACAGACACACTAACAGACCCACTAACAGAGACACTAACAGAGACACAGACACACTCACAGGCACACTCACAGAAACACTAACGAACACAATCACAGACACACTCACAGACAAGGGAGGCACGCAGACACAATCACAGACACACTCACAGACACACTCACAGACACACTCACAGAGACACTCACAGAGACACTCACAGAGACACTCACAGAGACACTCACAGAGACACTCACAGACACACTAACAGACACACTAACAGACACACTAACAGACCCACGAACAGAGACACTAACAGAGACACAGACACACTCACAGGCACATTCACAGACACACTAACAGACACACTCACAGACGACAGACACACTCACAGACACACTCACAGACACACTCACAGACACACTCACAGACACACTCACAGACACACTCACAGACACACGCAGTGAGACACTAACAGACACACTCAGAGTCACACTCACAGACACACTAACAGACACACTAACAGACACACACACAGACCCACTAACAGAACCACTAACAGAGACACTAACAGAGACACTAACATAGACACAGACACACTCACAGGAACACTAACAGAACCACTAACAGAGACACTAACAGAGACACTAACATAGACACAGACACACTCACAGGCACACTCACAGACACACTAACAGACACACTCACAGACGACAGACACACTCACAGACACACTCACAGTCACACTCACAGATACACTCACAGACACACTCACAGTCACACTCACAGACACACTCGCAGACACACTAACAGACACACTCACAGACACACTCACAGACACACTCACATACACACTCACAGACACACTCACAGGCACACTAACAGACACACTAACAGACACACTCACAGACGACAGATACACTCACAGACACACTCACAGTCACACTCACAGCCACACTCACAGAGACACTCACAGACACACTCACAGACACACTCACAGTCACACTCACAGCCACACTCACAGAGACACTAACAGATACACTTTCAGACACAATCACAGACACACCGACACATTCACAGACAACAGAGACACTCACAGACACAATCACAGACACAATCACAGACACAATCACAGACACAATCACAGACACACTAACAGACACACTAACAGACACACTCACAGAGACACTAACAGATACAATCACTGAGTCACTAACAGACACACTCACAGACACACTCACAGACACACTCACAGACCAACTAACAGACCCACTAACAGAGACACTAACAGAGACACAGACACACTCACAGACACACTCACAGGCACACTAACAGACACACTAACAGACACACTCACAGACGACAGATACACTCACAGACACACTCACAGTCACACTCACAGCCACACTCACAGACACACTCACAGACACACTCACAGACACACTCACAGTCACACTCACAGCCACACTCACAGAGACACTAACAGATACACTTTCAGACACAATCACAGACACACCGACACATTCACAGACAACAGAGACACTCACAGACACAATCACAGACACACTCACAGAGACACTAACAGATACAATCACTGAGTCACTAACAGACACACTCACAGACACACTCACAGAATCACGAACAAACACACTCACAGAGACACTCACAGACACATTCACAGAAAACAGACACACTAACAGGCACACTCACAGAAAACAGAGACACTCACAGACACACTCACAGACACACTCACAGACACACTCACAGACACACTCACAGACACACTCATAGAAACACTCACAGACACACTCACAGACACACGCACAGACACACTCACAGACACACTCACAGACACACTCACAGACACTCACAGACACTCACAGACACACTAACAGACACACTCACAGAGACACTAACAGACACACTCACAGACACAATCACAGACACACTAACAGAGACCCTTACAGAGACACTTACAGAGACACTCACAGGAACACTCACAGACACACTCACAGACACACTCACAGAGACACTCACATGCACAATCACAGACACACTAACAGACACACTAACAGACACACTAACAGACACACTAACAGACACACTAACAGAGACACAGACACACTCACAGACACACTAACAGACACACTCACAGATGACAGAGACACACACAGAGACACTCACAAACACACTCACAGACACAATCACAGACACACTCACAGACAACAGAGACACTCAGACACAATCCCATAAACAATCCCAGACACACTCACAGACACACTCACAGAAACACTCACAGACACACTAACAGACACACTAACAGACCCACTAACAGAGACACTAACAGAGACACAGACACATTCACAGGCACACTCACAGACACACTAACGGACACACTCACAGACGACAGACGAACTAACAGACACATAACAGACACACTAACAGACACACTAACAGACCCACTAACAGAGACACTAACAGAGACACAGACACACTCACAGGCACACTCACAGACACACTAACAGACACACTAACAGACACACTAACAGACACACTAACAGACACACTAACAGACACACTAACAGACACACTAACAGACCCACTAACAGAGACACTAACAGAGACACAGACACACTCACAGGCACACTCACAGACACACTAACAGACACACTCACAGACGACAGACACACTCACAGACACACTCACAGACACACTCACAGACACACTCACAGACACACTCACAGACACACGCAGTGAGACACTCAGAGTCACACTCAGAGTCACACTCACAGACACACTAACAGACACACTAACAGACACACACACAGACCCACTAACAGAACCACTAACAGAGACACTAACAGAGACACTAACATAGACACAGACACACTCACAGACACACTCACAGTCACACTCACAGATACACTCACAGACACACTCACAGTCACACTCACAGACACACTCGCAGACACACTAACAGACACACTAACAGACACACTAACAGACACACTAACAGACACACTCACAGACCCACTAACAGACCCACTAACAGAGACACTAACAGAGACACAGACACACTCACAGACACACTCACAGAAAACAGACACACTAACAGGCACACTCACAGAAAACAGAGACACTCACAGACACACTCACAGACACACTCACAGACACACTCACAGACACACTCATAGAAACACTCACAGACACACTCACAGACACACGCACAGACACACTCACAGACACACTCACAGACACACTCACAGACACTCACAGACACACTCACAGACACACTCACAGACACACTCACAGACACACGCAGAGAGACACTAACAGACACACTCACAGAGACACTAACAGACACACTCACAGACACAATCACAGACACACTAACAGAGACCCTTACAGAGACACTTACAGAGACACTCACAGGAACACTCACAGACACACTCACAGACACACTCACAGAGACACTCACATGCACAATCACAGACACACTAACAGACACACTAACAGACACACTAACAGAGACACAGACACACTCACAGACACACTAACAGACACACTCACAGATGAAAGAGACACACACAGAGACACTCACAAACACACTCACAGACACAATCACAGACACACTCACAGACAACAGAGACACTCAGACACAATCCCATAAACAATCCCAGACACACTCACAGACACACTCACAGACAACAGAGACACTAAGACACAATCCCATAAACAATCCCAGACACACTCACAGACACACTAACAGACCCACTAACAGAGACACTAACAGAGACACAGACACACTCACAGGCACACTCACAGACACACTAACAGACACACTCACAGACACACTCACAGACACACTCACAGACACACTCACAGACACACTCACAGACACACGCATTGAGACACTAACAGACACACTCACAGTCACACTCACAGACACACTAACAGACACACTAACAGACACACACACAGACCCACTAACAGAACCACTAACAGAGACACTAACATAGACACAGACACACTCACAGGCACACTCACAGACACACTAACAGACACACTCACAGACGACAGATACACTCACAGACACACTCACAGTCACACTCACAGCCACACTCACAGAGACACTCACAGACACACTCACAGACACACTCACAGTCACACTCACAGAGACACTCACAGACACACTCACAGACACACTCACAGTCACACTCACAGCCACACTCACAGAGACATTAACAGATACACTTTCAGACACAATCACAGACACACCGACACATTCACAGACAACAGAGACACTCACAGACACAATCACAGACACAATCACAGACACACTAACAGACGCACTAACAGACACACTCACAGAGACACTAACAGATACAATCACTGAGTCACTAACAGACAGACTCACAGACACACTCACAGACACACTCACAGACCCACTAACAGACCCACTAACAGAGACACTAACAGAGACACAGACACACTCACAGACACACTCACAGGCACACTAACAGACACACTAACAGACACACTCACAGACGACAGACGCACTAACAGACACACTAACAGACACATTCACAGAGACACTAACAGACATACTCACAGACACACTGACAGACACACGAACAGACACACTAACGGACACAATCACAGATGAAAGAGACACACACAGAGACACTCACAAACACACTCACAGACACAATCACAGACACACTCACAGACAACAGAGACACTCAGACACAATCCCATAAACAATCCCAGACACACTCACAGACACACTCACAGACAACAGAGACACTAAGACACAATCCCATAAACAATCCCAGACACACTCACAGACACACTAACAGACCCACTAACAGAGACACAGACACACTCACAGGCACACTCACAGACACACTAACAGACACACTCACAGACGACAGACACACTCACAGACACACTCACAGACACACTCACAGACACACTCACAGACACACTCACAGACACACGCATTGAGACACTAACAGACACACTCACAGTCACACTCACAGACACACTAACAGACACACTAACAGACACACACACAGACCCACTAACAGAACCACTAACAGAGACACTAACATAGACACAGACACACTCACAGGCACACTCACAGACACACTAACAGACACACTCACAGACGACAGATACACTCACAGACACACTCACAGTCACACTCACAGATACACTCACAGACACACTCACAGTCACACTCACAGACACACTCGCAGACACACTAACAGACACACTAACAGACACACTCACAGACCCACTACCAGACCCACTAACAGAGACACTAACAGAGACACAGACACACTCACAGACACACTCACAGGCACACTAACAGACACACTAACAGACACACTCACAGACGACAGATACACTCACAGACACACTCACAGTCACACTCACAGCCACACTCACAGAGACACTCACAGACACACTCACAGACACACTCACAGTCACACTCACAGAGACACTCACAGACACACTCACAGACACACTCACAGTCACACTCACAACCACACTCACAGAGACATTAACAGATACACTTTCAGACACAATCACAGACACACCGACACATTCACAGACAACAGAGACACTCACAGACACAATCACAGACACACTAACAGACACACTAACAGACACACTCACAGACACACTCACAGACCCACTAACAGACCCACTAACAGAGACACTAACAGAGACACAGACACACTCACAGACACACTCACAGGCACACTAACAGACACACTAACAGACACACTCACAGACAACAGACGCACTAACAGACACACTAACAGACACATTCATAGAGACACTAACAGACATACTCACAGACACACTGACAGGCACACGAACAGACACACTAACGGACACAATCACAGACACACTCACAGACAACGGAGACACTCAGACACAATCACAGACACACTCACAGACACACTAACAGACACACTAACAGACCCACTAACAGAGACACTAACAGAGACACACACACACTCACAGACACCCTCACAGAGACACCCACAGAGACACCCACAGAGACATCCACAGAGACATCCACAGAGACACCCACAGAGACACCCACAGAGACACTAACAGACACACTCACAGACACACTCACAGACACACTCACAGCCACACTCACAGACACACTCACAGACACACTCACAGACACACACACAGAGACACTAACAGACACACTCACAGACACAATCACAGACACACAGACACACTCTCAGACAACAGAGACACTCACAGACACACTCACAGACACAGTCACAGAGACACGCACAGAGACACTCACAGTCACACTCACAGCCACACTCACAGCCACACTCACAGAGACACTAACAGACACACTCACAGACACAATCACAGACACACATGTACACTCACAGACAACAGAGACACTCACAGACACACTCCCAGACAACAGAGACACTCAGACACACTCACGGAGACACTCACAGGCACACTCACAGACACACTCACAGACCACACTCACAGACACACTAACAGAGACACTAACGGACACACTAACAGACACACTAACAGAGACACGAACAGACACACTAACAGAGACACTCAGACACAATCACAGACACTCTCACAGAAACACTCACAGACACACTGACAGACACACTCAGACAAACTGATAGACACACTCACAGAGACACTAACAGACACACTAACAGAGACACAGACACACTCACAGAGACACTCACAGACACACTCACAGACACACTCACAGACACACTCACACAGACACTCACAGACACACTCACAGACACACTCACAGACACACTCACAGACACACTCACAGACACACACACAGACACACTCACAGAGACAATCACAGACACACTCACAGAAAACAGAGACACTCACAGACACACTCACAGAAAACAGAGACACTCACAGACACAATCACAGACGCACTAACAGACACACTAACAGAGACACTCAGGCACACTCACAGACACACTCACAGACACACTCAGAGACACAGACACAGACACACACAGACACACTCACAGACAACAGAGACACTCACAGACACAATGACAGATGCACGAACAGACACAATCACAGACACACTCACAGACACACTCACAGAGACACTAACAGACACACTCACAGACACAATCACAGACACACAGACACACTCTCAGACAACAGAGACACTCACAGACACACTCACAGACACACTCACAGAGACACGCACAGAGACACTCACAGTCACACTCACAGTCACACTCACAGCCACACTCACAGCCACACTCACAGAGACACTAACAGACACACTCACAGACACAATCACAGACACACATGTACACTCACAGACAACAGAGACACTCACAGACACACTCCCAGACAACAGAGACACTCAGACACACTCACGGAGACACTCACAGGCACACTCACAGACACACTCACAGACCACACTCACAGACACACTAACAGAGACACTAACGGACACACTAACAGACACACTAACAGAGACACGAACAGACACACTAACAGAGACACTCAGACACAATCACAGACACACTCACAGACACACTGACAGACACACTCAGACAAACTGATAGACACACTCACAGAGACACTAACAGACACACTAACAGACACACTAACAGAGACACAGACACACTCACAGAGACACTCACAGACACACTCACAGACACACTCACACAGACACTCACAGACACACTCACAGACACACTCACAGACACACTCACAGACACACTCACAGACACACACACAGACACACACACAGACACACTCACAGAGACAATCACAGACACACTCACAGAAAACAGAGACACTCACAGACACACTCACAGAAAACAGAGACACTCACAGACACAATCACAGACGCACTAACAGACACACTAACAGAGACACACTCAGACACAATCACAGTCACACTAACAGACACACTCACAGACACAGACACAGACACACACAGACACACTCACAGACAACAGAGACACTCACAGACACAATGACAGATGCACGAACAGACACAATCACAGACACACGAACAGACACACTCACAGACACACTCACAGACACACTCACAGACACACTAACAGACACACTCACAGACGACAGACACACTCACAGACAAACTCACAGACACACTCACAGACACACTCACAGACACACTCACAGACACACTCACAGACACACGCATTGAGACACTAACAGACACACTCACAGTCACACTCACAGACACACTCACAGATACACTCACAGACACACTCACAGTCACACTCACAGACACACTCGCAGACACACTAACAGACACACACACAGACCCACTAACAGAACCACTAACAGAGACACTAACATAGACACAGACACACTCACAGGCACACTCACAGACACACTAACAGACACACTCACAGACAACAGATACACTCACAGACACACTCACAGTCACACTCACAGATACACTCACAGACACACTCACAGTCACACTCACAGACACACTCGCAGACACACTAACAGACACACTAACAGACACACTCACAGACCCACTAACAGACCCACTAACAGAGACACTAACAGAGACACAGACACACTCACAGACACACTCACAGACACACTCACAGACACACTAACAGACACACTAACAGACACACTCACAGACGACAGATACACTCACAGACACACTCACAGTCACACTCACAGCCACACTCACAGAGACACTCACAGACACACTCACAGACACACTCACAGTCACACTCACAGAGACACTCACAGACACACTCACAGACACACTCACAGTCACACTCACAGCCACACTCACAGAGACATTAACAGATACACTTTCAGACACAATCACAGACACACCGACACATTCACAGACAACAGAGACACTCACAGACACAATCACAGACACAATCACAGACACACTAACAGACGCACTAACAGACACACTCACAGAGACACTAACAGATACAATCACTGAGTCACTAACAGACAGACTCACAGACACACTCACAGACACACTCACAGACCCACTAACAGACCCACTAACAGAGACACTAACAGAGACACAGACACACTCACAGACACACTCACAGGCACACTAACAGACACACTAACAGACACACTCACAGACGACAGACGCACTAACAGACACACTAACAGACACATTCACAGAGACACTAACAGACATACTCACAGACACACTGACAGACACACGAACAGACACACTAACGGACACAATCACAGACACACTCACAGAGACACTCCAGACAAACTCACAGACACACTCACAGACACACTAACAGACACACTAACAGACCCACTAACAGAGACACTAACAGAGACACACACACACTCACAGACACCCTCACAGAGACACCCACAGAGACATCCACAGAGACATCCACAGAGACACCCACAGAGACACTAACAGACACACTCACAGACACACTCACAGACACACTCACAGCCACACTCACAGACACACTCACAGACACACTCACAGACACACTCACAGAGACACTAACAGACACACTCACAGACACAATCACAGACACACAGACACACTCTCAGACAACAGAGACACTCACAGACACGCACAGTCACACTCACAGTCACACTCACAGCCACACTCACAGCCACACTCACAGAGACACTAACAGACACACTCACAGACACAATCACAGACACACATGTACACTCACAGACAACAGAGACACTCACAGACACACTCCCAGACAACAGAGACACTCAGACACACTCACGGAGACACTCACAGGCACACTCACAGACACACTCACAGACCACACTCACAGACACACTAACAGAGACACTAACGGACACACTAACAGACACACTAACAGAGACACGAACAGACACACTAACAGAGACACTCAGACACAATCACAGACACTCTCACAGAAACACTCACAGACACACTGACAGACACACTCAGACAAACTGATAGACACACTCACAGAGACACTAACAGACACACTAACAGACACACTCACAGACACACTCACACAGACACTCACAGACACACTCACAGACACACTCACAGACACACTCACAGACACACTCACAGACACACTCACAGACACACACACAGACACAATCACAGACACACTCACAGACACACTGACAGACACACTCAGACAAACTGATAGACACACTCACAGAGACACTAACAGACACACTAACAGACACACTAACAGAGACACAGACACACTCACAGAGACACTCACAGACACACTCACAGACACACTCACACAGACACTCACAGACACACTCACAGACACACTCACAGACACACTCACAGAAAACAGAGACACTCACAGACACACTCACAGAAAACAGAGACACTCACAGACACAATCACAGACGCACTAACAGACACACTAACAGAGACACTAACAGACACAATCACAGACACACTCACAGACACACTGACAGACACACTCAGACAAACTGATAGACACACTCACAGAGACACTAACAGACACACTAACAGAGACACAGACACACTCACAGAGACACTCACAGACACACTCACAGACACACTCACACAGACACTCACAGACACACTCACAGAGACAATCACAGACACACTCACAGAAAACAGAGACACTCACAGACACACTCACAGAAAACAGAGACACTCACAGACACAATCACAGACGCACTAACAGACACACTAACAGAGACACTAACAGACACAATCACAGTCACACTAACAGACACACTAACAGACACACTCAAGCACACTCACAGACACACTCACAGACACACTCACAGACACAGACACAGACACACACAGACACACTCACAGACAACAGAGACACTCACAGACACAATGACAGATGCACGAACAGACACAATCACAGACACACTCACAGACACACTCACAGAGACACTAACAGACACACTCACAGACACAATCACAGACACACAGACACACTCTCAGACAACAGAGACACTCACAGTCACACTCACAGCCACACTCACAGAGACACTAACAGACACACTCACAGACACAATCACAGACACACATGTACACTCACAGACAACAGAGACACTCACAGACACACTCCCAGACAACAGAGACACTCAGACACACTCACGGAGACACTCACAGGCACACTCACAGACACACTCACAGACCACACTCACAGACGCACTAACAGAGACACTAACGGACACACTAACAGACACACTAACAGAGACACGAACAGACACACTAACAGAGACACTCAGACACAATCACAGACACACTCACAGACACACTGACAGACACACTCAGACAAACTGATAGACACACTCACAGAGACACTAACAGACACACTAACAGACACACTAACAGAGACACAGACACACTCACAGAGACACTCACAGACACACTCACAGACACACTCACACAGACACTCACAGACACACTCACAGACACACTCACAGACACACTCACAGACACACTCACAGACACACTCACAGACACACACACAGACACACACACAGACACACTCACAGAGACAATCACAGACACACTCACAGAAAACAGAGACACTCACAGACACACTCACAGAAAACAGAGACACTCACAGACACAATCACAGACGCACTAACAGACACACTAACAGAGACACACTCAGACACAATCACAGTCACACGAACAGACACACTCACAGACACAGACACAGACACACACAGACACACTCACAGACAACAGAGACACTCACAGACACAATGACAGATGCACGAACAGACACAATCACAGACACACGAACAGACACACTCACAGACACACTCACAGACACACTAACAGGCACACTGACAGACACACGAACAGACACAATCACAGACACACTCTCAGACAACGTAGACACTCAGACACAATCACAGACACACTCACAGAGACACTCACAGACACACTGACAGACACACTCACAGACACACTCACAGACACACTCACAGACACACTCACAGACACACTCACAGACAACGGAGACACTCAGACACAATTACAGACACACTCACAGAGACACTCACAGACACACGAACAGACACAATCACAGACACACTTACAGACAACGGAGACACTCAGACACAATCACAGACACACTCACAGAGACACTCACAGACACACTGACAGACACACGAACAGACACACGAACAGACACACTAACGGACACAATCACAGACACACTCACAGACAACGGAGACACTCAGACACAATCACAGACACACTCACAGAGACACTCACAGACACACTGACAGACACACTCACAGACACACTAACAGACACACTAACAGACACACTAACAGACCCACTAACAGAGACACGAACAGAGACACACACACTCACAGACACACTCACAGACACACCCACAGAGACACCCACAGAGACACCCACAGAGACACCCACAGAGACACCCACAGAGACACCCACAGAGACACCCACAGAGACACCCACAGAGACACCCACAGAGACACTAACAGACACACTAACACACACACTAACAGACACACTCACAGACACACTCACAGACACACTCACAGCCACACTCACAGACACACTCACAGAGACACTAACAGACACACTCACAGACACACTCACAGTCACACTAACAGAAACACTAACGGAAACAATCACAGACACACTCACAGACAAGGGAGGCACGCAGACACAATCACAGACATAATCACAGACACAATCACAGACACACTCACAGACACACTCACAGACACACTCACAGACACACTCACAGACACACTCACAGAGACACTCACAGACACACTAACAGACACACTAAAAGAGACACTAACAGAGACACTAACAGAGACACACACACACTCACAGACACACTCACAGACACCCTCACAGAGGCACCCACAGAGACACCCACAGAGACAACCACAGAGACAACCAGAGACACCCACAGAGATACCCACAGAGATACCCACAGAGATACCCACAGAGACACCCACAGAGACACCCACAGAGACACCCACAGAGACACCCACAGAGACACCCACAGAGACACCCACAGAGAAACCCACAGACACACTAACAGACACACTAACAGACACACTAACAGACACACTCACAGCCACACTCACAGACACACTCACAGACACACTCACAGACACACTCACAGAGACACTAACAGACACAGTCACAGACACAATCACAGAGACACGCACAGAGACACTCACAGTCACACTCACAGTCACACTCACAGCCACACTCACAGCCACACTCACAGAGACACTAACAGACACACTCACAGACACAATCACAGACACACATACACACTCACAGACAACAGAGACACTCACAGACACACTCCCAGACAACAGAGACACTCAGAAACACTCACGGAGACACTCACATTCACACTCACAGGCACACTCACAGACACACTAACAGACACACTCACAGACGACAGACGCACTAACAGACACACTAACAGACACACTAACAGACACACTAACAGACACACTAACAGACACACTAACAGACACACTAACAGAGACACTAACAGAGACACAGACACACTCACAGGCACACTCACAGACACACTAACAGATACACTCACAGACGACAGACACACTCACAGACACACTCAAAGACACACTCACAGACACACTCACAGACACACGCAGTGAGACACTAACAGACACACTCACAGTCACACTCACAGACACACTAACAGACACACTAACAGACACACACACAGACCCACTAACAGACCCACTAACAGACCCACTAACAGAGACACTAACAGAGACACTCACAGACACACTCCCATACAACAGAGACACTCAGACACACTCACGGAGACACTCACAGGCACACTCACAGGCACACTCACAGACCACACTCACAGACCACACTCACAGACACACTCACAGACACACTAACAGAAACACTAACGGACACAATCACAGACACACTCACAGACAAGGGAGGCACGCAGACACAATCACAGACACAATCACAGACACACTCACAGACACACTGACAGACACACTAACAGACCCACTAACAGAGACACTAACAGAGACACACACACTCACAGACACACTCACAGACACCCTCACAGAGACACCCACAGAGACACCCACAGAGACACCCACAGAGACACCCACAGAGACACCCACAGACATATTAACAGACACACTAACAGACACACTCACAGACACACTCACAGACACACTCACAGAGACACTAACAGACACACTCACAGACACAATCACAGACACACAGACACAATCTCAGACAACAGAGACACTCACAGACACACACTCAGACACACTCATAGACACACTCACAGAGACACGCAGAGGGACACGCACAGGCACACTCACAGACACACTCACAGACCACACTCACAGACACACTCACAAACACAATCACAGACACACTAACAGAAACACTAACGGACACAATCACAGACACACTCACAGACAAGGGAGGCACGCAGACACAATCACAGACACACTCACAGAGACACTCACAGAGACACTCACAGACACACGAACAGAGACACTCACAGACACACTGACAGACACACTCACAGACACACTCACAGACACACTGACAGACACACTCACAGACACACTAACAGACACACTAACAGAGACACTAACAGAGACACACACACACTCACAGACACACTCACAGACACCCTCACAGACACACCCACAGAGACACCCACAGACACACCCACAGAGACACCCACAGAGACACCCACAGAGACACCCACAGAGACACCCACAGACACACTAACAGACACACTCACAGACACACTCACAGACACACTCACAGCCACACTCACAGCCACACTCACAGACACACTCACAGACACACTCACAGACACACTCACAGAGACACGCAGAGAGACACTCACAGGCACACTCACAGACAAACTCACAGACACACTAACAGAAACACTAACGGACACAATCACAGACACACTCACAGACAAGGGAGGCACGCAGACACAATCACAGACGCACTCACAGACACACTAACAGACCCACTAACAGAGACACTAACAGAGACACTCAGACACAATCACAGACACTCTCACAGAGACACTCACAGACACAATCACAGACACACAGGCACACTCTCAGACAACAGAGACACTCACAGGCACACTCACAGATACACTAACAGACACACTCACAGACGACAGACGCATTAACAGACACACTAACAGACACACTAACAGACACACTAACAGACGCACTAACAGAGACACTAACAGAGACACTAACAGAGACACAGACACACTCACAGGCACACTCACAGCCACACTCACAGCCACACTCACAGCCACACTCACAGACACACTCACAGACACAATCACAGACACACAGACACACTCTCAGACAACAGAGACACTCACAGGCACACTCACAGACACACTAACAGACACACTCACAGACGACAGACGCACTAACAGACACACTAACAGACCCACTAACAGACCCACGAACAGAGACACTAACAGAGACACTAACAGAGACACAGACACACTCACAGGCACAATCACAGAGACACGAACAGACACACTCACAGACACAATCACAGACACACATACACACTCACAGACAACAGAGACACTCACAGACACACTCCCAGGCAACAGAGACACTCAGACACACTCACGGAGACACTCACAGGCACACTCACAGACACACTCACAGACACACTCACAGACACACTCACAGACACACTAACAGACACACCAACAGACCCACTAACAGAGACACGAACAGAGACACACACACACTCACAGACACACTCACAGACACCCTCACAGAGACACCCACAGAGACACCCACAGAGACACCCACAGAGACACCCACAGAGACACCCACAGAGACACCCACAGAGACACCCACAGACACACCAACAGACACACCAACAGACACACCAACAGACACAATAACAGACACACTCACAGCCACACTCACAGCCACACTCACAGCCACACTCACAGCCACACTCACAGACACACTCACAGACACACTCACAGACACACTCACAGAGACACTAACATACACACTCACAGACACAATCACAGACACACAGACACACTCTCAGACAACAGAGACACTCACAGACACACTCACAGACACACTCACAGAGACACGCAGAGAGACACTCACAGTCACACTCACAGTCACACTCACAGCCACACTCACAGCCACACTCACAGCCACACTCACAGCCACACTCACAGCCACACTCACAGCCACACACACAGAGACACAAACAGACACACTCACAGACACAATCACAGACACATATACACACTCACAGACAACAGAGACACTCACAGACACACTCCCAGACAACAGAGACACTCAGACACACTCACGGAGACACTCACAGGCACACTCACAGACACACTAACAGACACACTAACGAACACAATCACAGACAGACTCACAGACAAGGGAGGCACGCAGACACAATCACAGACACACTCACAGACACACTCACAGACACACTCACAGACACACTAACAGAGACACTAACAGAGACACAGGCACACTCACAGGCACACTCACAGACACACTAACGAACACAATCACAGACACACTCACAGACAAGGGAGGCACGCAGACACAATCACAGACACACTCACAGACACACTCACAGACACACTCACAGACACACTCACAGACACACTAACGAACACAATCACAGACACACTCACAGACAAGGGAGGCACGCAGACACAATCACAGACACACTCACAGACACACTCACAGACACACTCACAGAGACACTCACAGACACACTCACAGACACACTAACAGACACACTAACAGACACACTAACAGACACACTAACAGACACACTAACAGACCCACTAACAGAGACACTAACAGAGACACTAACAGAGACACAGACACACTCACAGGCACACTCACAGACACACTAACAGACACACTCACAGACGACAGACACACTCACAGACACACTCACAGACACACTCACAGACACACTCACAGACACACTCACAGACACACGCAGTGAGACACTAACAGACACACTCAGATTCACACTCACAGACACACTAACAGACACACTAACAGACACACACACAGACCCACTAACAGAACCACTAACAGAGACACTAACAGAGACACTAACATAGACACAGACACACTCACAGGCACACTCACAGACACACTAACAGACACACTCACAGACGACAGACACACTCACAGACACACTCACAGTCACACTCACAGATACACTCACAGACACACTCACAGTCACACTCACAGACACACTCGCAGACACACTAACAGACCCACTAACAGAGACACTAACAGAGACACAGACACACTCACAGACACACTCACAGACACACTCACAGACACACTCACAGACACACTCACAGGCACACTAACAGACACACTAACAGACACACTCACAGACGACAGATACACTCACAGACACACTCACAGTCACACTCACAGCCACACTCACAGAGACACTCACAGACACACTCACAGACACACTCACAGTCACACTCACAGTCACACTCACAGCCACACTCACAGAGACACTCACAGATACACTCACAGAGACACTCACAGATACACTTTCAGATACAATCACAGACACACCGACACATTCACAGACAACAGAGACACTCACAGACACAATCACAGACACAATCACAGACACAATCACAGACACAATCACAGACACACTAACAGACGCACTAACAGACACACTCACAGAGACACTAACAGATACAATCACTGAGTCACTAACAGACACACTCACAGACACACTCACAGACACACTCACAGACCCACTAACAGACCCACTAACAGAGACACTAACAGAGACACAGACACACTCACAGACACACTCACAGGCACACTAACAGACACACTAACAGACACACTCACAGACGACAGATACACTCACAGACACACTCACAGTCACACTCACAGTCACACTCACAGCCACACTCACAGACACACTCACAGACACACTCACAGACACACTCACAGACACACTCACAGTCACACTCACAGCCACACTCACAGAGACACTAACAGATACACTTTCAGACACAATCACAGACACACCGACACATTCACAGACAACAGAGACACTCACAGACACAATCACAGACACACTCACAGAGACACTAACAGATACAATCACTGAGTCACTAACAGACACACTCACAGACACACTCACAGAATCACGAACAAACACACTCACAGAGACACTCACAGACACACTCACAGAAAACAGACACACTAACAGGCACACTCACAGAAAACAGAGACACTCACAGACACACTCACAGACACACTCACAGACACACTCACAGACACACTCACAGACACACTCACAGAAACACTCACAGACACACTCACAGACACACGCACAGACACACTCACAGACACACTCACAGACACTCACAGACACACTAACAGACACTCACAGACACACTCACAGACACACGCAGAGAGACACTAACAGACACACTCACAGACAAGGGAGGCACGCAGACGCAATCACAGACACACTCACAGACACACACACAGACACACTCACAGAGACACTCACAGACACACTCACAGACACACTAACAGACACACTAACAGACACACTAACAGACACACTAACAGACCCACTAACAGAGACACTAACAGAGACACTAACAGAGACACAGACACACTCACAGGCACACTCACAGACACACTCACAGACGACAGACACACTCACAGACACACTCACAGACACACTCACAGACACACTCACAGACACACTCACAGACACACGCAGTGAGACACTAACAGACACACTCAGAGTCACACTCACAGACACACTAACAGACACACTAACAGACACACACACACAGACCCACTAACAGAACCACTAACAGAGACACTAACAGAGACACTAACATAGACACAGACACACTCACAGGCACACTCACAGACACACTAACAGACACACTCACAGACGACAGACACACTCACAGACACACTCACAGTCACACTCACAGATACACTCACAGACACACTCACAGTCACACTCACAGACACACTCGCAGACACACTAACAGACCCACTAACAGAGACACTAACAGAGACACAGACACACTCACAGACACACTCACAGACACACTCACAGACACACTCACAGGCACACTAACAGACACACTAACAGACACTCTCACAGACGACAGATACACTCACATACACACTCACAGTCACACTCACAGCCACACTCACAGAGACACTCACAGACACACTCACAGACACACTCACAGTCACACTCACAGTCACACTCACAGCCACACTCACAGAGACACTAACAGATACACTTTCAGACACAATCACAGACACACCGACACATTCACAGACAACAGAGACACTCACAGACACAATCACAGACACAATCACAGGCACAATCACAGACACACTAACAGACGCACTAACAGACACACTCACAGACACACTCACAGACACACTCACAGACACACTCACAGACACACTCACAGACACACGCAGTGAGACACTAACAGACACACTCAGATTCACACTCACAGACACACTAACAGACACACTAACAGACACACACACAGACCCACTAACAGAACCACTAACAGAGACACTAACAGAGACACTAACATAGACACAGACACACTCACAGGCACACTCACAGACACACTAACAGACACACTCACAGACGACAGACACACTCACAGACACACTCACAGTCACACTCACAGATACACTCACAGACACACTCACAGTCACACTCACAGACACACTCGCAGACACACTAACAGACCCACTAACAGAGACACTAACAGAGACACAGACACACTCACAGACACACTCACAGACACACTCACAGACACACTCACAGACACACTCACAGGCACACTAACAGACACACTAACAGACACACTCACAGACGACAGATACACTCACAGACACACTCACAGTCACACTCACAGCCACACTCACAGAGACACTCACAGACACACTCACAGACACACTCACAGTCACACTCACAGTCACACTCACAGCCACACTCACAGAGACACTAACAGATACACTTTCAGATACAATCACAGACACACCGACACATTCACAGACAACAGAGACACTCACAGACACAATCACAGACACAATCACAGACACAATCACAGACACAATCACAGACACACTAACAGACGCACTAACAGACACACTCACAGAGACACTAACAGATACAATCACTGAGTCACTAACAGACACACTCACAGACACACTCACAGACACACTCACAGACCCACTAACAGACCCACTAACAGAGACACTAACAGAGACACAGACACACTCACAGACACACTCACAGGCACACTAACAGACACACTAACAGACACACTCACAGACGACAGATACACTCACAGACACACTCACAGTCACACTCACAGTCACACTCACAGCCACACTCACAGACACACTCACAGACACACTCACAGACACACTCACAGACACACTCACAGTCACACTCACAGCCACACTCACAGAGACACTAACAGATACACTTTCAGACACAATCACAGACACACCGACACATTCACAGACAACAGAGACACTCACAGACACAATCACAGACACACTCACAGAGACACTAACAGATACAATCACTGAGTCACTAACAGACACACTCACAGACACACTCACAGAATCACGAACAAACACACTCACAGAGACACTCACAGACACACTCACAGAAAACAGACACACTAACAGGCACACTCACAGAAAACAGAGACACTCACAGACACACTCACAGACACACTCACAGACACACTCACAGACACACTCACAGACACACTCACAGAAACACTCACAGACACACTCACAGACACACGCACAGACACACTCACAGACACACTCACAGACACTCACAGACACACTAACAGACACTCACAGACACACTCACAGACACACGCAGAGAGACACTAACAGACACACTCACAGACAAGGGAGGCACGCAGACGCAATCACAGACACACTCACAGACACACACACAGACACACTCACAGAGACACTCA
Source organism: Heptranchias perlo (assembly GCF_035084215.1). Lineage (NCBI taxonomy): Eukaryota > Metazoa > Chordata > Chondrichthyes > Hexanchiformes > Hexanchidae > Heptranchias > Heptranchias perlo. The sequence goes on from NC_090347.1 coordinate 49,623,901, forward strand.
CAGACACACTCACAGACACACTAACAGACACACTAACAGACACACTAACAGACACACTAACAGACCCACTAACAGAGACACTAACAGAGACACTAACAGAGACACAGACACACTCACAGGCACACTCACAGACACACTCACAGACGACAGACACACTCACAGACACACTCACAGACACACTCACAGACACACTCACAGACACACTCACAGACACACGCAGTGAGACACTAACAGACACACTCAGAGTCACACTCACAGACACACTAACAGACACACTAACAGACACACACACACAGACCCACTAACAGAACCACTAACAGAGACACTAACAGAGACACTAACATAGACACAGACACACTCACAGGCACACTCACAGACACACTAACAGACACACTCACAGACGACAGACACACTCACAGACACACTCACAGTCACACTCACAGATACACTCACAGACACACTCACAGTCACACTCACAGACACACTCGCAGACACACTAACAGACCCACTAACAGAGACACTAACAGAGACACAGACACACTCACAGACACACTCACAGACACACTCACAGACACACTCACAGGCACACTAACAGACACACTAACAGACACTCTCACAGACGACAGATACACTCACATACACACACACAGTCACACTCACAGCCACACTCACAGAGACACTCACAGACACACTCACAGACACACTCACAGTCACACTCACAGTCACACTCACAGCCACACTCACAGAGACACTAACAGATACACTTTCAGACACAATCACAGACACACCGACACATTCACAGACAACAGAGACACTCACAGACACAATCACAGACACAATCACAGACACAATCACAGACACACTAACAGACGCACTAACAGACACACTCACAGACACACTCACAGACACACTCACAGACACACTCACAGACACACTCACAGACACACGCAGTGAGACACTAACAGACACACTCAGATTCACACTCACAGACACACTAACAGACACACTAACAGACACACACACAGACCCACTAACAGAACCACTAACAGAGACACTAACAGAGACACTAACATAGACACAGACACACTCACAGGCACACTCACAGACACACTAACAGACACACTCACAGACGACAGACACACTCACAGACACACTCACAGTCACACTCACAGATACACTCACAGACACACTCACAGTCACACTCACAGACACACTCGCAGACACACTAACAGACCCACTAACAGAGACACTAACAGAGACACAGACACACTCACAGACACACTCACAGACACACTCACAGACACACTCACAGACACACTCACAGGCACACTAACAGACACACTAACAGACACACTCACAGACGACAGATACACTCACAGACACACTCACAGTCACACTCACAGCCACACTCACAGAGACACTCACAGACACACTCACAGACACACTCACAGTCACACTCACAGTCACACTCACAGCCACACTCACAGAGACACTAACAGATACACTTTCAGATACAATCACAGACACACCGACACATTCACAGACAACAGAGACACTCACAGACACAATCACAGACACAATCACAGACACAATCACAGACACAATCACAGACACACTAACAGACGCACTAACAGACACACTCACAGAGACACTAACAGATACAATCACTGAGTCACTAACAGACACACTCACAGACACACTCACAGACACACTCACAGACCCACTAACAGACCCACTAACAGAGACACTAACAGAGACACAGACACACTCACAGACACACTCACAGGCACACTAACAGACACACTAACAGACACACTCACAGACGACAGATACACTCACAGACACACTCACAGTCACACTCACAGTCACACTCACAGCCACACTCACAGACACACTCACAGACACACTCACAGACACACTCACAGTCACACTCACAGCCACACTCACAGAGACACTAACAGATACACTTTCAGACACAATCACAGACACACCGACACATTCACAGACAACAGAGACACTCACAGACACAATCACAGACACACTCACAGAGACACTAACAGATACAATCACTGAGTCACTAACAGACACACTCACAGACACACTCACAGAATCACGAACAAACACACTCACAGAGACACTCACAGACACACTCACAGAAAACAGACACACTAACAGGCACACTCACAGAAAACAGAGACACTCACAGACACACTCACAGACACACTCACAGACACACTCACAGACACACTCACAGACACACTCACAGACACACTCACAGAAACACTCACAGACACACTCACAGACACACGCACAGACACACTCACAGACACACTCACAGACACTCACAGACACACTAACAGACACTCACAGACACACTCACAGACACACGCAGAGAGACACTAACAGACACACTCACAGACAAGGGAGGCACGCAGACGCAATCACAGACACACTCACAGACACACACACAGACACACTCACAGAGACACTCACAGACACACTCACAGACACACTAACAGACACACTAACAGACACACTAACAGACACACTAACAGACCCACTAACAGAGACACTAACAGAGACACTAACAGAGACACAGACACACTCACAGGCACACTCACAGACACACTCACAGACGACAGACACACTCACAGACACACTCACAGACACACTCACAGACACACTCACAGACACACTCACAGACACACGCAGTGAGACACTAACAGACACACTCAGAGTCACACTCACAGACACACTAACAGACACACTAACAGACACACACACACAGACCCACTAACAGAACCACTAACAGAGACACTAACAGAGACACTAACATAGACACAGACACACTCACAGGCACACTCACAGACACACTAACAGACACACTCACAGACGACAGACACACTCACAGACACACTCACAGTCACACTCACAGATACACTCACAGACACACTCACAGTCACACTCACAGACACACTCGCAGACACACTAACAGACCCACTAACAGAGACACTAACAGAGACACAGACACACTCACAGACACACTCACAGACACACTCACAGACACACTCACAGACACACTCACAGGCACACTAACAGACACACTAACAGACACTCTCACAGACGACAGATACACTCACATACACACTCACAGTCACACTCACAGCCACACTCACAGAGACACTCACAGACACACTCACAGACACACTCACAGTCACACTCACAGTCACACTCACAGCCACACTCACAGAGACACTAACAGATACACTTTCAGACACAATCACAGACACACCGACACATTCACAGACAACAGAGACACTCACAGACACAATCACAGACACAATCACAGACACAATCACAGACACACTAACAGACGCACTAACAGACACACTCACAGAGACACTAACAGATACAATCACTGAGTCACTAACAGACACACTCACAGACACACTCACAGACACACTCACAGACCCACTAACAGACCCACTAACAGAGACACTAACAGAGACACAGACACACTCACAGACACACTCACAGGCACACTAACGGACACACTAACAGACACACTCACAGACGACAGATACACTCACAGACACACTCACAGTCACACTCACAGTCACACTCACAGCCACACTCACAGACACACTCACAGACACACTCACAGACACACTCACAGTCACACTCACAGCCACACTCACAGAGACACTAACAGATACACTTTCAGACACAATCACAGACACACCGACACATTCACAGACAACACAGACACTCACAGACACAATCACAGACACACTCACAGAGACACTAACAGATACAATCACTGAGTCACTAACAGACACACTCACAGACACACTCACAGAATCACGAACAAACACACTCACAGAGACACTCACAGACACACTCACAGAAAACAGACACACTAACAGGCACACTCACAGAAAACAGAGACACTCACAGACACACTCACAGACACACTCACAGACACACTCACAGACACACTCACAGACACACTCACAGACACACTCATAGAAACACTCACAGACACACTCACAGACACACGCACAGACACACTCACAGACCACACTCACAGACACACTCACAGACACTCACAGACACACTAACAGACACTCACAGACACACTCACAGACACACGCAGAGAGACACTAACAGACACACTCACAGAGACACTAACAGACACACTCACAGACACAATCACAGACACACTAACAGAGACCCTTACAGAGACCCTTACAGAGACCCTTACAGAGACCCTTACAGAGACACTTACAGAGACACTCACAGGAACACTCACAGACACACTCACAGACACACTCACAGAGACACTCACATGCACAATCACAGACACACTAACAGACACACTAACAGAGACACAGACACACTCACAGACACACTAACAGACACACTCACAGATGACAGAGACACACACAGAGACACTCACAAACACACTCACAGACACCATCACAGACACACTCACAGACAACAGAGACAATCAGACACAATCGCATAAACAATCCCAGACACACTCACAGACACACTCACAGACACACTCACAGACACACTCACAGAGACACTCACAGACACACTAACAGACCCACTAACAGACCCACTAACAGAGACACTAACAGAGACACAGACACACTCAAAGGCACACTCACAGACACACTAACGGACACACTCACAGACGACAGACGCACTAACAGACACACTAACAGACACACTAACAGACCCACTAACAGACCCACTAACAGAGACACTAACAGAGACACAGACACACTCACAGGCACACTCACAGACACACTAACAGACACACTAACAGACCCACTAACAGAGACACTAACAGAGACACAGACACACTCACAGGCACACTCACAGACACACTAACAGACACACTCACAGACGACAGACACACTCACAGACACACTCACAGACACACTCACAGACACACTCACAGACACACGCAGTGAGACACTAACAGACACACTCAGAGTCACACTCACAGACACACTAACAGACACACTAACAGACACACACACAGACCCACTAACAGAACGACTAACAGAGACACTAACAGAGACACTAACATAGACACAGGCACACTCACAGGCACACTCACAGACACACTAACAGACACACTCACAGACGACAGATACACTCACAAACACACTCACAGTCACACTCACAGATACACTCACAGACACACTCACAGTCACACTCACAGACACACTCGCAGACACACTAACAAACACAGTAACAGACACACTCACAGACCCACTAACAGACCCACTAACAGAGACACTAACAGAGACACTAACAGAGACACAGACACACTCACAGACACACTCACATACACACTCACAGACACACTCACAGGCACACTAACAGACACACTAACAGACACACTCACAGACGACAGATACACTCACAGACACACTCACAGTCACACTCACAGCCACACTCACAGAGACACTCACAGACACACTCACAGACACACTCACAGACACACTCACAGACACACTCACAGACACACTCACAGTCACACTCACAGCCACACTCACAGAGACACTAACAGATACACTTTCAGACACAATCACAGACACACCGACACATTCACAGACAACATGGACACTCACAGACACAATCACAGACACAATCACAGACACAATCACAGACACACTAACAGACGCACTAACAGACACACTCACAGAGACACTAACAGATACAATCACTGAGTCACTAACAGACACACTCACAGACACACTCACAGACACACTCACAGACCCACTAACAGACCCACTAACAGAGACACTAACAGAGACACAGACACACTCACAGACACACTCACAGACACACTCACAGACACACTCACAGGCACACTAACAGACACACTAACAGACACACTCACAGACGACAGATACACTCACAGACACACTCACAGTCACACTCACAGCCACACTCACAGAGACACTCACAGACACACTCACAGACACACTCACAGACACACTCACAGTCACACTCACAGCCACACTCACAGAGACACTAACAGATACACTTTCAGACACAATCACAGACACACCGACACATTCACAGACAACAGAGACACTCACAGACACAATCACAGACACACTCACAGAGACACTAACAGATACAATCACTGAGTCACTAACAGACACACTCACAGACACACTCACAGAATCACGAACAAACACACTCACAGAGACACTCACAGACACACTCACAGAAAACAGACACACTAACAGGCACACTCACAGAAAACAGAGACACTCACAGAGACACTCACAGACACACTCACAGACACACTCACAGACACACTCATAGAAACACTCACAGACACACTCACAGACACACTCACAGACACACTCACAGACACACTCACAGACACACTCACAGACACACTCACAGACACACTAACAGACACACTCACAGAGACACTAACAGACACACTCACAGACACAATCACAGACACACTAACAGAGACCCTTACAGAGACACTTACAGAGACACTCACAGGAACACTCACAGACACACTCACAGACACACTCACAGAGACACTCACATGCACAATCACAGACACACTAACAGACACACTAACAGACACACTAACAGAGACACAGACACACTCACAGACACACTAACAGACACACTCACAGATGAAAGAGACACACACAGAGACACTCACAAACACACTCACAGACACAATCACAGACACACTCACAGACAACAGAGACACTCAGACACAATCCCATAAACAATCCCAGACACACTCACAGACACACTAACAGACCCACTAACAGAGACACTAACAGAGACACAGACACACTCACAGACACACTCACAGACACACTAACGGACACACTCACAGACGACAGACGCACTAACAGACACACTAACAGACACACTAACAGACACACTAACAGACCCACTAACAGAGACACTAACAGAGACACAGACACACTCACAGGCACACTCACAGACACACTAACAGACACACTCACAGACGACAGACACACTCACAGACACACTCACAGACACACTCACAGACACACTCACAGACACACGCAGTGAGACACTAACAGACACACTCACAGTCACACTCACAGACACACTAACAGACACACTAACAGACACACACACAGACCCACTAACAGAACCACTAACAGAGACACTAACATAGACAGAGACACACTCACAGACACACTCACAGGCACACTCACAGACACACTAACAGACACACTCACAGACGACAGATACACTCACAGACACACTCACAGTCACACTCACAGATACACTCACAGACACACTCACAGTCACACTCACAGACACACTCGCAGACACACTAACAGACACACTAACAGACACACTCACAGACCCACTAACAGACCCACTAACAGAGACACTAACAGAGACACAGACACACTCACAGACACACTCACAGACACACTCACAGGCACACTAACAGACACACTAACAGACACACTCACAGACGACAGATACACTCACAGACACACTCACAGTCACACTCACAGCCACACTCACAGAGACACTCACAGAGACACTCACAGACACACTCACAGAGACACTCACAGGCACACTAACAGACACACTAACAGACACACTCACAGACGACAGATACACTCACAGACACACTCACAGTCACACTCACAGCCACACTCACAGAGACACTCACAGACACACTAACAGAGACACTAACAGAGACACAGACACACTCACAGACACACTCACAGGCACACTAACAGACACACTAACAGAGACACTAACAGAGACACAGACACACTCACAGACACACTCACAGGCACACTAACAGACACACTAACAGATACACTCACAGACACACTCACACTCACACTCACAGCCACACTCACAGAGACACTAACAGATACACTTTCAGACACAATCACAGACACACCGACACATTCACAGACAACAGAGACACTCACAGACACAATCACAGACACAATCACAGACACACTCACAGAGACACGAACAGATACAATCACTGAGTCACTAACAGACACACTCACAGACACACTCACAGAATCACGAACAAACACACTCACAGAGACACTCACAGACACACTCACAGAAAACAGACACACTAACAGGCACACTCACAGAAAACAGAGACACTCACAGACACACTCACAGACACACTCACAGACACACTCACAGACACACTCACAGACACACTCATAGAAACACTCACAGACACACGCACAGACACACTCACAGACACACTCACAGACACACTCACAGACACACTCACAGACACTCACAGACACACTAACAGACACACTCACAGACACACGCAGAGAGACACTAACAGACACACTCACAGAGAAACTAACAGACACACTCACAGACACAATCACAGACACACTAACAGAGACCCTTACAGAGACCCTTACAGAGACCCTTACAGAGACCCTTACAGAGACCCTTACAGAGACACTCACAGGAACACTCACAGACACACTCACAGACACACTCACAGAGACACTCACATGCACAATCACAGACACACTAACAGACACACTAACAGAGACACAGACACACTCACAGACACACTAACAGACACACTCACAGATGACAGAGACACACACAGAGACACTCACAAACACACTCACAGACACAATCACAGACACACTCACAGACAACAGAGACACTCAGACACAATCCCATAAACAATCCCAGACACACTCACAGACAAACTCACAGAGACACTAACAGATACAATCACTGAGTCACTAACAGACACACTCACAGACACACTCACAGAATCACGAACAAACACACTCACAGAGACACTCACAGACACACTCACAGAAAATAGACACACGAACAGGCACACTCACAGAAAACAGAGATACTCACAGACACACTCACAGACACACTCACAGACACACTCAAAGACACACTCACAGACACACTCATAGAAACACTCACAGACACACTCACAGACACAGGCACAGACACACTCACAGACACACTCACAGACACACTCACAAACACTCACAGACACACTAACAGACACACTCACAGACACACTCACAGACACACGCAGAGAGACACTAACAGACACACTCACAGAGACACTAACAGACACACTCACAGACACAATCACAGACACACTAACAGAGACCCTTACAGAGACACTTACAGAGACACTTACAGAGACACTCACAGGAACACTCACAGACACACTCACAGACACACTCACAGAGACACTCACATGCACAATCACAGACACACTAACAGACACACTAACAGAGACACAGACACACTCAAAGACACACCAACAGACACACTCAAAGATGACAGAGACACACACAGAGACACTCACAAACACACTCAAAGACACAATCACAGACACACTCACAGACAACAGAGACACTCAGTCACAATCCCATAAACAATCCCAGACACACTCACAGACACACTCACAGGCACACTCACAGACACACTAACAGACACACTCACAGACGACAGACGCACTAACAGACACACTAACAGACACACTAACAGACACACTCACAGGCACACTCACAGACACACTCACAGACACACTCACAGACACACGCAGTGAGACACTAACAGACACACTCACAGTCACACTCACAGACACACTAACAGACACACTAACAGACACACACACAGACCCACTAACAGACCCAATAACAGACCCACTAACAGAGACACTAACAGAGACACAGACACACTCACAGGCACACTCACAGAGACACTAACAGACACACTCACAGACACAGTCACAGACACACATGCACACTCACAGACAACAGAGACACTCACAGACACACTCCCAGACAACAGAGACACTCAGACACACTCACGGAGACACTCACAGGCACACTCACAGACACACTCACAGACCACACTCACAGACACACTCACAGACACACTCACAGACACACTAACAGAAACACTAACGGACACAATCACAGACACACTCACAGACAAGGGAGGCACGCAGACACAATCACAGACACAATCACAGACACACTCACAGACACACTCACAGACACACTCACAGACACACTCACAGACACACCAACAGACACACTCACAGATGACAGAGACACACACAGAGACACTCACAAACACACTCACAGACACAATCACAGACACACTCACAGACAACAGAGACACTCAGTCACAATCCCATAAACAATCCCAGACACACTCACAGACACACTCACAGACACACTCACAGACACACTCACAGGCACACTCACAGACACACTAACAGACACACTCACAGACGACAGACGCACTAACAGACACACTAACAGACACACTAACAGACACACTAACAGACCCACTAACAGAGACACAGACACACTCACAGGCACACTCACAGACACACTAACAGACACACTCACAGACGACAGACACACTCACAGACACACTCACAGACACACTTACAGACACACTCACAGACACACTCACAGACACACGCAGTGAGACACTAACAGACACACTCACAGTCACACTCACAGACACACTAACAGACACACTAACAGACACACACACAGACCCACTAACAGACCCACTAACAGACCCACTAACAGACCCACTAACAGAGACACTAACAGAGACACAGACACACTCACAGGCACACTCACAGAGACACTAACAGACACACTCACAGACACAGTCACAGACACACATGCACACTCACAGACAACAGAGACACTCACAGACACACTCCCAGACAACAGAGACACTCAGACACACTCACGGAGACACTCACAGGCACACTCACAGTCACACTCACAGACCACACTCACAGACACACTCACAGACACACTCACAGACACACTCACATAAACACTAACGGACACACTCACAGACACACTCACAGACACACTAACAGACACACTAAAAGACCCACTAACAGAGACACTAACAGAGACACTCAGACACAATCACAGACACTCTCACAGACACTCTCACAGAGACACTCACAGACACACTCACAGACACACTGACAGACACACTAACAGACCCACTAACAGAGACACTAACAGAGACACAGACACACTCACAGGCACACTCACAGAGACACTAACAGACACACTCACAGACACAGTCACAGACACACATGCACACTCACAGACAACAGAGACACTCACAGACACACTCCCAGACAACAGAGACACTCAGACACACTCACGGAGACACTCACAGGCACACTCACAGTCACACTCACAGACCACACTCACAGACACACTCACAGACACACTCACAGACACACTCACATAAACACTAACGGACACAATCACAGACACACTCACAGACAAGGGAGGCACGCAGACACAATCACAGACACAATCACAGACACACTCACAGACACACTCACAGACACACTCACAGACACACTAACAGACACACTAACAGACACACTAACAGACCCACTAACAGAGACACTAACAGAGACACTCAGACACAATCACAGACACTCTCACAGACACTCTCACAGAGACACTCACAGACACACTCACAGACACACTGACAGACACACTAACAGACCCACTAACAGAGACACTAACAGAGACACACACACACTCACAGACACACTCACAGACACCCTCACTGAGACACCAAACAGAGACACCCACAGAGACACCCACAGAGACACCCACAGAGACACCCACAGAGACACCAACAGACATACTAACAGACACACTAACAGACACACTAACAGACACACTAACAGACACACTAACAGACACACTCATAGACACACTCACAGAGACACTAACAAACACACTCACAGACACAATCACAGACACACAGACACACTCTCAGACAACAGAGACACTCACAGACACACTCACAGACACACTCACAGACACACTCACAGACACACTCACAGAGACACGCAGAGAGACACTTAAAGTCACACTCACAGTCACACTCTCAGTCACACTCACAGCCACACTCACAGCCACACTCACAGCCACACTCACAGAGACACTAACAGACACACTCACAGACACAATCACAGACACACATACACACTCACAGACAACAGAGACACTCACAGACACACTCCCAGACAACAGAGACACTCAGACACACTCACGGAGACACTCACAAGCACACTCACAGGCACACTCACAGGCACACTCACAGACACACTCACATACACACTCACAGACACACTCACAGACACACTAACAGACACAATAACAGACCCAATAACAGAGACACTAACAGAGACACTCAGACATAATCACAGACACTCTCACAGAGACACTCACAGACACACTGACAGACACACTCACAGACACACCAACAGACCCACTAACAGAGACACACACACAGACACATAAGAACATAAGAAATTGGAGCAGGAGTAGGCCAATCGGCCCCTCGAGCCTGCTCCGCCATTCAATAAGATCATGGCTGATCTGATCCCAACCACAAATCTAAAGAACACAAGAAGTCGGAGCAGGACCCGGCCACATAGCCCCTGGGCCCTCTCCGCCACCCACAGGGCATTGACCGATCCGAACTCAGCTTCATGTCCAATTTCCTGCCCGCTCCCCATAACCCCTAATTCCCTTTACTTCTAGGAAACTGTCTATTTCTGTTTTAAATTTATCTAATGATGTAGCTTCCACAGCTTCCTGGGGCAGCAAATTCCACAGACCTACCACCCTCTGAGTGAAGAAGTTTCTCCTCATCTCAGTTTTGAAAGAGCAGCCCCTTATTCTAAGATTATGCCCCCTAGTTCTAGTTTCACCCATCTTTGGGAACATCCTTACTGCATCCACCCGATCAAGACCCTTCACAATCTTATATGTTTCAATAAGATCGCCTCTCATTCTTCTGAACTCCAATGAGTAGAGTCCCAATCTACTCAACCTCTCCTCATATGTCCGCCCCCTCATCCCCGGGATTAACCGAGTGAACCTTCTTTGTACTGCCTCGAGAGCAAGTATGTCTTTTCTTAAGTATGGAGACCAAAACTGTATGCAGTATTCCAGGTGCGGTCTCACCAATACCTTATATAACTGCAGCAATACCTCCTTGTTTTTATATTCTATCCCCCTAGCAATAAAAGCCAACATTCCGTTGGCTTTCTTGATCACCTGCTGCACCTGCATACCAACTTTTTGATTTTCTTGCACTAGGACCCCCAGATCCCTTTGTACTGCAGTACTTTCCAGTCTCTCGCCATTAAGAAAATAACTTGCTCTCTGATTTTTCCTGCCAAAGTGCATAACCTCACATTTTCCAATATTATATTGCATCTGCCAAATCTCCGCCCACTCACCCAGCCTGTCTATATCCCCTTGCAGGTTTTTTATGTCCTCCTCACTCTCTACTTTCCCTCCCATCTTTGTATCATCTGCAAATTTTGATATGTTGCACTCGGTCCCCTCCTCCAAATCGTTAATATAGATTGTAAAGAGTTGGGGACCCAGCACCGACCCCTGTGGAACACCACTGGTTACTGGTTGCCAGTCCGAAAATGAACCATTTATCCCAACTCTCTGCTTCCTGTTTGATAACCAATCCTCCACCCATGCCAGAATATTACCCCCAATCCCGTGATTTTTTATCTTAAGTAATAATCTTTTATGTGGCACCTTGTCGAATGCCTTCTGGAAGTCTAAATACACTACGTCCACTGGTTCCCCTTTATCCACCCTATACGTTATATCCTCGAAGAACTCAAGCAAATTTGTCAGACATGACTTCCCCTTCATAAAGCCATGCTGACTTTGTCCTATTAAATTATGCTTATCTAAATGTTCCGTTACTGTCTCCTTAATAATAGACTCCAAAATTTTACCCACCACAGATGTTAAGCTAACTGGCCTATAATTTCCAGCCTTCTGCCTACTACCCTTTTTAAATAACGGTGTTACATTAGCAGTTTTCCAATCTGCCGGGACCTCTCCTGAGTCCAGGGAATTTTGGAAAACTATCACCAAAGCATCCACAATCCCTACTGCCACTTCCCTCAAGACCCTAGGATGGAAGCCATCAGGTCCAGGGGATTTATCCGCCTTGAGTCCCATTATTTTACTGAGTACCATCTCTTGAGTGATTTTAATCGTATTTAGCTCCTCCCCCCCGAGAGTCCCCTGTTTGTCCAGTGTTGGGATATTCTTAGTGTCCTCTACTGTAAAGACTGAAACAAAATATTTGTTCAGCATTTTTGCCATCTCCATGTTTCCCACCATTAATTTCCCGGTCTCATCCACGAAGGGACCTATGTTTGCCTTAGCCACCCTTTTTCTTTTTATATAACTATTGAAACTCTTGCTATCTGTTTTTATATTTTTTGCTAATTTCTTTTCATAATCTAACTTCCCTTTCTTAATCAATCCTTTAGTTACTTTTTGCTGTCTTTTGAAGAATTCCCAATCTTCGATCCTCCCACTAAGTTTGGCTACCTTATATGTCCTTGTTTTTAGTCGGATACTATCCTTGATTTCTTTACTTAGCCACGGGTGGCTGTCATTTCTTTTACACCCTTTTTTCCTCAGTGGAATATATTTATTTTGAAAGTTGTAAAATAACTCCCTAAATGAACACCACTGCTCATGTACCGTCTTACCCTTTAATCTATTTTCCCAGTCCACTTTAATCAATTCCGCTCTCATACCATCATAGTCTCCTTTATTCAAGCTCAGTACGCTTGTTTGAGAATCAACCTTCTCACCCTCTAATTGGATATGGAATTCAACCATGTTGTGGTCGCTTGTTCCAAGGGGATCCTTAACTAGGACATTATTAATTAATCCTGACTCATTGCACAGGACCAGGTCCAAGGTTGCCTGCCCCCTTGTAGGATCAGTTACATACTGCTCAAGAAATCCATCCCTGATGCACTCAATGAACTCGTCCTCAAGGCTGCTCTGCCCAATTTGATTTGTCCAGTTAATATGATAATTAAAATCCCCCATAATTATGGCTGTTCCCTTATTACATGCCCCGACTATCTCCTGATTAATACTTCTTCCAGCAGAGTTGCAACTATTAGGAGGCCTATATACTACGCCCACTAATGTTTTTTTTCCCTTATTATTCCTTATCTCCACCCAAACTGTTTCATTATCTTGATGCTTTGTCCCAATATCATTTCTCTGTATTACAGTGATTCCTTCCTTTATTAACATAGCCACCCCACCTCCCCTTCCTTCCTGCCTGTCCTTCCTGATTGTTAAATACCCTGGCATATTTAATTCCCAGTCGTTGTCACCCTGCAGCCATGTTTCCGTAATGGCCACAAGATCATACCCATACGTAGTTATTTGTGCCGTTAACTCGTCCATTTTATTACGAATGCTACGTGCATTCAGATAAAGAACTTTCAAATCTGTTTTGTGACGCTTAGTTCCTGCTTTTTCCTTTTTTAACACTTTACCTATTACTCCATACCTTCTGTCCCTTCCTGTTACGCTTTCCTCTCTCTCCCTGCTCAGGTTCCCAACCCCCTGCCACTTTAGTTTAAACCCTCCCCAACAGCACTAGCAAACACTCCTCCTAGGACAGCGGTCCCGGCCCTGCCCAGAGACACAGAGACACCCACAGAGACACCCACAGAGACACCCACAGAGACACCCACAGAGACACCAACAGACACACCAACAGACACACCAACAGACACACTAACAGACACACTAACAGACACACTCACAGCCACACTCACAGCCACACTCAGACACACTCACAGACACACTCACAGAGATACTAACATACACACTCACAGACACAATCACAGACACACAGACACACTCTCAGACAACAGAGACACTCACAGACACACTCTCAGACACACTCACAGAGACACGCAGAGAGACACTCACAGTCACACTCACAGTCACACACACAGACACAATCACAGACACACATACACACTCACAGACAACAGAGACACTCACAGACACACTCCCAGACAACAGAGACACTCAGACACACTCACGGAGACACTCACAGGCACACTCACAGACACACTCACAGACCACACTCACAGACACACTCACAGACACACTCACAGACACACTAATGGACACAATCACAGACACACTCACAGACAAGGGAGGCACGCAGACACAATCAAAGACACACTCACAGACACACTCACAGACACACTCACAGACATACTAACAGACACACTCACATGAACACGTACATGCACACTAACAGACACACTAACAGACACACTAACAGACACACTAACAGAGACACAGACACACTCACAGAGACACTCACAGAGACACTCACAGAGACACTCACAGACACACTAGCAGAGACACTAGCAGAGACACAGGCACACTCACAGGCACACTCACAGACACACTAACAGACACACTCACAGACGACAGACACACTCACAGACACACTCACAGACACACTCACAGACACACTCACAGACACACTCACAGACACACGCAGTGAGACACTAACAGACACACTCACAGTCACACTCACAGACACACTAACAGACACACTAACAGACACACTAACAGACACACACACAGACCCACTAACAGAACCACTAACAGAGACACTAACAGAGACACTAACATAGACACAGACACACTCACAGGCACACTTACAGACACACTAACAGACACACTCACAGACGACAGATACACTCACAGACACACTCACAGTCACACTCACAGATACACTCACAGACACACTCACAGACACACTCACAGTCACACTCACAGCCACACTCACAGAGACACTAACAGACCCACTAACAGAGACACTAACAGAGACACAGACACACTCACAGACACACTCACAGGCACACTAACAGACACACTAACAGACACACTCACAGACGACAGATACACTCACAGACACACTCACAGTCACACTCACAGACACACTCACAGTCACACTCACAGCCACACTCACAGAGACACTCACAGACACACTCACAGACACAGTCACAGTCACACTCACAGCCACACTCACAGAGACACTAACAGATACACTTTCAGACACAATCACAGACACACCGACACATTCACAGACAACAGAGACACTCACAGACACAATCACAGACACAATCACAGACACAATCACAGACGCACTAACAGACGCACTAACAGACACACTCACAGAGACACTAACAGATACAATCACTGAGTCACTAACAGACACACTCACAGACACACTCACAGAATCACGAACAAACACACTCACAGAGACACTCACAGACACACTCACAGAAAACAGACACACTAACAGGCACACTCACAGAAAACAGAGACACTCACAGACACACTCACAGACACACTCACAGACACGCACAGACACACTCACAGACACACTCACAGACACACTCACAGACACACTCACAGACACACTCACAGACACACACACAGACACACTCACAGACACACGCAGAGAGACACTAACAGACACACTCACAGAGACACTAACAGACACACTCACAGACACAATCACAGACACACTAACAGAGACCCTTACAGAGACACTTACAGAGACACTCACAGGAACACTCACAGACACACTCACAGACACACTCACAGAGACACTCACATGCACAATCACAGACACACTAACAGACACACTAACAGAGACACAGACACACTCACAGACACACTAACAGACACACTCACAGATGACAGAGACACACACAGAGACCCTCACAAAAAACACTCACAGCCACAATCACAGACACACTCACAGACAACAGAGACACTCAGACACAATCCCATACACTAACAGACACACTAACAGAGACACAGACACACTCACAGACACACTAACAGACACACTCACAGAAAACAGAGACACACACAGAGACCCTCACAAAAAACACTCACAGACACACTCACAGACACACTCACAGAGACACTAACAGAGAGACAGACACACTCACAGGTACACTCACAGACACACTAACAGACAAACTCACAGACGACAGACGCACTAACAGACACACTAACAGACACACTAACAGACACACTAACAGACCCACTAACAGAGACACTAACAGAGACACAGACACTCACAGGCACACTCACAGACACACTCACAGACGACAGACACACTCACAGACACACTCACAGACACACTCACAGACACACTCACAGACACACTAACAGACACACTAACAGACACACACAAGACCCACTAACAGACCCACTAACAGACCCACTAACAGAGACACTAACAGAGACACTAACAGAGACACAGACACACTCACAGGCACACTCACAGAGACACTAACAGACACACTCACAGACACAGTCACAGACACACATGCACACTCACAGACAACAGAGAGACTCACAGACACACTCCCAGACAACAGAGACACTCAGACACACTCACGGAGAGACTCACAGGCACACTCACAGACACACTCACAGACCACGCTCACAGACACACTCACAGACACACTCACAGACACACTAACAGAAACACTAACGGACACAATCACAGACACACTCACAGACAAGGGAGGCACGCAGACACAATCACAGACACAATCACAGACACACTCACAGACACACTCACAGACACACTCACAGACACACTCACAGACACACTAACAGACACACTAACATACCCACTAACAGAGACACTAACAGAGACACTCAGACACAATCACAGACACTCTCACAGAGACACTCACAGACACACTGACAGACACACTGACAGACACACTAACAGACCCACTAACAGAGACACTAACAGAGACACACACACACTCACAGACACACTCACAGACACACTCACAGACACCCTCACTGAGACACCCACAGAGACACCCACAGAGACACCCACAGAGACACCCACAGAGACACCCACAGAGACACCCACAGAGACACCCACAGAGACACCCACAGAGACACCAACAGACATACTAACAGACATACTAACAGACACACTAACAGACACACTAACAGACACACTAACAGACACACTAACAGACACACTCACAGACACACTCACAGACACACTAACAGACACACTCACAGAAACAATCACAGACACACAGACACACTCTCAGACAACAGAGACACTCACAGACACACTCACAGCCACACTCACAGCCACACTCACAGAGACACTAACAGACACACTCACAGACACAATCACGGACACACATACACACTCACAGACAACATAGACACTCACAGACACACTCCCAGACAACAGAGACACTCAGACACACTCACGGAGACACTCACAGGCACACTCACAGGCACACTCACAGACACACTCACAGACACACTCACAGACACACTCACAGACACACTAACAGACACACTAACGGACACAATCACAGACACAATCACAGACACACTCACAGACACACTAACAGAGACACAGACACACTCACAGATGACAGAGACACACACAGAGACACTCACAAACACACTCACAGACACAATCACAGACACACTCACTGACAACAGAGACACTCAGACACAATCCCAGACACAATCCCAGACACAATCCCAGACACAATCCCAGACACACTCACAGATACACTCACAGACACACTCACAGACACACTCACAGACACACTCACAGACACACTCACAGACACACACACAGACAACAGAGACACTCAGACACAATCCCAGACACAATCCCAGACACAATCCCAGACACACTCACAGACACACTCACAGACACACTCACAGACACACTCACAGACACACTCACAGACAACAGAGACACTCAGACACAATCCCAGACACAATCCCAGACACAATCCCAGACACAATCCCAGACACAATCCCAGACACACTCACAGACACACTCACAGACACACTCACAGACACACTCACAGACACACTCACAGACACACTCACAGACACACTCACAGACACACTCATAGACACACTCACTGACAACAGAGACACTCAGACACAATCCCAGACACAATCCCGGACACAATCCCAGACACAATCCCAGACACAATCCCAGACACACTCACAGACACACTCACAGACACACTCACAGACACACTCACAGACAACAGAGACACACAGACACAATCCCAGACACACTCACAGACACACTCACAGGCACACTCACAGGCACACTCATATACACACTCACAGACACACTCACAGACAACAGAGACACTCAGACACAATCCCAGACACAATCCCAGACACACTCACAGACACACTCACAGGCACACTCACAGCCACACTCATATACACACTCACAGACACTCACAGACACACTCACAGACATACTAACAGACACACTCACAGACACACTAACAGACACACCAACAGAGACACAGAGACACTCACAGAGACACTCACAAAGACACTCACAGACACACTCACAGACACACTCACAGACACACTCACAGACACACTAACAGACACACTATCAGAGACATTCACAGAGACACTCACAGACACAATCCCAGACACACTCACAGACACACTAACAGACACATTCACAGACACACTCACAGACACACGCAGAGAGACACGAACAGACACACTCACAGAGACACGAACAGACACACTCACAGACACAATCACAGACACACTAACAGAGACACTTACAGAGACACTTACAGAGACACTCACAGGAACACTCACAGACACACTCACAGACACACTCACAGAGACACTCACATGCACAATCACAGACACACTAACAGACACACTAACAGAGACACAGACACACTAACAGACACACTCACAGATGACAGAGACACACACAGAGACACTCACAAACACACTCACAGACAACAGAGACACTCAGACACAATCCCAGACACAATCCCAGACACAATCCCAGACACAATCCCATACACAATCCCAGACACACTCACAGACACACTCACAGACACACTCACAGACACACTCACAGACACACTCACAGACAACAGAGACACTCAGACACAATCCCAGACACACTCACAGACACACTCACAGACACACTCACAGACAACAGAGACACTCAGACACAATCCCAGACACAATCCCAGACACAATCCCAGACAGACTCACAGACACACTCACAGGCACACTCATCTCCACACTCACAGACACTCACAGACACACTCACAGACATACTAACAGACACACTCACAGACAACAGAGACACTCAGACACAATCCCAGACACAATCCCATACACACTCACAGACACACTCACAGACACACTCACAGACACAATCACAGAGACACTAACAGAGACACTAACAGAGACACTTACAGAGACACTTACAGAGACACTCACAGGAACACTCACAGACACACTCACAGACACACTCACATGCACAATCACAGAGACACTAACAGAGACACTAACAGAGACACTAACAGAGACACTAACAGAGACACTAACAGAGATACTAACAGAGACACTAACAGAGACACTTACAGAGACACTTACAGAGACACTCACAGACACACTCACAGACACACTCACATGCACAATCACAGACACACTAACAGACACACTAACAGAGACACAGACACACTCACAGACACACTAACAGACACACTCACAGATGACAGAGACACACACAGAGACACTCACAAACACACTCACAGACACAATCACAGACACACTCACAGACAACAGAGACACTCAGACACAATCCCAGACACAATCCCACACACAATCCCATACACAATCCCAGACACACTCACAGATACACTCACAGACACACTCACAGACAACAGACACACTCAGACACAATCACAGACACAATCCCAGACACACTCACAGACACACTCACTGACAACAGAGACACTCAGACACAATCCCAGACACAATCCCAGATACACTCACAGACACACTCACAGACACACTCACAGACACACTCACAGACACACTCACAGACACACTCACAGACAACAGAGACACTCAGACACAATCCCAGACACAATCCCAGACACAATCCCAGACACACTCACAGACACACTCACAGGCACACTCATATACACACTCACAGACACTCACAGACACACTCACAGACACACTCACAGACACACTCACAGACATACTAACAGACACACTCACATGCACAATCACAGACACACTAACAGACACACTAACAGAGACATAGAGACACTCACAGAGACACTCACAGAGACACTCACAGAGACACTCACAGAGACACTCACAGACACACTAACAGACACACTAACAGATACACTAACAGAGACATTCACAGAGACATTCACAGAGACACTCACAGACACAATCCCAGACACACTCACAGACACACTCACAGACACACTCACAGACACACTCACAGACACACTAACAGACACACTCACAGACACACTCACAGACACACTCACAGACACACTCACAGACACACTAACAGACACACTAACAGACACATTCACAGAGACACTAACAGACACACTCACATATGACAGAGACACTAACAGACACACTCACAGAAAACAGAGACACTCACAGAGACACTCACAGAGACACTCACAAAGACACTCACAGAGACACTCACAGACACATTGACAGATAGACTCACAGACACACTCACAGACAACAGAGACACTCAGACACACTCACAGAGCCACTCACAGGCACACTCACAGACACACTCACAGACACACTCACAGGCACACTCATATACACACTCACAGACACTCACAGACACACTCACAGACACACTCACAGACACACTCACAGACATACTAACAGACACACTCACATGCACAATCACAGACACACTAACAGACACACTAACAGAGACATAGAGACACTCACAGAGACACTCACAGAGACACTCACAGAGACACTCACAGAGACACTCACAGACACACTAACAGACACACTAACAGATACACTAACAGAGACATTCACAGAGACATTCACAGAGACACTCACAGACACAATCCCAGACACACTCACAGACACACTCACAGACACACTCACAGACACACTAACAGACACACTCACAGACACACTCACAGACACACTCACAGACACACTCACAGACACACTCACAGACACACTAACAGACACATTCACAGAGACACTAACAGACACACTCACATATGACAGAGACACTAACAGACACACTCACAGAAAACAGAGACACTCACAGAGACACTCACAGAGACACTCACAGAGACACTCACAAAGACACTCACAGAGACACTCACAGACACATTGACAGATAGACTCACAGACACACTCACAGACAACAGAGACACTCAGACACACTCACAGAGCCACTCACAGGCACACTCACAGACACACGAACAGACACACTCACAGACACACTCACAGACACACTAACAGACACACTAACGGACACAATTACAGACACACTCACAGAAAACGGAGAAACTCAGACACACTCAGACACACTCACAGAGACACTCACGACACAATCACAGATGCACTAACAGACACACTAACAGACCCACTAACAGAGACTCTAACAGAGAAAGAGACACACTCACAGGCACACTCACAGACACACTTACAGACACACTCACAGACACCCTCACAGAGACACCCACAGAGACACGAACAGACACACTCACAGCCACACTCACAGACACACTCACAGACACACACAGAGAGACACGAACAGACACACTGACAGACACAATCACAGGCACACATCCACACTCACAGACAACAGAGACACTCACAGACACACTCACAGACA
The DNA here is from genome assembly GCF_035084215.1 of Heptranchias perlo. Taxonomy (NCBI): domain Eukaryota; kingdom Metazoa; phylum Chordata; class Chondrichthyes; order Hexanchiformes; family Hexanchidae; genus Heptranchias; species Heptranchias perlo. Next base: position 49,647,628 of record NC_090347.1, read on the forward strand.
ACAGAGACACTCAGACACACTCACAGAGACACTCACAGGCACACTCACAGGCACACTCACAGACACACTAACAGACACACTCACAGACCACACTCACAGACACAATCACAGACACACATACACACTCACAGACAACAGAGACACTCACAGATACACTCACAGACAACAGAGACACTCAGACACACTCACGGAGACACTCACAGAGACACTCACAGGCACACTCACAGACACACTCACAGACCACACTCACAGACACACTCACAGACAACAGAGACACTCACAGACACAATGACAGACGCACTAACAGACACACTCACAGACACACGAACAGACACGGGTACGGTAGCATAGTGGTTATGTTACTGGGCTAGTAATCCAGAGGCCTGGACTAAAATCCAGAGTCATGAGTTCAAATCCTGCCACGGCAGCTGGCGAATTTAAATTCAATTAATTAATTAAAAATTCAATTAATTAAATAAAAATCTGGAATTAAAATACTAGTATCAGTAATGTTGGCCATGAAACTACCGGATTGTCGTAAAAACCCATCTGGTTCACTAATGTCCTTTAGGGAAGGAAGCCTGCCGTCCTTACCCGGTCTGGCCTATATGTGACCCACAGCAATGTGGTTGATTCTTAATTGCCCTCTGAAATGGCCGAGCAAGCCACTCAGTTGTAAAATCTCGCTACGAAAAGTCATAATAAGAATAAAACCGGACGGACCACCCGGCATCGGACCACTCGGCACCGGACACGACAACGGCAAAACACCAAGCCCAGTCGACCCTGCAAAGTCCTCCTTGCTAACATCTGGGGACTTGTGCCAAAATTGGGAGAGCTGTCCCACAGACTAGTCGAGCAACAGCCTGACAGAGCCATACTCACAGAATCATATCTCTCAGCCAACGTCCCAGACTCTTCCATCACCATCCCTGGGGATGTCTTGTCCCACCGGCAGGACAGACCCACCAGAGGTGGCGGTACAGTGATATACAGTCAGGAGGGAGTGGCCCTGGGAGTCCTCAACATTGACTCTGGACCCCATGAAATCTCATGGCATCAGGTCAAACATGGGCAAGGAAACCTCCTGCTGATTACCACCGACCGTCCTCCCTCAGCTGATGAATCAGTCCTCCTCCATGTTGAACACCACTTGGAGGAAGCACTGAGGGGAGCAAGGGCACAAAATGTCCTCTGGGTGGGGGACTTCAATGTCCATCACCAAGAGTGGCTCGGTAGCACCACGACTGACCGAGCTGGCCGAGTCCTGAAGGACATAGCTGCCAGACTGGGCCTGCGGCAGGTGGTGAGCGAACCAACACGAGGGAAAAACTTACTTGACCTGTCGCAAATGCATCTGTCCATGACAGTATTGGTAGGAGTGACCACCGCACAGTCCTCGTGGAGATGAAATCCCGTCTTCGCACTGAGGACACCATCCAACGTGTTGTGTGGCACTACCACCGTGCTAAATGGGATAGATTCAGAACAGATCTTGCAGCTCAAAACTGGGCATCCATGAGGCGCTGTGGGCCATCAGCAAGCAGCAGAATTGTATTCCAGCACAATCTGTAACCTCATGGCCCGGCATATTCCTCACTCTACCATTACCAACAAGCCAGGGGATCAACCCTGGTTCAATGAGGAGTGTAGAAGAGCATGCCAGGAGCAGCACCAGGCGGACCTAAAAATGAGGTGCCAACCTGGTGAAGCTGCAACTCAGTACTACATGCATGCTAAACAGCGGAAGCAACATGCTATAGACAGAGCTAAGCGATTCCACAACCAACGGATCAGATCAAAGCTCTGCAGTCCTGCCACATCCAGTCGTGAATGGTGGTGGACAATTAAACAACCAACAGAAGGAGGAGGCTCTGCAAACATCCCCATTCTCAATGATGGCGGAGTCCAGCACGTGAGTGCAAAAGACAAGGCTGAAGCGTTTGCAACCATCTTCAGCCAGAAGTGCCGAGTGGATAATCCATCTCAGCCTCCTCCCGATATCCCCACCATCAAGGAAGCCAGTCTTCGGCCAATTCTATTCAATCCACGTGATATCAAGAAATGGCTGAGTGCACTGGATACAGCAAAGGCTATGGGCCCCGACAACATCCCAGCTGTAGTGCTGAAGACTTGTGCTCCAGAACTAGCTGCGCCTCAAGCCAAGCTGTTCCAGTACAGCTACAACACTGGCATCCACCCGACAATGTGGAAAATTGCCCAGGTATGTCCTGTCCACAAAAAGCAGGACAAATCCAATCTGGCCAATTACCGCCCCATCAGTCTACTCTCAATCATCAGCAAAGTGATGGAAGGTGTCGTCGACAGTGCTATCAAGTGGCACTCACTCACCAATAACCTGCTCACCGATGCTCAGTTTGGGTCATTACAGCCTTGGTCCAAACATGGACAAAAGAGCTGAATTCCAGAGGTGAGGTGAGAGTGACTGCCCTTGACATCAAGGCAGCATTTGACCGACTGTGGCACCAAGGAGCCCTAGTAAAATTGAAGTCAATGGGAATCAGGGGGAAAACTCTCCAGTGGCTGGAGTCATACCTAGCACAAAGGAAGATGGTAGTGGTTGTTGGAGGCCAATCATCTCAGCCCCAGGACATTGCTGCAGGAGTTCCTCAGGGCAGTGTCCTAGGCCCAACCATCTTCAGCTGCTTCATCAATGACCTTCCCTCCATCATAAGGTCAGAAATGGGGATGTTCGCTGATGACTGCAGTGTTCAGTTCCATTCGCAACCCCTCAGATAATGAAGCAGTCCGAGCCTGCATGCAGCAAGACCTGGACAACATCCAGGCTTGGGCTCATAAGTGGCAAGTAACATTCGCGCCAGATAAGTGCCAGGCAATGACCATCTCCAACAAGAGAGAGTCTAACCACCTCCCCTTGACATTCAACGGCATTACCATCGCCGAATCCCCCACCATCAACATCCTGGGGGTCACCATTGACCAGAAACTTAACTGGACCATCCATATAAATACTGTGGCTACGAGAGCAGGTCAGAGGCTGGGTATTCTGCGGCGAGTGACTCACCTCCTGACTCCCCAAAGCCTTTCCACCATCTACAAGGCACAAGTCAGGAGTGTGATGGAATACTCTCCACTTGCCTGGATGAGTGCAGCTCCAACAACACTCAAGAAGCTCGACACCATCCAAGATAAAGCAGCCCGCTTGATTGGCACCCCATCCACCACCCTAAACATTCACTCCCTTCACCACCGGCGCACTGTGGCTGCAGTGTGCACCATCCACAGGATGCACTGCAGCAACTCGCCAAGGCTTCTTCGACAGCAGCTCCCAAACCCGTGACCTCTACCACCCAGAAGGACAAGGGCAGCAGGCACATGGGAACAACACCACCTGCACGTCCCCCTCCAAGTCACACACCATCCCGACTTGGAAATATATCGCCGTTCCTTCATCGTCGCTGGGTCAAAATCCTGGAACTCCCTTCCTAACAGCACTGTGGGAGAACCGTCACCACACGGACTGCAGCGGTTCAAGAAGGCGGCTCACCACCACCTTCTCAAGGGCAATTAGGGATGGGCAATAAATGCCGGCCTTGCCAGCGACGCCCACATCCCGTGAACGAATAAAAAAAAACAAAAAAAAACACACGAACAGACACATTCACAGAGACACTAACAGACACACTCACAGACACACTCACAGAAAACAGAGACACTCACAGAGGCACTAACAGACACACAGACACATTCACAGACAACAGAGACACTCACAGACACAATCACAGACGCACTAACAGAGACACTAACAGAGACACTAACAGACAGAATCACAGAGTCACTAATAGACACACTCACAGACACACGAACAGACACAGACACACACAGACACACTCACAGACAACAGAGACACTAACAGACACAATCACAGAGACACTCACAGACACACTAACAGGCACACTCACAGAAAACAGAGACATTCACAGAGACACTCACAGACACACTCACAGACACACTCACAGACACACTCACAGAGACACTCACGACACAATCACAGATGCACGAACAGACACACTCACAGACCCACTAACAGACCCACTAACAGACCCACTAACAGAGACACTAACAGAGACACAGAGACACTCACAGACACACTCACAGACACCCTCACAGAGACACCCACAGAGACACTAACAGACACACTAACAGACACACTCACAGACGACAGATACACTCACAGACACACTCACAGACACATGCAAAGAGACACTCACAGATACACTCACAGCCACACTCACAGCCGCACTCACAGACACACTCACAGACACACTCACAGACACACTCACAGAGACACTAAAAGACACACTCACAGACATAATCACAGACATAATCACAGACACTCTCAGACAACAGAGACACTCACAGACACACTCACAGACACACTCACAGACACACTAACAGACACACTAATGGACACAATCACAGACACACTCACAGACAACGGAGGCACGCAGACACAATCACAGACACACTCACAGAGACACTCACAGAAAACAGACACACTCACAGAGATACTCACAGAGACACTCACGACACAATCACAGATGCACGAACAGACACACTCACAGACACACTAACAGACCCATTAACAGACCCACTAACAGAGACACTAACAGAGACACAGACACACTCACAGAAACACTCACAGACACCCTCACAGAGACACCCACAGAGACACTAACAGAGACACTAACAGACACACTAACAGACACACTAACAGCCACACTAACAGACACACTAACAGACACACTCACAGATGACAGATACACTCACAGACACACTCACAGAAACACGCAAAGAGACACTCACAGACACACTCACAGCCACACTCACAGACACACTCACAGACACACTCACAGAGACACTAACAGACACACTCACAGACACAATCACAGACACACAGACACACTCTCAGACAACAGAGATACTCACAGTAACACTCACAGACACACTCACAGAGACACAACCACAGACACACATACACACTCACAGACAACAGAGACACTCACAGACACACTCCCAGACAACAGAGACACTCAGACACACTCATGGAGACACTCACAGGCACACTCACAGACACACTCACAGACCACACTCACAGACCACACTCACAGACACACTCACAGAGACACTCACGACACAATCACAGATGCACGAACAGACACACTCACAGACACACTCACAGACACACTAACAGACACACTAATGGACACAATCACAGACACACTCACAGACAACGGAGGCACGCAGACACAATCACAGACACACTCACAGAGACACTCACAGAAAACAGACACACTCACAGAGATACTCACAGAGACACTCACGACACAATCACAGATGCACGAACAGACACACTCACAGACACACTAACAGACCCACTAACAGACCCACTAACAGACCCACTAACAGAGACACTAACAGAGACACAGAGACACTCACAGACACACTCACAGACACCCTCACAGAGACACCCACAGAGACACTAACAGACACACTCTCAGACAACAGAGACACTCACAGACACACTCACAGACACACTCACAGAGACACACACACAGACACTCACAGTCACACTCACAGCCACACTCACAGCCACACTCACAGAGACACTAACAGACACAATCACAGACACACAGACACACTCACAGACAACAGAGACACTCACAGACACACTCCCAGACAACAGAGACACTCAGATACACTCACGGAGACACTCACAGGCACACTCACAGACACACTCACAGACCACACTCACAGACACACTCACAGACACACTCACAGACACACTAACAGACACACTAACGGACACAATCACAGACACACTCACAGACAACGGAGGCACGCAGACACAATCACAGACACACTCACAGAGACACTCACAGACACACTCACAGACACACAAACAGACACACTAACAGACACTCTAACAGTGACACTAACAGAGACACAGACACACTCACAGGCACAATCACAGACACACTAACAGACACACTCACAGACGACAGACACACTCACAGACACACTAACAGACACACTAACAGACCCAATAACAGAGACACTAACAGAGACACAGACACACTCACAGGCACAATCACAGACACACAGAAACACTCTCAGACAACAGAGACATTCACAGACACACTCACAGACACACTCACAGAGACACGCACAGAGACACTCACAGTCACACTCAAAGCCACACTCACAGCCACACTCACAGAGACACTAACAGACACAATCACAGACACACAGACACACTCACAGACAACAGAGACACTCACAGACACACTCCCAGACAACAGAGACACTCAGACACACTCACGGAGACACTCACAGGCACACTCACAGACACACTCACAGAACACACTCGCAGACACACTCACAGACACACTCACAGACACACTAACAGACACACTAACGGACACAATCACAGACACACTCACAGACAACGGAGGCACGCAGACACAATCACAGACACACTCACAGAGACACTCACAGACACACTCACGACGCAATCAGAGATGCACTAACAGACACACTCACAGACACACAAACAGACACACTAACAGACACTCTAACAGTGACACTAACAGAGACACAGACACACTCACAGGCACACTCACAGACACACTAACAGACACACTCACAGACGACAGACACACTAACAGACACACTAACAGACACACTAACAGACCCAATAACAGAGACACTAACAGAGACACAGACACACTCACAGGCACACTCACAGACACACTAACAGACACACTCACAGACGACAGACACACTCACAGACACACTCACAGACACACTCACAGACACACGCAGTGAGACACGAACAGACACACTCACAGACACACTCACAGACACACTCACAGAGACACTCACGACACAATCACAGATGCACTAACAGACACACTCACAGACACCCTCACAGAGACACTAACAGATACACTCTCAGACACAATCACAGACACACCGACACATTCACAGACAACAGAGACACTCACAGACACAATCACAGACACAATCACAGACACAATCACAGGCACAATCACAGACACAATCACAGACGCACTAACAGGCGCACTAACAGACACACTCACAGACACACTCACAGAATCACGAACAAACACACTCACAGACACACTCACAGACACACTCACAGAAAAGAGAGACACTCACAGACACAATGACAGACTCACTCACAGACACACTCATAGACACAATCATTGAAACACTCACAGACACACTCACAGACACACTCACAGACACACGCAGAGAGACACTAACAGACACACTCACAGTCACACTCACAGCCACACTCACAGACACACTAACAGACACACTCACAGTCACACTCACAGTCACACTCACAGCCACACTCACAGACACACTCACAGACACACTCACAGACACAATCACAGACACACTAACAGAGACACTTACAGAGACACTTACAGAGACACTCACAGCCACACTCACAACCACACTCACAGAGACACTCACATGCACAATCACAGACACACTAACAGACACACTAACAGAGACACAGACACACTCACAGACACACTCACAGACACACTCACAGACACACTCACTCCCACACTCACAGAGACACTTACAGAGACACTTACAGAGACACTAACAGAGACACTTACAGACACACTCACAGGAACACTCACAGCCACACTCAGAGACACTCACATGCACAATCACAGACACACTAACAGACACACTAACAGAGACACAGACACACTCACAGACACACTAACAGACACACACACAGATGACAGAGACACACACAGAGACACTCACAGAGACACTCACAGAGACACTCACAGAGACACTCACAGACACACTCACAGACACACTCACAGACACACTCACAGGCACAATCACAGACACACTCACAGACACACTCACAGAGGCACTAACAGACACAGACACACACAGACACACTCACAGACAACAGAGACACTCACAGACACAATCACAGATGCACTAACAGACACACTAACAGAGACACTAACAGACACAATCACAGAGTCACTAACAGAGACACTCACAGACACACTCACAGACACACTCACAGACAACAGAGACACTCACAGACACAATGACAGACGCACTAACAGACACAATCACAGACACACTAACAGACACACTCACAGACACACGAACAGACACACGAACAGACACATTCACAGAGACACTAACAGACACACTCACAGACACACTCACAGAAAACAGAGACACTCACAGAGGCACTAACAGACACACAGACACATTCACAGACAACAGAGACACTCACAGACACAATCACAGACGCACTAACAGAGACACTAACAGAGACGCTAACAGACACAATCACAGAGTCACTAACAGACACACTCACAGACACACTCACAGACACACTCGCAGACACAGACACACACAGACACAATCACAGACAACAGAGACACTAACAGACACACTCACAGACACACTCACAGACACACTCACAGACACACTCACAGACACAATCACAGAGAAACTCACAGACACACTCACAGACACACGAACAGACACACTAACAGACACATTCACAGAGACACTAACAGACACAATCACATATGACAGAGACACTCACAGACACACTCACAGACACACTAACAGGCACACTCACAGAAAACAGAGACACTCACAGAGACACTCACAGAGACGCTCACAGAGACACTCACAGACACACTGACAGACACACTAACAGACACACTCACAGACCACACTCACAGAGACACTCACAGACACACTCACAGACACACTCACAGAGACACTCACAGAGACACTCACGACACAATCACAGATGCACGAACAGACACACTCACAGACACACTAACAGACCCATTAACAGACCCACTAACAGAGACACTAACAGAGACACAGACACACTCACAGAAACACTCACAGACACCTCACAGAGACACTAACAGACACACTCACAGTCACACTCACAGTCACACTCACAGCCACACTCACAGACACACTCACAGACACAATCACAGACACACTAACAGAGACACTTACAGAGACACTCACATGCACAATCACAGACACACTAACAGACACACTAACAGAGACACAGACACACTCACAGACACACTCACAGACACACTCACTCCCACACTCACAGAGACACTTACAGAGACACTTACAGAGACACTAACAGAGACACTTACAGACACACTCACAGGAACACTCACAGCCACACTCAGAGACACTCACATGCACAATCACAGACACACTAACAGACACACTAACAGAGACACAGACACACTCACAGACACACTAACAGACACACACACAGATGACAGAGACACACACAGAGACACTCACAGAGACACTCACAGAGACACTCACAGACACACTCACAGACACACTCACAGGCACAATCACAGACACACTCACAGACACACTCACAGAGGCACTAACAGACACAGACACACACAGACACACTCACAGACAACAGAGACACTCACAGACACAATCACAGATGCACTAACAGACACACTAACAGAGACACTAACAGACACAATCACAGAGTCACTAACAGAGACACTCACAGACTCACTCACAGACACACTCACAGACAACAGAGACACTCACAGACACAATGACAGACGCACTAACAGACACAATCACAGACACACTAACAGACACACTCACAGACACACGAACAGACACATTCACAGAGACACTAACAGACACACTCACAGACACACTCACAGAAAACAGAGACACTCACAGAGGCACTAACAGACACACAGACACATTCACAGACAACAGAGACACTCACAGACACAATCACAGACGCACTAACAGAGACACTAACAGAGACGCTAACAGACACAATCACAGAGTCACTAACAGACACACTCACAGACACACTCACAGACACACTCGCAGACACAGACACACACAGACACAATCACAGACAACAGAGACACTAACAGACACACTCACAGACACACTCACAGACACACTCACAGACACACTCACAGACACAATCACAGAGAAACTCACAGACACACTCACAGACACACGAACAGACACACTAACAGACACATTCACAGAGACACTAACAGACACAATCACATATGACAGAGACACTCACAGACACACTCACAGACACACTAACAGGCACACTCACAGAAAACAGAGACACTCACAGAGACACTCACAGAGACGCTCACAGAGACACTCACAGACACACTGACAGACACACTAACAGACACACTCACAGACCACACTCACAGAGACACTCACAGACACACTCACAGACACACTCACAGAGACACTCACAGAGACACTCACGACACAATCACAGATGCACGAACAGACACACTCACAGACACACTAACAGACCCATTAACAGACCCACTAACAGAGACACTAACAGAGACACAGACACACTCACAGAAACACTCACAGACACCTCACAGAGACACTAACAGAGACACTAACAGACACACGAACAGCCACACTAACAGACACACTAACAGACACACTCACAGACGACAGATACACTCACAGACACACTCACAGACACACTCACAGACACACGCAAAGAGACACTCACAGATACACTCACAGCCACACTCACAGACACACTCACAGACACACTCACAGAGACACTAACAGACACACTCACAGACACAATCACAGACACACAGACACACTCTCAGACAACAGAGACACTCACAGTAACACTCACAGCCACACTCACAGAGACACGCACAGAGACACTAACAGACACACTCACAGACACAATCACAGACACACAGACACACTCTCAGACAACAGAGACACTCACAGTAACACTCACAGCCACACTCACAGAGACACTAACAGACACACTCACAGACACAATCACAGACACACAGACACACTCTCAGACAACAGAGACACTCACAGTAACACTCACAGACACACTCACAGCCACACTCACAGAGACACTCACAGACACACGCAAAGAGACACTCACAGACACACTCACAGACCACACTCACAGACCACACTCACAGACACACTCACAGACACACTAACGGACACAATCACAGACACACTCACAGACAACGGAGGCACGCAGACACAATCACAGACACACTCACAGAGACACTCACAGAGACACTCACAGACACACTCACGACACAATCAGAGATGCACTAACAGACACACTCACAGACACTCTAACAGAGACACTAACAGAGACACAGACACACTCACAGGCACACTCACAGACACACTAACAGACACACTCACAGACGACAGACACACTAACAGACACACTAACAGACACACTAACAGACACACTAACAGACACACTAACAGACCCACTAACAGAGACACTAACAGAGACACAGACACACTCACAGGCACACTGACAGACGACAGACACACTCACAGACACACTCACAGACACATTCACAGACACACGCAGTGAGACACTAACAGACACACTCACAGTCACACTCACAGAGACACACACAGAGACACTCACAGTCACACTCACAGAGACACTAACAGATACACACTAACGGACACAATCACAGACACACCGACACATTCACAGACAACAGAGACACTCACAGACACAATCACAGACACAATCACAGACACAATCACAGACGCACTCACAGAATCACGAACAAACACACTCACAGACACACTCACAGACACACTCACAGAAAACAGAGACACTCACAGACACAATGACAGACGCACTCACAGACACACTCACAGACACACTTATAGACACACTCATAGAAACACTCACAGACACACTCACAGACACACTCACAGACACACGCAGAGAGACACTAACAGACACACTCACAGTCACACTCACAGACACAATCACAGACACACTCACAGACACACTCACAGCCACACTCACAGAGACACTCACATGCACAATCACAGACACACCAACAGACACACTAACAGAGACACAGTTACACTCACAGACACACTCACAGACACACACACAGATGACAGAGACACTCACAGAGACACGAACGGAGACACGAACGGAGACACGAACAGACACACTCACAGAGACACTCACAGAGACACTCACAGACACACTCACAGACACACTCACAGACACACTCACTCCCACACTCACAGAGACTCTTACAGAGACACTCACAGCCACACTCACAGCCACACTCACAGAGACACTCACATGCACAATCACAGACACACTAACAGACACACTAACAGAGACACAGACACACTCATAGACACACTAACAGACACACACACACAGATGACAGAGACACACACAGAGACACGAACAGACACACTAACAGAGACACTCACAGAGACACTCACAGACACACTCACATACACATTCACAGACACACTCACAGGCACAATCACAGACACACTCAAAGACACACTCACAGAGGCACTAACAGACACAGACACACACAGACACACTCACAGACAACAGAGACACTCACAGACACAATCACAGACGCACTAACAGACACACTAACAGAGACACTAACAGACACAATCACAGAGTCACTAACAGAGACACTCACAGACACACTCACAGACACACTCGCAGACACAGACACACACAGACACACTCACAGACAACAAAGACACTCACAGACACAATGACAGACGCACTAACAGATACAATCACAGACACACTCACAGACACACTCACAGACACACGAACAGACACACGAACAGACACACGAACAGACACACGAACAGACACATTCACAGAGACACTAACAGACACACTCACAGACACACTCACAGAAAACAGAGACACTCACAGAGGCACTAACAGACACACAGACACATTCACAGACAACAGAGACACTCACAGACACAATCACAGACGCACTAACAGAGACACTAACAGAGACACTAACAGACACAATCACAGAGTCACTAACAGACACACTCACAGACACACTCACAGACACTCTCACAGTCACACTCACAGCCACACTCACAGACACACTCACAGACACAATCACAGACACACTAACAGAGACACTTACAGAGACACTTACAGAGACACTCACAGACACACTAACAGAGACACAGACACACTCACAGACACACTCACAGACACACTCACAGACACACTCACTCCCACACTCACAGAGACACTTACAGAGACACTTACAGAGACACTAACAGAGACTCTTACAGAGACACTAACAGACACACTCACAGGAACACTCACAGCCACACTCACAGCCACACTCACATGCACAATCACAGACACAATCACAGACACACCAACAGACACACGAACAGACACATTCACAGAGACACTAACAGACACACTCACAGACACACTCACAGAAAACAGAGACACTCACAGAAGCACTAACTAGACACACAGACACATTCACAGACAACAGAGACACTAACAGACACACTCACAGACACACTCACAGACACACTCACAGACACACTCGCAGACACAGACACACACAGACACAATCACAGAAAACAGACACACTAACAGACACACACACAGATGACAGAGACACACACAGAGACACGAACAGACACACTAACAGAGACACTCACAGACACACTCACAGACACACTCACAGACACATTCACAGACACACTCACAGACACACTCACAGAGGCACTAACAGACACACACAGACACACTCACAGACAACAGAGACACTCACAGACACAATCACAGACGCACTAACAGACACACTAACAGAGACACTAACAGACACAATCACAGAGTCACTAACAGAGACACTCACAGACACACTCACAGACACACTCGCAGACTCAGACACACACAGACACACTCACAGACAACAGAGACACTCACAGACACAATGACAGACGCACTAACAGACACAATCACAGACACACTCACAGACACACGAACAGACACACGAACAGACACATTCACAGAGACACTAACAGACACACTCACAGACACACTCACAGAAAACAGAGACACTCACAGAAGCACTAACTAGACACACAGACACATTCACAGACAACAGAGACACTAACAGACACACTCACAGACACACTCACAGACACACTCACAGACACACTCACAGACACACTCGCAGACACAGACACACACAGACACAATCACAGAAAACAGAGACACTAACAGACACACTCACAGACACACTGACAGACACACTCACAGACACACTCACAGACACATTCACAGAGACACTAACAGACACACTCACATATGACAGAGACACTCACAGACACACTAACAGGCACACTCACAGAAAACAGAGACACTCACAGAGACACTCACAGACACACTGACAGACACACTAACAGACACACTCACAGACCACACTCACAGACCACACTCACAGAGACACTCACAGACACACTCACAGAGACACTCACAGAGACACTCACAGAGACACTCACGACACAATCACAGATGCACGAACAGACACACTCACAGACACACTAACAGACCCATTAACAGACCCACTAACAGAGACACTAACAGAGACACAGACACACTCACAGACAACCTCACAGAGACACCCACAGAGACACTAACAGAGACACTAACAGACACACTAACAGCCACACTAACAGACACACTAACAGACCCACTCACAGACGACAGATACACTCACAGACACACTCACAGACACACGCAAAGAGGCACTCACAGACACACTCACAGACACACTCACAGCCACACTCACAGCCACACTCACAGACACACTCACAGAGACACTAACAGACACACTCACAGACACAATCACAGACACACAGACACACTCTTAGACAACAGAGACACTCACAGTAACACTCACAGACACACTCACAGCCACACTCACAGCCACACTCACAGACACACTCACAGAGACACTAACAGACACACTCACAGACACAATCACAGACACACATACACACTCACAGACAACAGAGACACTCACAGACACAGTCCCAGACAACAGAGACACTCAGACACACTCATGGAGACACTCACAGGCACACTCACAGACACACTCACAGACACACTCACAGACCACACTCACAGACACACTCACAGACACACTCACAGACACACTAACGGACACAATCACAGACACACTCACAGACAACGGAGGCACGCAGACACAATCACAGACACACTCACAGAGACACTCACGACACAATCAGAGATGCACTAACAGACACACTCACAGACACACTAACAGACACACTAACAGACACTCTAACAGAGACACTAACAGAGACACAGACACACTCACAGGCACACTCACAGACACACTAACAGACACACTCACAGACGACAGACACACTAACAGACACACTAACAGACACACTCACAGGCACACTCACAGACACACTAACAGACACACTCACAGACGACAGACACACTCACAGACACACTCACAGACACACTCACAGACACACGCAGTGAGACACTAACAGACACACTCACAGTGACACTCACAGAGACACGCACAGAGACACTCACAGTCACACTCACAGAGACACTAACAGATACACACTAACGGACACAATCACAGACACACCGACACATTCACAGACAACAGACACAATCACAGACACAATCACAGACACAATCACAGACGCATTAACAGACACACTCACAGAATCACGAACAAACACACTCACAGACACACTCACAGACACTCACAGAAAACAGAGACACTCACAGACACAATGACAGACGCACTCACAGACACACTCACAGACACACTTATCGACACACTCATAGAAACACTCACAGACACACTCACAGACACACTCACAGACACACGCAGAGAGACACTAACAGACACACTGACAGTCACACTCACAGCCACATTCACAGACACACTCACAGACACAATCACAGACACACTTACAGAGACACTTACAGAGACACTTACAGAGACACTTACAGCCACACTCACAGCCACACTCACAGCCACACTCACAGACACACTCACACAGACACTCACAGACACACGCAGAGAGACACTCACAGACACACTCACAGACACAATCACAGACACACTAACAGAGACACTTACAGAGACACTCACAGACACAATCACAGACACACTCACAGACACAATCACAGACACACTAACAGAGACACTTACAGCCACACTCACAGCCACACTCACAGAGACACTCACATGCACAATCACAGACACACTAACAGACACACTAACAGAGACACAGACACACTCACAGACACACTCACAGCCACACTCACAGCCACACTCACAGAGACACTCACAGCCACACTCACAGCCACACTCACAGCCACACTCACAGACACACTCACAGCCACACTCACAGTCACACTCACAGAGACACTCACATGCACAATCACAGACACACTAACAGAGACACAGACACACTCACAGCCACACTCACAGCCACACTCACAGAGACACTCACATGCACAATCACAGACACACTAACAGAGACACAGACACACTCACAGACACACTCACAGTCACACTCACAGCCACACTCACAGACACACTCACAGACACAATCACAGACACACTAACAGAGACACAGACACACTCACAGACACACTCACAGAAACACTCACAGAGACACTTACAGAGACACTTACAGAGACACTAACAGAGACTCTTACAGAGACACTTACAGACACACTCACAGGAACACTCACAGCCACACTCAGAGACACTCACATGCACAATCACAGACACACTAACAGACACACTAACAGAGACACAGACACACTCACAGACACACTAACAGACACACACACAGATGACAGAGACACACACAGAGACACTCACAGAGACACTCACAGAGACACGAACAGAGACACGAACAGAGACACGAACAGACACACTCACAGAGACACTCACAGATATACTCACAGACACACTTACAGACACACTCACAGACACACTCACAGACACACTCACAGACACACTCACATGCACAATCACAGACACACTAACAGACACACTAACAGAGACACAGACACACTCACAGAGACACTCACAGACACACTCACAGATGACAGAGACACACACAGAGACACACACAGAGACACACACAGAGACACTCACAGAGACACTCACAGAGACACTCACAGAGACACGAACAGACACACTCACAGACACACTTACAGACACACTCACAAACACACTCACAGACACAATCACAGACACACTCACAGACAACAGAGACACTCAGACACAATCCCAGACACAATCCCAGACACACTCACAGACACACTCACAGACACACTGACAGACACACTCACAGACACACTCACAGACATACTAACAGACACACTCACATGCACAATCACAGACACACTAACAGACACACTAACAGAGACACAGACACACTCACAGAGACACTCACAGACACACTCACAGATGACAGAGACACTCACAGAGACACTCACAGAGACACGAACAGACACACTCACAGAGACACAGACACATTCACAGACAACAGAGACACTCACAGACACAATCACAGACTAACTAACAGACACACTAACAGAGAAACTAACAGACACAATCACAGAGTCACTTACAGACACACTCACAGAATCACTAACAGTCATACTCACAGTCACACTGACAGACACACTAACAGTCACACTCACAGACACACTCACAGACACACTCACAGACACACTCACAGACAACAGAGTCACTCACAGACACAATGACAGACACACTCACAGACGACAGAGACACTCACAGAGACACTCACAGAGACACTCACAGAGACACTCACAGAGACACTCACAGACACACTCACAGACACACTCACAGACACACTCACAGAGACACTCACGACACAATCACAGATGCACTAACAGACACACTCACAGACACACTAACAGACCCACTAACAGAGACACTAACAGAGACACAGAGACACTCACAGGCACTCTCACAGACACACTAACAGACACACTCACAGACGACAGATACACTCACAGACACACTCACAGACACAATCACAGACACACTCACAGACGACAGAGACACTCACAGAGACACTCACAGAGACACTCACAGAGACACTCACAGAGACACTCACAGACACACTCACAGACACACTCACAGACACACTCACAGACACACTCACAGAGACACTCACGACACAATCACAGATGCACTAACAGACACACTCACAGACCCACTAACAGAGACACTAACAGAGACACAGAGACACTCACAGGCACTCTCACAGACACACTAACAGACACACTCACAGACGACAGATACACTCACAGACACACTCACAGACACACGCAGTGAGACACTAACAGACACACTCACAGTCACACTCACAGACCCACTAACAGAGACACTAACAGAGACACAGAGACACTCACAGGCACTCTCACAGACACACTAACAGACACACTCACAGACGACAGATACACTCACAGACACACTCACAGACACACGCAGTGAGACACTAACAGATACACTCTCAGGCACAATCACAGACACACCGACACATTCACAGACAACAGAGACATTCACAGACACAATCACAGACACAATCACAGACACAATCACAGACACAATCACAGACGCACTAACAGACGCACTAACAGAAACACTCACAGACACACTCACAGACACACTCACAGACACACGCAGAGAGACACTAACAGACACACTCACAGTCACACTCACAGTCACACTCACAGACACACTCACAGACACAATCACAGACACACGCAGAGAGACACTAACAGACAAAATCACAGTCACACTCACAGACGACAGAGACACTCACAGAGACACTCACAGAGACAATCACAGACACACTCACAGATACACTCACAGACACACTCACAGACACACTCACAGAGACACTCACAGAGACACTCACGACACAATCACAGATGCACTAACAGACACACTCACAGAAAATAGAGACACTCACAGACACAATGACAGACTCACTCACAGACACACTCACAGACATACTCATAGACACACTCATAGAAACACTCACAGACACACTCACAGACACACGCAGAGAGACACTAACAGACACTCTCACAGTCACACTCACAGCCACACTCACAGACACAATCACAGACACACTAACAGAGACACTTACAGAGACACTCACAGACACACTCACAGTCACACTCACAGCCACACTCACAGCCACACTCACAGCCACACTCACAGAGACACTAACAGAGACACAGACACACTCACAGACACACTCACAGAGACACTCACAGACACACTAACAGAGACACAGACACACTCACAGACACACTCACAGACACACTCACTCCCACACTCACAGAGACACTCACATGCACAATCACAGACACACTAACAGACACAGTAACAGAGACACAGACACACTCATAGACACACTAACAGACACACACACAGATGACAGAGACACACACAGAGACACGAACAGACACACTAACAGAGACACTCACAGACACACTCACAGACACACTCACAGACACATTCACAGACACACTCACAGACACACTCACAGAGGCACTAACAGACACACACAGACACACTCACAGACAACAGAGACACTCACAGATACAATCACAGACGCACTAACAGACACACTAACAGAGACACTAACAGACACAATCACAGAGTCACTAACAGAGACACTCACAGACACACTCACAGACACACTCGCAGACTCAGACACACACAGACACACTCACAGACAACAGAGACACTCACAGACACAATGACAGACGCACTAACAGACACAATCACAGACACACTCACAGACACACGAACAGACACACGAACAGACACATTCACAGAGACACTAACAGACACACTCACAGACACACTCACAGAAAACAGAGACACTCACAGAAGCACTAACTAGACACACAGACACATTCACAGACAACAGAGACACTAACAGAGACACTAACAGACACACTCACAGACACACTCACAGACACACTCACAGACACACTCGCAGACACAGACACACACAGACACAATCACAGAAAACAGACACACTAACAGACACACACACAGATGACAGAGACACACACAGAGACACGAACAGACACACTAACAGAGACACTCACAGACACACTCACAGACACACTCACAGACACATTCACAGACACACTCACAGACACACTCACAGAGGCACTAACAGACACACACAGACACACTCACAGACAACAGAGACACTCACAGACACAATCACAGACGCACTAACAGACACACTAACAGAGACACTAACAGACACAATCACAGAGTCACTAACAGAGACACTCACAGACACACTCACAGACACACTCGCAGACTCAGACACACACAGACACACTCACAGACAACAGAGACACTCACAGACACAATGACAGACGCACTAACAGACACAATCACAGACACACTCACAGACACACGAACAGATACACGAACAGACACATTCACAGAGACACTAACAGACACACTCACAGACACACTCACAGAAAACAGAGACACTCACAGAAGCACTAACTAGACACACAGACACATTCACAGACAACAGAGACACCAACAGACACACTCACAGACACACTCACAGACACACTCACAGACACACTCGCAGACACAGACACACACAGACACAATCACAGAAAACAGAGACACTAACAGACACACTCACAGACACACTGACAGACACACTCACAGACACACTCACAGACACATTCACAGAGACACTAACAGACACACTCACATATGACAGAGACACTCACAGACACACTAACAGGCACACTCACAGAAAACAGAGACACTCACAGAGACACTCACAGACACACTGACAGACACACTAACAGACACACTCACAGACCACACTCACAGACCACACTCACAGAGACACTCACAGACACACTCACAGAGACACTCACAGAGACACTCACAGAGACACTCACAGAGACACTCACGACACAATCACAGATGCACGAACAGACACACTCACAGACACACTAACAGACCCATTAACAGACCCACTAACAGAGACACTAACAGAGACACAGACACACTCACAGACAACCTCACAGAGACACCCACAGAGACACTAACAGAGACACTAACAGACACACTAACAGCCACACTAACAGACACACTAACAGACACACTCACAGACGACAGATACACTCACAGACACACTCACAGACACACGCAAAGAGGCACTCACAGACACACTCACAGCCACACTCACAGCCACACTCACAGAGACACTCACAGACACACTCACAGAGACACAACCACAGACACACATACACACTCACAGACAACAGAGACACTCACAGACACAGTCCCAGACAACAGAGACACTCAGACACACTCATGGAGACACTCACAGGCACACTCACAGACACACTCACAGACCACACTCACAGACACACTCACAGACACACTCACAGACACACTAACGGACACAATCACAGACACACTCACAGACAACGGAGGCACGCAGACACAATCACAGACACACTCACAGAGACACTCACGACACAATCAGAGATGCACTAACAGACACACTCACAGACACACTAACAGACACACTAACAGACACTCTAACAGAGACACTAACAGAGACACAGACACACTCACAGGCACACTCACAGACACACTAACAGACACACTCACAGACGACAGACACACTAACAGACACACTAACAGACACACTCACAGGCACACTCACAGACACACTAACAGACACACTCACAGACGACAGACACACTCACAGACACACTCACAGACACACTCACAGACACACGCAGTGAGACACTAACAGACACACTCACAGTGACACTCACAGAGACACGCACAGAGACACTCACAGTCACACTCACAGAGACACTAACAGATACACACTAACGGACACAATCACAGACACACCGACACATTCACAGACAACAGACACAATCACAGACACAATCACAGACACAATCACAGACGCATTAACAGACACACTCACAGAATCACGAACAAACACACTCACAGACACACTCACAGACACTCACAGAAAACAGAGACACTCACAGACACAATGACAGACGCACTCACAGACACACTCACAGACACACTTATAGACACACTCACAGACACACGCAGAGAGACACTAACAGACACACTGACAGTCACACTCACAGCCACATTCACAGACACACTCACAGACACAATCACAGACACACTTACAGAGACACTTACAGAGACACTTACAGAGACACTTACAGCCACACTCACAGCCACACTCACAGCCACACTCACAGACACACTCACAGACACACTCACAGAGACAATCACAGACACACTAACAGAGACACTTACAGAGACACTCACAGACACACTCACAGACACACTCACAGCCACACTCACAGACACACTCACAGCCACACTCACAGAGACACTCACAGACACACTCACAGAGACACTTACAGAGACACTTACAGAGACACTAACAGAGACTCTTACAGAGACACTTACAGACACACTCACAGGAACACTCACAGCCACACTCAGAGACACTCACATGCACAATCACAGACACACTAACAGACACACTAACAGAGACACAGACACACTAACAGACACACACACAGATGACAGAGACACACACAGAGACACTCACAGAGACACTCACAGAGACACGAACAGAGACACGAACAGAGACACGAACAGAGACACGAACAGACACACTCACAGAGACACTCACAGATATACTCACAGACACACTTACAGACACACTCACAGACACACTCACAGACACACTCACAGACACACTCACATGCACAATCACAGACACACTAACAGACACACTAACAGAGACACAGACACACTCACAGAGACACTCACAGACACACTCACAGATGACAGAGACACACACAGAGACACACACAGAGACACACACAGAGACACTCACAGAGACACTCACAGAGACACTCACAGAGACACGAACAGACACACTCACAGACACACTTACAGACACACTCACAAACACACTCACAGACACAATCACAGACACACTCACAGACAACAGAGACACTCAGACACAATCCCAGACACAATCCCAGACACACTCACAGACACACTCACAGACACACTGACAGACACACTCACAGACACACTCACAGACATACTAACAGACACACTCACATGCACAATCACAGACACACTAACAGACACACTAACAGAGACACAGACACACTCACAGAGACACTCACAGACACACTCACAGATGACAGAGACACTCACAGAGACACTCACAGAGACACGAACAGACACACTCACAGAGACACAGACACATTCACAGACAACAGAGACACTCACAGACACAATCACAGACTAACTAACAGACACACTAACAGAGAAACTAACAGACACAATCACAGAGTCACTTACAGACACACTCACAGAATCACTAACAGTCATACTCACAGTCACACTGACAGACACACTAACAGTCACACTCACAGACACACTCACAGACACACTCACAGACACACTCACAGACAACAGAGTCACTCACAGACACAATGACAGATGCACTAACAGACACAATCACAGACACACTCACAGACGACAGAGACACTCACAGAGACACTCACAGAGACACTCACAGAGACACTCACAGAGACACTCACAGACACACTCACAGACACACTCACAGACACACTCACAGAGACACTCACGACACAATCACAGATGCACTAACAGACACACTCACAGACACACTAACAGACCCACTAACAGAGACACTAACAGAGACACAGAGACACTCACAGGCACTCTCACAGACACACTAACAGACACACTCACAGACGACAGATACACTCACAGACACACTCACAGACACACGCAGTGAGACACTAACAGACACACTCACAGTCACACTCACAGCCACATTCACAGAGACACTAACAGATACACTCTCAGGCACAATCACAGACACACCGACACATTCACAGACAACAGAGACATTCACAGACACAATCACAGACACAATCACAGACACAATCACAGACACAATCACAGACGCACTAACAGACGCACTAACAGAAACACTCACAGACACACTCACAGACACACTCACAGACACACGCAGAGAGACACTAACAGACACACGCACAGTCACACTCACAGTCACACTCACAGACACACTCACAGACACAATCACAGACACACTCACAGCCACACTCACAGAGACATTCACATGCACAATCACAGACACACTAACAGACACACTAACAGAGACACAGACACACTCACAGACACACTCACAGACACACTCACTCCCACACTCACAGAGACACTTACAGAGACACTTACAGAGACACTAACAGAGACTCTTACAGAGACACTTACAGACACACTCACAGGAACACTCACAGCCACACTCAGAGAAACTCACACGCACAATCACAGACACACTAACAGACAGACTAACAGAGACACAGACACACTCACAGACACACTAACAGACACACACACAGATGACATAGACACACACAGAGACACTCACAGAGACACTCACAGACACACTCACAGACACACTCACAGACACACTCACAAACACACTCACAGACACAATCACAGACACACTCACAGACAACAGAGACAATCAGACACAATCCCAGACACAATCCCAGACACAATCCCACACACAATCCCAGACACAATCTCAGACACACTAACAGACCCACTAACATAGACACTAACAGAGACACAGACACACTCACAGGCACACTCACAGACACACGAACAGACACACTCACAGACGATAGATACACTCACAGACACACTCACAGACACACGCAGTGAGACACTAACAGACACACTCACAGTCACACTCACAGCCACACTCACAGACACACTCACAGACACAATCACAGAGACATTAACAGATACACTCACAGACACAATCACAGACACAATCACAGACACAAACACAGAATCACGAACAAACACACTCACAGACACACTCACAGACACACTCATAGACACACTCATAGAAACACTCACAGACACACTCACAGACACACTCACAGACACACGCAGAGAGACACTAACAGACACACTGACAGTCACACTCACAGACACACTAACAGAGACACTTACAGAGACACTTACAGAGACACTTACAGAGACACTAACAGAGACACTAACAGAGACACTAACAGACACACTCACAGTCACACTCACAGCCACACTCACAGACACACTCACAGCCACACTCACAGCCACACGAACAGAGACACTCACATGCACAATCACAGACACACTAACAGACACACTAACAGAGACACAGACACACTCACAGACACACTCACAGACACACTCACAGACACACTCACAGACACACTCACTCCCACACTCACAGAGACACTTACAGAGACACTTACAGAGACTCTGACAGAGACACTTACAGACACACTCACAGGAACACTCACAGCCACACTCAGAGACACTCACATGCACAATCACAGACACACTAACAGACACACTAACAGAGACACAGACACACTCACAGGCACACTAACAGACACACACACAGATGACAGAGACACACACAGAGACACTCACAGAGACACTCACAGAGACACGAACAGAGACACGAACAGAGACAATCACAGAGACACTCACAGACACACTCACAGAGACACGAACAGAGACACGAACAGACACACTCACAGAGACACTCACAGACACACTCACAGACACACTCACAAACACACTCACAGACACAATCACAGACACACTCACAGACAACAGAGACAATCAGACACAATCCCAGACACAATCCCAGACACAATCCCAGACACACTCACAGACACACTCACAGGCACACTCATATACACACTCACAGACACTCACAGACGCACTCACAGACAAACTCACAGACAACAGAGTCACTCACAGACACACTCACAGACACACTAACAGGCACACTCACAGAAAACAGAGACACTCAGAGACACTAACAGAGACACTCACAGAGACACTCACAGACACATTGACAGATAGACTCACAGACACACTCACAGACAACAGAGACACTCAGACACACTCACAGACCCACTCACAGGCACAGTCACATACACACTCACAGACACACTCACAGATACACTAACAGACACACTAACGGACACAATCACAGACACACTCACAGACAACGGAGACACTGAGACACACTCACAGAGACACTCACGACACAATCACAGATGCACTAACAGACACACTCACAGACACACTAACAGAGACACTAACAGAGACAGAGACACACTCACAGGCACACTCACAGACACACTTACAGACACACTCACAGACACCCTCACAGAGACACCCACAGAGACACTAACAGACACACTCACAGACGACAGAAACACTCACAGACACACTCACAGACACACGCAGAGAGAAACTAACAGCCACACTCACAGCCACACTCACAGACACACTCACAGGCACACTCACAGACACACTAACAGACACACTCACAGACGACAGATACACTCACAGACACACTCACAGACACACGCAGTGAGACACTAACAGACACACTCACAGTCACACTCACAGACACACTCACAGAGACACTAACAGATACACTCACAGACACAATCACAGACACAATCACAGACACAAACACAGAATCACGAACAAACACACTCACAGACACACTCACAGACACACTCATAGACACACTCATCGAAACTGTCACAGACACACTCACAGACACACTCACAGACACATGCAGAGAGACACTAACAGACACACTCACAGTCACACTCACAGCCACACACACAGACACACTCACAGACACACTCACAGACACACTAACATAGACACTTACAGAAACACTTACAGAGACACTTACAGAGACACTAACAGAGACACTAACAGACACACTCACAGTCACACTCACAGCCACACTCACAGACACACTCACAGCCACACTCACAGCCACACTAACAGAGACACTCACATGCACAATCACAGACACACTAACAGACACACTAACAAAGACACAGACACACTCACAGACACACTCACAGACACACTCACTCCCACACTCACAGAGACACTTACAGAGACACTTACAGAGACTCTTAAAGAGACACTTACAGACACACTCACAGGAACACTCACAGCCACACTCAGAGACACTCACATGCACAATCACAGACACACTAACAGACACACTCAAAGACGACAGAAACACTCACAGACACACTCACAGACACACGCAGAGAGACACTAACAGCCACACTCACAGCCACACTCACAGACACACTCACAGACACACGCAGAGAGACACTAACAGACACACTCACAGACACAATCACAGACTCACATACACACTCACAGACAACAGAGACACTCACAGACACACTCACAGACAACAGAGACACTCAGACACACTCACAGAGACACTCACAGGCACACTCACAGACACACTAACAGACACACTCACAGATCACACTCACAGACACACTCACAGACACACTGACGGACACACTGACGGACACACTCACAGCCACACTCACAGACACACTCACAGACACACGCAGAGAGACACTCACAGACACACTAACAGACACAATCACAGACACACTCACAGACACACTCACTGACACACTCACTGACACACTCACAGAGACACTCAGAGAGACATCACAGACACACTCACGACACAATCACAGATGCACTAACAGACACACTCACAGACACACTAACAGACACACTAACGGACACAATCACAGACACGCTCACAGACAACAGAGACACTCAGACACACTCACAGAGACACTCACAGGCACACTCACAGACACACTCACAGAGACACTCATGACACAATCACAGATGCACTAACAGACACACTCACAGACACACTAACAGACCCACTCACAGACACACCAACAGACACACTAACAGACACACTAACGGACACAATCACAGACACACTCACAGACAACAGAGACACTCAGACACACTCAGACACACTCACAGAGACACTCACAGAGACACTCACGACACAATCACAGATGCACTAACAGACACACTAACAGACCCACTAACAGAGACACTAACAGCAACAGAGACACACTCACAGGCACACTCACAGACACACTTACAGACACACTCACAGACACCCTCACAGAGACACCCACAGAGACACTAACAGACACACTCACAGACGACAGATACACTCACAGACACACTCACAGACACACGCAGAGAGACACTAACAGCCACACTCACAGCCACACTCACAGACACACTCACAGACACACGCAGAGAGACACTAACAGACACACTCACAGACACAATCACAGACACACATACACACTCACAGACAACAGAGACACTCACAGGCACACTCACAGACACCAGAGACACTCAGACACACTCTCATAGACACTCACAGACACACTCACAGACACACTAACAGACACAATCACAGACACACTCACAGACACACTCACTGACACACTCACAGAGACACTCAGAGAGACATCACAGACACACTCACGACACAATCACAGATGCACTAACAGACACACTCACAGACACACTAACAGACACACTAACAGACACACTAACGGACAGAATCACAGACACACTCACAGACAACGGAGACACTCAGACACACTCAGACACACTCACAGAGACACTCACAGAGACACTCACGACACAATCACAGATGCACTAACAGACACACTAACAGACCCACTAACAGAGACACTAACAGCGACAGAGACACACTCACAGGCACACTCACAGACACACTTACAGACACACTCACAGACACCCTCACAGAGACACCCACAGAGACACGAACAGACACACTCACAGACGACAGATACACTCACAGACACACTCACAGACACACGCAGAGAGACACTAACAGCCACACTCACAGCCACACTCACAGACACACTCACAGACACACGCAGAGAGACACTAACAGGCACACTCACAGACACAATCACAGACACACATACACACTCACAGACAACAGAGACACTCACAGGCAAACTCACAGACACCAGAGACACTCAGACACACTCACAGAGACACTCACAGGCACACTCACAGACACACTCACAGAGACACTCACGACACAATCACAGATGCACTAACAGACACACTCACAGACACACTAACAGACCCACTCACAGACACACTAACAGACACACTAACAGACACACTAACGGACAGAATCACAGACACACTCACAGACAACGGAGACACTCAGACACACTCAGACACACTCACAGAGACACTCACAGAGACACTCACGACACAATCACAGATGCACTAACAGACACACTAACAGACCCACTAACAGAGACACTAACAGCGACAGAGACACACTCACAGGCACACTCACAGACACACTTACAGACACACTCACAGACACCCTCACAGAGACACCCACAGAGACACGAACAGACACACTCACAGACGACAGATACACTCACAGACACACGCAGAGAGACACTAACAGCCACACTCACAGCCACACTCACAGACACACTCACAGACACACGCAGAGAGACACGAACAGACACACTCACAGGCACACTCACAGACACACTTACAGACACACTCACAGACACCCTCACAGAGACACCCACAGAGACACAAACAGACACACTCACAGACGACAGATACACTCACAGACACACTCACAGACACACGCAGAGAGACACTAACAGCCACACTCACAGCCACACTCACAGCCAGACTCACAGACACACTCACAGACACACGCAGAGAGACACTAACAGACACACTCACAGACACAATCACAGACACACATACACACTCACAGACAACAGAGACACTCACAGGCATACTCACAGACACCAGAGACACTCAGACACACTCGCATAGACACTCACAGGCACACTCACAGACACACTAACCCACACACTCACAGACCCACTCACAGACACACTCACAGACAACGGAGGCACTCAGACACAATCACAGACACACTCACAGACACACTCACAGACACACTCACTGACACACTCACAGAGACACTCAGAGAGACACTCAGAGAGACACTCACAGACACACTCACGACACAATCACAGATGCACTAACAGACACACTCACAGACACACTAACAGACACACTAATGGACACAATCACAGACACACTCACAGACAACGGAGACGCTCAGACACACTCACAGAGACACTCACAGACACACTCACAGAGACACTCACGACACAATCACAGATGCACTAACAGACACACTCACAGACACACTCACAGACACACTCACAGACACACTAACAGACACACTAACGGACACAATCACAGACACACTCACAGACAACGGAGACACTCAGACACACTCAGACACACTCACAGAGACACTCACAGAGACACTCACAGAGACACTCACGACACAATCACAGATGCACTGACAGACACACTCACGGACACACTAACAGACGCACTCACAGACACACTAACAGACACACTAACGGACACAATCACAGACACACTCACAGACAACGGAGACACTCAGACACACTCAGACACACTCACAGAGATACTCACAGAGACACTCACGACACAATCACAGATGCACTAACAGACACACTAACAGACCCACTAACAGAGACACTAACAGCGACAGAGACACACTCACAGGCACACTCACAGACACACTTACAGACACACTCACAGACACCCTCACAGAGACACCCACAGAGACACTAACAGACACACTCACAGACGACAGATACACTCACAGACACACTCACAGACACACGCAGAGAGACACTAACAGCCACACTCACAGCCACACTCACAGACACACTCACAGACACACGCAGAGAGACACTAACAGACACACTCACAGACACAATCACAGACACACATACACACTCACAGACAACAGAGACACTCACAGGCTCACAGACAACAGAGACACTCAGACACACTCACATAGACACTCACAGGCACACTCACAGACACACTAACCCACACACTCACAGACCACACTCACAGACACACTCACAGACACACTCACAGACAACGGAGGCACTCAGACACAATCACAGACACACTCACAGACACACACACAGACACACTCACAGAGACACTCAGAGAGACACTCAGAGAGACACTCACAGACACACTCACGACACAATCACAGATGCACTAACAGACACACTCACAGACACACTAACAGACACACTAACGGACACAATCACAGACACACTCACAGACAACGGAGACACTCAGACACACTCACAGAGACACTCACAGACACACTCACAGAGACACTCACGACACAATCACAGATGCACTAACAGACACACTAACGGACACAATCACAGACACACTCACAGACAACGGAGACACTCAGACACACTCAGACACACTCACAGAGACACTCACAGGCACACTCACAGACACACTAACAGACACACTCACAGATCACACTCACAGACACACTCACAGACACACTGACGGACACACTCACAGCCACACTCACAGACACACTCACAGACACACGCAGAGAGACACTAACAGACACACTCACAGACGCAATCACAGACACACATACACACTCACAGACAACAGAGACACTCAGACACACTCACAGACAACATAGACACTCAGACACACTCACAGAGACACTCACAGGCAAACTCACAGACACACTAACAGACACACTCACAGATCACACTCACAGACACACTAACAGACACAATCACAGACACACTCACAGACACACTCACTGACACACTCACAGAGACACTCAGAGAGACACTCAGAGAGACATCACAGACACACTCACGACACAATCACAGATGCACTAACAGACACACTCACAGACACACTAACAGACACACTAACGGACACAATCACAGACACGCTCACAGACAACGGAGACACTCAGACACACTCACAGAGACACTCACAGGCATGCTCACAGACACACTCACAGAGACACTCACGACACAATCACAGATGCACTAACAGACACACTCACAGACACACTAACAGACCCACTCACAGACACAATAACAGACACATTAACAGACACACTAACGGACACAATCACAGACACGCTCACAGACAACGGAGACACTCAGACACACTCACAGAGACACTCACGGGCACACTCACAGACACACTCACAGAGACACTCACGACACAATCACAGATGCACTAACAGACACACTAACAGACCCACTAACAGAGACACTAACAGCGACAGAGACACACTCACAGGCACACTCACAGACACACTTACAGACACACTCACAGACACCTTCACAGAGACACCCACAGAGACACGAACAGACACACTCACAGACGACAGATACACTCACAGACACACTCACAGACACACGCAGAGAGACACTAACAGCCACACTCACAGCCACACTCACAGACACACTCACAGACACACGCAGAGAGACACTAACAGACACACTCACAGACACAATCACAGACACACATACACACTCACAGACAACAGAGACACTCACAGGCAAACTCACAGACACCAGAGACACTCAGACACACTCACAGAGACACTCACAGGCACACTCACAGACACACTCACAGAGACACTCACGACACAATCACAGATGCACTAACAGACACACTCACAGACACACTAACAGACCCACTCACAGACACACTAACAGACACACTAACAGACACACTAACGGACAGAATCACAGACACACTCACAGACAACGGAGACACTCAGACACACTCAGACACACTCACAGAGACACTCACAGAGACACTCACGACACAATCACAGATGCACTAACAGACACACTAACAGACCCACTAACAGAGACACTAACAGCGACAGAGACACACTCACAGGCACACTCACAGACACACTTACAGACACACTCACAGACACCCTCACAGAGACACCCACAGAGACACGAACAGACACACTCACAGACGACAGATACACTCACAGACACACGCAGAGAGACACTAACAGCCACACTCACAGCCACACTCACAGACACACTCACAGACACACGCAGAGAGACACGAACAGACACACTCACAGGCACACTCACAGACACACTTACAGACACACTCACAGACACCCTCACAGAGACACCCACAGAGACACAAACAGACACACTCACAGACGACAGATACACTCACAGACACACTCACAGACACACGCAGAGAGACACTAACAGCCACACTCACAGCCACACTCACAGCCAGACTCACAGACACACTCACAGACACACGCAGAGAGACACTAACAGACACACTCACAGACACAATCACAGACACACATACACACTCACAGACAACAGAGACACTCACAGGCATACTCACAGACACCAGAGACACTCAGACACACTCGCATAGACACTCACAGGCACACTCACAGACACACTAACCCACACACTCACAGACCCACTCACAGACACACTCACAGACAACGGAGGCACTCAGACACAATCACAGACACACTCACAGACACACTCACAGACACACTCACTGACACACTCACAGAGACACTCAGAGAGACACTCAGAGAGACACTCACAGACACACTCACGACACAATCACAGATGCACTAACAGACACACTCACAGACACACTAACAGACACACTAATGGACACAATCACAGACACACTCACAGACAACGGAGACGCTCAGACACACTCACAGAGACACTCACAGACACACTCACAGAGACACTCACGACACAATCACAGATGCACTAACAGACACACTCACAGACACACTAACAGACACACTCACAGACACACTAACAGACACACTAACGGACACAATCACAGACACACTCACAGACAACGGAGACACTCAGACACACTCAGACACACTCACAGAGACACTCACAGAGACACTCACAGAGACACTCACGACACAATCACAGATGCACTGACAGACACACTCACGGACACACTAACAGACGCACTCACAGACACACTAACAGACACACTAACGGACACAATCACAGACACACTCACAGACAACGGAGACACTCAGACACACTCAGACACACTCACAGAGATACTCACAGAGACACTCACGACACAATCACAGATGCACTAACAGACACACTAACAGACCCACTAACAGAGACACTAACAGCGACAGAGACACACTCACAGGCACACTCACAGACACACTTACAGACACACTCACAGACACCCTCACAGAGACACCCACAGAGACACTAACAGACACACTCACAGACGACAGATACACTCACAGACACACTCACAGACACACGCAGAGAGACACTAACAGCCACACTCACAGCCACACTCACAGACACACTCACAGACACACGCAGAGAGACACTAACAGACACACTCACAGACACAATCACAGACACACATACACACTCACAGACAACAGAGACACTCACAGGCTCACAGACAACAGAGACACTCAGACACACTCACATAGACACTCACAGGCACACTCACAGACACACTAACCCACACACTCACAGACCACACTCACAGACACACTCACAGACACACTCACAGACAACGGAGGCACTCAGACACAATCACAGACACACTCACAGACACACACACAGACACACTCACAGAGACACTCAGAGAGACACTCAGAGAGACACTCACAGACACACTCACGACACAATCACAGATGCACTAACAGACACACTCACAGACACACTAACAGACACACTAACGGACACAATCACAGACACACTCACAGACAACGGAGACACTCAGACACACTCACAGAGACACTCACAGACACACTCACAGAGACACTCACGACACAATCACAGATGCACTAACAGACACACTAACGGACACAATCACAGACACACTCACAGACAACGGAGACACTCAGACACACTCAGACACACTCACAGAGACACTCACAGGCACACTCACAGACACACTAACAGACACACTCACAGATCACACTCACAGACACACTCACAGACACACTGACGGACACACTCACAGCCACACTCACAGACACACTCACAGACACACGCAGAGAGACACTAACAGACACACTCACAGACGCAATCACAGACACACATACACACTCACAGACAACAGAGACACTCAGACACACTCACAGACAACATAGACACTCAGACACACTCACAGAGACACTCACAGGCAAACTCACAGACACACTAACAGACACACTCACAGATCACACTCACAGACACACTAACAGACACAATCACAGACACACTCACAGACACACTCACTGACACACTCACAGAGACACTCAGAGAGACACTCAGAGAGACATCACAGACACACTCACGACACAATCACAGATGCACTAACAGACACACTCACAGACACACTAACAGACACACTAACGGACACAATCACAGACACGCTCACAGACAACGGAGACACTCAGACACACTCACAGAGACACTCACAGGCATGCTCACAGACACACTCACAGAGACACTCACGACACAATCACAGATGCACTAACAGACACACTCACAGACACACTAACAGACCCACTCACAGACACACGCAGAGAGACACTAACAGACACACTCACAGACACAATCACAGACACACATACACACTCACAGACAACAGAGACACTCACAGGCATACTCACAGACACCAGAGACACTCAGACACACTCGCATAGACACTCACAGGCACACTCACAGACACACTAACCCACACACTCACAGACCCACTCACAGACACACTCACAGACAACGGAGGCACTCAGACACAATCACAGACACACTCACAGACACACTCACAGACACACTCACTGACACACTCACAGAGACACTCAGAGAGACACTCAGAGAGACACTCACAGACACACTCACGACACAATCACAGATGCACTAACAGACACACTCACAGACACACTAACAGACACACTAATGGACACAATCACAGACACACTCACAGACAACGGAGACGCTCAGACACACTCACAGAGACACTCACAGACACACTCACAGAGACACTCACGACACAATCACAGATGCACTAACAGACACACTCACAGACACACTAACAGACACACTCACAGACACACTAACAGACACACTAACGGACACAATCACAGACACACTCACAGACAACGGAGACACTCAGACACACTCAGACACACTCACAGAGACACTCACAGAGACACTCACAGAGACACTCACGACACAATCACAGATGCACTGACAGACACACTCACGGACACACTAACAGACGCACTCACAGACACACTAACAGACACACTAACGGACACAATCACAGACACACTCACAGACAACGGAGACACTCAGACACACTCAGACACACTCACAGAGATACTCACAGAGACACTCACGACACAATCACAGATGCACTAACAGACACACTAACAGACCCACTAACAGAGACACTAACAGCGACAGAGACACACTCACAGGCACACTCACAGACACACTTACAGACACACTCACAGACACCCTCACAGAGACACCCACAGAGACACTAACAGACACACTCACAGACGACAGATACACTCACAGACACACTCACAGACACACGCAGAGAGACACTAACAGCCACACTCACAGCCACACTCACAGACACACTCACAGACACACGCAGAGAGACACTAACAGACACACTCACAGACACAATCACAGACACACATACACACTCACAGACAACAGAGACACTCACAGGCTCACAGACAACAGAGACACTCAGACACACTCACATAGACACTCACAGGCACACTCACAGACACACTAACCCACACACTCACAGACCACACTCACAGACACACTCACAGACACACTCACAGACAACGGAGGCACTCAGACACAATCACAGACACACTCACAGACACACACACAGACACACTCACAGAGACACTCAGAGAGACACTCAGAGAGACACTCACAGACACACTCACGACACAATCACAGATGCACTAACAGACACACTCACAGACACACTAACAGACACACTAACGGACACAATCACAGACACACTCACAGACAACGGAGACACTCAGACACACTCACAGAGACACTCACAGACACACTCACAGAGACACTCACGACACAATCACAGATGCACTAACAGACACACTAACGGACACAATCACAGACACACTCACAGACAACGGAGACACTCAGACACACTCAGACACACTCACAGAGACACTCACAGGCACACTCACAGACACACTAACAGACACACTCACAGATCACACTCACAGACACACTCACAGACACACTGACGGACACACTCACAGCCACACTCACAGACACACTCACAGACACACGCAGAGAGACACTAACAGACACACTCACAGACGCAATCACAGACACACATACACACTCACAGACAACAGAGACACTCAGACACACTCACAGACAACATAGACACTCAGACACACTCACAGAGACACTCACAGGCAAACTCACAGACACACTAACAGACACACTCACAGATCACACTCACAGACACACTAACAGACACAATCACAGACACACTCACAGACACACTCACTGACACACTCACAGAGACACTCAGAGAGACACTCAGAGAGACATCACAGACACACTCACGACACAATCACAGATGCACTAACAGACACACTCACAGACACACTAACAGACACACTAACGGACACAATCACAGACACGCTCACAGACAACGGAGACACTCAGACACACTCACAGAGACACTCACAGGCATGCTCACAGACACACTCACAGAGACACTCACGACACAATCACAGATGCACTAACAGACACACTCACAGACACACTAACAGACCCACTCACAGACACAATAACAGACACATTAACAGACACACTAACGGACACAATCACAGACACGCTCACAGACAACGGAGACACTCAGACACACTCACAGAGACACTCACGGGCACACTCACAGACACACTCACAGAGACACTCACGACACAATCACAGATGCACTAACAGACACACTCACAGACACACTAACAGACCCACTCACAGACACACTAACAGACACATTAACAGACACACTAACGGACACAATCACAGACACACTCACAGACAACGGAGACACTCAGACACACTCAGACACACTCACAGAGATACTCACATAGACACTCACGACACAATCACAGATGCACTAACAGACACACTAACAGACCCACTAACAGAGACACTAACAGCGACAGAGACACACTCACAGGCACACTCACAGACACACTTACAGACACACTCACAGACACCCTCACAGAGACACCCACAGAGACACTAACAGACACACTCACAGACGACAGATACACTCACAGATACACTCACAGACACACTCACAGACACACGCAGAGAGACACTAACAGCCACACTCACAGACACAATCACAGACACACATACACACTCACAGACAACAGAGACACTCACAGGCACACTCACAGACAACAGAGACACTCAGACACACTCACATAGACACTCACAGGCACACTCACAGACAGACTAACCCACACACTCACAGACCACACTCACAGACACACTCACAGACAACGGAGGCACTCAGACACAATCACAGACACACTCACAGACACACTCACAGACACACTCACTGACACACTCACAGAGACACTCAGAGAGACACTCAGAGAGACACTCACAGACACACTCACGACACAATCACAGATGCACTAACAGACACACTCACAGACACACTAACAGACACACTAATGGACACAATCACAGACACACTCACAGACAACGGAGACGCTCAGACACACTCACAGAGACACTCACAGACACACTCACAGAGACACTCACGACACAATCACAGATGCACTAACAGACACACTCACAGACACACTAACAGACACACTCACAGACACACTAACAGACACACTAACGGACACAATCACAGACACACTCACAGACAACGGAGACACTCAGACACACTCAGACACACTCACAGAGACACTCACAGAGACACTCACAGAGACACTCACGACACAATCACAGATGCACTGACAGACACACTCACGGACACACTAACAGACGCACTCACAGACACACTAACAGACACACTAACGGACACAATCACAGACACACTCACAGACAACGGAGACACTCAGACACACTCAGACACACTCACAGAGATACTCACAGAGACACTCACGACACAATCACAGATGCACTAACAGACACACTAACAGACCCACTAACAGAGACACTAACAGCGACAGAGACACACTCACAGGCACACTCACAGACACACTTACAGACACACTCACAGACACCCTCACAGAGACACCCACAGAGACACTAACAGACACACTCACAGACGACAGATACACTCACAGACACACTCACAGACACACGCAGAGAGACACTAACAGCCACACTCACAGCCACACTCACAGACACACTCACAGACACACGCAGAGAGACACTAACAGACACACTCACAGACACAATCACAGACACACATACACACTCACAGACAACAGAGACACTCACAGGCACACTCACAGACAACAGAGACACTCAGACACACTCACATAGACACTCACAGGCACACTCACAGACACACTAACCCACACACTCACAGACCACACTCACAGACACACTCACAGACACACTCACAGACAACGGAGGCACTCAGACACAATCACAGACACACTCACAGACACACACACAGACACACTCACAGAGACACTCAGAGAGACACTCAGAGAGACACTCACAGACACACTCACGACACAATCACAGATGCACTAACAGACACACTCACAGACACACTAACAGACACACTAACGGACACAATCACAGACACACTCACAGACAACGGAGACACTCAGACACACTCACAGAGACACTCACAGACACACTCACAGAGACACTCACGACACAATCACAGATGCACTAACAGACACACTAACGGACACAATCACAGACACACTCACAGACAACGGAGACACTCAGACACACTCAGACACACTCACAGAGACACTCACAGGCACACTCACAGACACACTAACAGACACACTCACAGATCACACTCACAGACACACTCACAGACACACTGACGGACACACTCACAGCCACACTCACAGACACACTCACAGACACACGCAGAGAGACACTAACAGACACACTCACAGACGCAATCACAGACACACATACACACTCACAGACAACAGAGACACTCAGACACACTCACAGACAACAGAGACACTCAGACACACTCACAGAGACACTCACAGGCAAACTCACAGACACACTAACAGACACACTCACAGATCACACTCACAGACACACTAACAGACACAATCACAGACACACTCACAGACACACTCACTGACACACTCACAGAGACACTCAGAGAGACACTCAGAGAGACATCACAGACACACTCACGACACAATCACAGATGCACTAACAGACACACTCACAGACACACTAACAGACACACTAACGGACACAATCACAGACACGCTCACAGACAACGGAGACACTCAGACACACTCACAGAGACACTCACAGGCATGCTCACAGACACACTCACAGAGACACTCACGACACAATCACAGATGCACTAACAGACACACTCACAGACACACTAACAGACCCACTCACAGACACACTAACAGACACATTAACAGACACACTAACGGACACAATCACAGACACACTCACAGACAACGGAGACACTCAGACACACTCAGACACACTCACAGAGATACTCACATAGACACTCACGACACAATCACAGATGCACTAACAGACACACTAACAGACCCACTAACAGAGACACTAACAGCGACAGAGACACACTCACAGGCACACTCACAGACACACTTACAGACACACTCACAGACACCCTCACAGAGACACCCACAGAGACACTAACAGACACACTCACAGACGACAGATACACTCACAGATACACTCACAGACACACTCACAGACACACGCAGAGAGACACTAACAGCCACACTCACAGCCACACTCACAGACACACTCACAGACACACGCAGAGAGACACTAACAGACACACTCACAGACACAATCACAGACACACATACACACTCACAGACAACAGAGACACTCACAGGCACACTCACAGACAACAGAGACACTCAGACACACTCACATAGACACTCACAGGCACACTCACAGACAGACTAACCCACACACTCACAGACCACACTCACAGACACACTCACAGACAACGGAGGCACTCAGACACAATCACAGACACACTCACAGACACACTCACAGACACACTCACTGACACACTCACAGAGACACTCAGAGAGACACTCAGAGAGACACTCACAGACACACTCACGACACAATCACAGATGCACTAACAGACACACTCACAGACACACTAACAGACACACTAACGGACAAAATCACAGACACACTCACAGACAACGGAGACGCTCAGACACACTCACAGAGACACTCACAGACACACTCACAGAGACACTCACGACACAATCACAGATGCACTAACAGACACACTCACAGACACACTAACAGACACACTCACAGACACACTAACAGACACACTAACGGACACAATCACAGACACACTCACAGACAACGTAGACACTCAGACACACTCAGACACACTCACAGAGACACTCACAGAGACACTCACAGAGACACTCACGACACAATCACAGATGCACTAACAGAAACACTCACAGACACACTAACAGACACACTCACAGACACACTAACAGACACACTAACGGACACAATCACAGACACACTCACAGACAACGGAGACACTC
The DNA here is from genome assembly GCF_035084215.1 of Heptranchias perlo. Lineage (NCBI taxonomy): Eukaryota > Metazoa > Chordata > Chondrichthyes > Hexanchiformes > Hexanchidae > Heptranchias > Heptranchias perlo. The sequence goes on from NC_090347.1 coordinate 49,689,511, forward strand.
AGACACAATCAGACACACTCACAGAGATACTCACAGAGACACTCACGACACAATCACAGATGCACTAACAGACACACTAACAGACCCACTAACAGAGACACTAACAGCGACAGAGACACACTCACAGGCACACTCACAGACACACTTACAGACACACTCACAGACACCCTCACAGAGACACCCACAGAGACACTAACAGACACACTCACAGACGACAGATACACTCACAGACACACTCACAGACACACGCAGAGAGACACTAACAGCCACACTCACAGCCACACTCACAGACACACTCACAGACACACGCAGAGAGACACTCACAGGCACACTCACAGACAACAGAGACACTCAGACACACTCACAGAGACACTCACAGAGACACTCACAGAGACACTCACGACACAATCACAGATGCACTAACAGAAACACTCACAGACACACTAACAGACACACTCACAGACACACTCACAGAGACAAAAACAGACACACTCACAGAGACACTCACAGTCACACTCACAGAGACACTCACAGACACACTCACAGACACAATCACAGACACACATACACACTCACAGACAACAGAGACACTCACAGACACATTCACAGACAACAGAGACACTCAGACACACTCACAGAGACACTCACAGAGACAATCACAGAGACAATCACAGAGACACTCACAGACACACTCACAAACACACTCACAAACACACTCACAGACACAATCACAGACAACAGAGACACTCAGACACAATCCCAGACACAATCCCAGACACACTCACAGACACACTCACAGGCACAATCACAGATGCACTAACAGACACACTCACAGACACACGCAGAGAGACACTAACAGACACACTCACAGACGCAATCACAGACACACATACACACTCACAGACAACAGAGACACTCAGACACACTCACAGACAACAGAGACACTCAGACACACTCACAGAGACACTCACAGGCAAACTCACAGACACACTAACAGACACACTCACAGATCACACTCACAGACACACTAACAGACACAATCACAGACACACTCACAGACACACTCACTGACACACTCACAGAGACACTCAGAGAGACACTCAGAGAGACATCACAGACACACTCACGACACAATCACAGATGCACTAACAGACACACTCACAGACACACTAACAGACACACTAACGGACACAATCACAGACACGCTCACAGACAACGGAGACACTCAGACACACTCACAGAGACACTCACAGGCATGCTCACAGACACACTCACAGAGACACTCACGACACAATCACAGATGCACTAACAGACACACTCACAGACACACTAACAGACCCACTCACAGACACACTAACAGACACATTAACAGACACACTAACGGACACAATCACAGACACACTCACAGACAACGGAGACACTCAGACACACTCAGACACACTCACAGAGATACTCACATAGACACTCACGACACAATCACAGATGCACTAACAGACACACTAACAGACCCACTAACAGAGACACTAACAGCGACAGAGACACACTCACAGGCACACTCACAGACACACTTACAGACACACTCACAGACACCCTCACAGAGACACCCACAGAGACACTAACAGACACACTCACAGACGACAGATACACTCACAGATACACTCACAGACACACTCACAGACACACGCAGAGAGACACTAACAGCCACACTCACAGCCACACTCACAGACACACTCACAGACACACGCAGAGAGACACTAACAGACACACTCACAGACACAATCACAGACACACATACACACTCACAGACAACAGAGACACTCACAGGCACACTCACAGACAACAGAGACACTCAGACACACTCACATAGACACTCACAGGCACACTCACAGACAGACTAACCCACACACTCACAGACCACACTCACAGACACACTCACAGACAACGGAGGCACTCAGACACAATCACAGACACACTCACAGACACACTCACAGACACACTCACTGACACACTCACAGAGACACTCAGAGAGACACTCAGAGAGACACTCACAGACACACTCACGACACAATCACAGATGCACTAACAGACACACTCACAGACACACTAACAGACACACTAACGGACAAAATCACAGACACACTCACAGACAACGGAGACGCTCAGACACACTCACAGAGACACTCACAGACACACTCACAGAGACACTCACGACACAATCACAGATGCACTAACAGACACACTCACAGACACACTAACAGACACACTCACAGACACACTAACAGACACACTAACGGACACAATCACAGACACACTCACAGACAACGTAGACACTCAGACACACTCAGACACACTCACAGAGACACTCACAGAGACACTCACAGAGACACTCACGACACAATCACAGATGCACTAACAGAAACACTCACAGACACACTAACAGACACACTCACAGACACACTAACAGACACACTAACGGACACAATCACAGACACACTCACAGACAACGGAGACACTCAGACACAATCAGACACACTCACAGAGATACTCACAGAGACACTCACGACACAATCACAGATGCACTAACAGACACACTAACAGACCCACTAACAGAGACACTAACAGCGACAGAGACACACTCACAGGCACACTCACAGACACACTTACAGACACACTCACAGACACCCTCACAGAGACACCCACAGAGACACTAACAGACACACTCACAGACGACAGATACACTCACAGACACACTCACAGACACACGCAGAGAGACACTAACAGCCACACTCACAGCCACACTCACAGACACACTCACAGACACACGCAGAGAGACACTCACAGGCACACTCACAGACAACAGAGACACTCAGACACACTCACAGAGACACTCACAGAGACACTCACAGAGACACTCACGACACAATCACAGATGCACTAACAGAAACACTCACAGACACACTAACAGACACACTCACAGACACACTCACAGAGACAAAAACAGACACACTCACAGAGACACTCACAGTCACACTCACAGAGACACTCACAGACACACTCACAGACACAATCACAGACACACATACACACTCACAGACAACAGAGACACTCACAGACACATTCACAGACAACAGAGACACTCAGACACACTCACAGAGACACTCACAGAGACAATCACAGAGACAATCACAGAGACACTCACAGACACACTCACAAACACACTCACAAACACACTCACAGACACAATCACAGACAACAGAGACACTCAGACACAATCCCAGACACAATCCCAGACACACTCACAGACACACTCACAGGCACAATCACAGACACACTAACAGAGACACAGACACACTCACAGACACACTCACAGACACACTCACAGGCACACTAACAGGCACACTCACAGAAAACAGAGACACTCAGAGACACTCACAGAGACATTCACAGAGACACTCACAGACACATTGACAGATAGACTCAAAGACACACTCACAGACAACAGAGACACTCAGACACACTCACAGACCCACTCACAGACCCACTCACAGGCACAGTCACAGACACACTCACAGACACACTCACAGACACACTAACAGACACACTAAAGGACACAATCACAGACACACTCACAGACAACGGAGACACTGAGACACACTCACAGAGACACTCACGACACAATCGCAGATGCACTAACAGACACACTCACAGACACACTAACAGAGACACTAACAGAGACAGCGACACACTCACAGGCACACTCACAGACACACTTACAGACACACTCACAGACGCCCTCACAGAGACACCCACAGAGACACTAACAGACACACTCACAGACGAAAAAACACTCACAGACACACTCACAGACACACGCAGAGAGACACTAACAGCCACACTCACAGCCACACTCACAGACACACTCACAGACACACGTAGAGAGACACTAACAGACACACTCACAGACACACATACACACTCACAGACAACAGAGACACTCACAGACACACTCACAGACAAAAGAGACACTCAGACACACTCACAGAGACACTCACAGGCACACTCACAGACACACTAACAGACACACTCACAGATCACACTCACAGACACACTCACAGACACACTGACGGACACAATCACAGACACACTCACAGACAACGGAGGCACTCAGACACATTCACAGACACACTCACAGACACACTCTCAGACACACTCACTGACACACTCACAGAGACACTTAGAGAGACACTCAGAGAGACATTACAGACACACTCACGACACAATCACAGATGCACTAACAGACACACTCACAGACACACTAACAGACAGACTAACGGACACAATCACAGACACGCTCACAGACAACGGAGACACTCATACACACTCACAGGCACACTCACAGACACACTCACAGAGACACTCACGACACAATCACAGATGCACTAACAGACACACTCACAGACACACGCAGAGAGACACTAACAGCCACACTCACAGCCACACTCACAGACACACTCACAGACACACGCAGAGATACACTAACAGACACACTCACAGACACAATCACAGACACACATACACACTCACAGACAACAGAGACACTCACAGGCACACTCACAGACAACAGAGACACTCAGACACACTCACATAGACACTCACAGGCACACTCACAGACACACTAACCCACACACTCACAGACCACACTCACAGACACACTCACAGACACACTCACAGACAACGGAGGCACTCAGACACAATCACAGACACACTCACAGACACACTCACTGACAACGGAGACGCACAGACACACTCAGAGAGACACTCAGAGAGACACTCACAGACACACTCACGACACAATCACAGATGCACTAACAGACACACTCACAGACACACTAACAGACACACTCACAGACACACTAAAAGACACACTCACAGACACACTAACAGACACACTCACAGACACACTAAAAGACACACTAACGGACACAATCACAGACACACTCACAGACAACGGAGACACTCAGACACACTCAGACACACTCACAGAGACACTCACAGAGACACTCACGACAGAATCACAGATGCACTAACAGACACACTCACAGACACACTAACAGACACACTAACAGAGACACTAACAGAGACACAGAAACACTCACAGGCACACTCACAGACATACTTACAGACACACTCACAGACACCCTCACAGAGACACCCACAGAGACACTAACAGACACACTCACAGACGACAGATACACTCACAGACACACTTACAGACACACTCACAGCCGCACTCACAGATACACTCACAGACACACTCACAGAGACAATAACAGACACACTCACAGACACACTCACAGGCACAATCACAGACACACTAACAGAGACACAGACACACTCACAGAGACACTCACAGACACACTCACAGATGACAGAGACACTCACGGAGACACTCACAGACACACTCACAGACACACTCACAGGCACACTAACAGGCACACTCACAGAAAACAGAGACACTCAGAGACACTCACAGAGACATTCACAGAGACACTCACAGACACATTGACAGATAGACTCAAAGACACACTCACAGACAACAGAGACACTCAGACACACTCACAGACCCACTCACAGACCCACTCACAGGCACAGTCACAGACACACTCACAGACACACTCACAGACACACTAACAGACACACTAAAGGACACAATCACAGACACACTCACAGACAACGGAGACACTGAGACACACTCACAGAGACACTCACGACACAATCGCAGATGCACTAACAGACACACTCACAGACACACTAACAGAGACACTAACAGAGACAGCGACACACTCACAGGCACACTCACAGACACACTTACAGACACACTCACAGACGCCCTCACAGAGACACCCACAGAGACACTAACAGACACACTCACAGACGAAAAAACACTCACAGACACACTCACAGACACACGCAGAGAGACACTAACAGCCACACTCACAGCCACACTCACAGACACACTCACAGACACACGTAGAGAGACACTAACAGACACACTCACAGACACACATACACACTCACAGACAACAGAGACACTCACAGACACACTCACAGACAAAAGAGACACTCAGACACACTCACAGAGACACTCACAGGCACACTCACAGACACACTAACAGACACACTCACAGATCACACTCACAGACACACTCACAGACACACTGACGGACACAATCACAGACACACTCACAGACAACGGAGGCAATCAGACACATTCACAGACACACTCACAGACACACTCTCAGACACACTCACTGACACACTCACAGAGACACTTAGAGAGACACTCAGAGAGACATTACAGACACACTCACGACACAATCACAGATGCACTAACAGACACACTCACAGACACACTAACAGACAGACTAACGGACACAATCACAGACACGCTCACAGACAACGGAGACACTCAGACACACTCACAGGCACACTCACAGACACACTCACAGAGACACTCACGACACAATCACAGATGCACTAACAGACACACTCACAGACACACGCAGAGAGACACTAACAGCCACACTCACAGCCACACTCACAGCCACACTCACAGACACACGCAGAGATACACTAACAGACACACTCACAGACACAATCACAGACACACATACACACTCACAGACAACAGAGACACTCACAGGCACACTCACAGACAACAGAGACACTCAGACACACTCACATAGACACTCACAGGCACACTCACAGACACACTAACCCACACACTCACAGACCACACTCACAGACACACTCACAGACACACTCACAGACAACGGAGGCACTCAGACACAATCACAGACACACTCACAGACACACTCACTGACAACGGAGACGCACAGACACACTCAGAGAGACACTCAGAGAGACACTCACAGACACACTCACGACACAATCACAGATGCACTAACAGACACACTCACAGACACACTAACAGACACACTCACAGACACACTAAAAGACACACTAACGGACACAATCACAGACACACTCACAGACAACGGAGACACTCAGACACACTCAGACACACTCACAGAGACACTCACAGAGACACTCACGACAGAATCACAGATGCACTAACAGACACACTCACAGACACACTAACAGACACACTAACAGAGACACTAACAGAGACACAGAAACACTCACAGGCACACTCACAGACATACTTACAGACACACTCACAGACACCCTCACAGAGACACCCACAGAGACACTAACAGACACACTCACAGACGACAGATACACTCACAGACACACTTACAGACACACTTACAGACACACTCACAGCCGCACTCACAGATACACTCACAGACACACTCACAGAGACAATAACAGACACACTCACAGACACACTCACAGTCACACTCACAGAGACACTCACAGACACACTCACAGACACAATCACAGACACACTTACACACTCACAGACAACAGAGACACTCACAGACACATTCACAGACAACAGAGACACTCAGACACACTCACAGAGACACTCACAGAGACAATCACAGAGACACTCACAGACACACTCACAAACACACTCACAGACACAATCACAGACACACTCACAGACACACTCACAGACACACTCACAGACATACTAACAGACACACTCACATGCACAATCACAGACACACTAACAGACACACTAACAGAGACACAGACACACTCACAGAGAAACTCACAGACACACTCAAAGATGACAGAGACACTCACGGAGACACTCACGGAGACACTCACAGAGACACTCACAGACACATTGACAGATAGACTCACAGACACACTCACAGACAACAGAGACACTCAGACACACTCACAGACCCACTCACAGGCACAGTCACAGACACACTCACAGACACACTCACAGACACACGCATTGAGACACTAACAGACACACTCACAGTCACACTCACAGACACACTAACAGACACACTAACAGACACACACACAGACCCACTAACAGAACCACTAACAGAGACACTAACATAGACACAGACACACTCACAGGCACACTCACAGACACACTAACAGACACACTCACAGACGACAGATACACTCACAGACACACTCACAGTCACACTCACAGCCACACTCACAGAGACACTCACAGACACACTCACAGACACACTCACAGTCACACTCACAGAGACACTCACAGACACACTCACAGACACACTCACAGTCACACTCACAGCCACACTCACAGAGACATTAACAGATACACTTTCAGACACAATCACAGACACACCGACACATTCACAGACAACAGAGACACTCACAGACACAATCACAGACACAATCACAGACACACTAACAGACGCACTAACAGACACACTCACAGAGACACTAACAGATACAATCACTGAGTCACTAACAGACAGACTCACAGACACACTCACAGACACACTCACAGACCCACTAACAGACCCACTAACAGAGACACTAACAGAGACACAGACACACTCACAGACACACTCACAGGCACACTAACAGACACACTAACAGACACACTCACAGACGACAGACGCACTAACAGACACACTAACAGACACATTCACAGAGACACTAACAGACATACTCACAGACACACTGACAGACACACGAACAGACACACTAACGGACACAATCACAGATGAAAGAGACACACACAGAGACACTCACAAACACACTCACAGACACAATCACAGACACACTCACAGACAACAGAGACACTCAGACACAATCCCATAAACAATCCCAGACACACTCACAGACACACTCACAGACAACAGAGACACTAAGACACAATCCCATAAACAATCCCAGACACACTCACAGACACACTAACAGACCCACTAACAGAGACACAGACACACTCACAGGCACACTCACAGACACACTAACAGACACACTCACAGACGACAGACACACTCACAGACACACTCACAGACACACTCACAGACACACTCACAGACACACTCACAGACACACGCATTGAGACACTAACAGACACACTCACAGTCACACTCACAGACACACTAACAGACACACTAACAGACACACACACAGACCCACTAACAGAACCACTAACAGAGACACTAACATAGACACAGACACACTCACAGGCACACTCACAGACACACTAACAGACACACTCACAGACGACAGATACACTCACAGACACACTCACAGTCACACTCACAGATACACTCACAGACACACTCACAGTCACACTCACAGACACACTCGCAGACACACTAACAGACACACTAACAGACACACTCACAGACCCACTACCAGACCCACTAACAGAGACACTAACAGAGACACAGACACACTCACAGACACACTCACAGGCACACTAACAGACACACTAACAGACACACTCACAGACGACAGATACACTCACAGACACACTCACAGTCACACTCACAGCCACACTCACAGAGACACTCACAGACACACTCACAGACACACTCACAGTCACACTCACAGAGACACTCACAGACACACTCACAGACACACTCACAGTCACACTCACAACCACACTCACAGAGACATTAACAGATACACTTTCAGACACAATCACAGACACACCGACACATTCACAGACAACAGAGACACTCACAGACACAATCACAGACACACTAACAGACACACTAACAGACACACTCACAGACACACTCACAGACCCACTAACAGACCCACTAACAGAGACACTAACAGAGACACAGACACACTCACAGACACACTCACAGGCACACTAACAGACACACTAACAGACACACTCACAGACAACAGACGCACTAACAGACACACTAACAGACACATTCATAGAGACACTAACAGACATACTCACAGACACACTGACAGGCACACGAACAGACACACTAACGGACACAATCACAGACACACTCACAGACAACGGAGACACTCAGACACAATCACAGACACACTCACAGACACACTAACAGACACACTAACAGACCCACTAACAGAGACACTAACAGAGACACACACACACTCACAGACACCCTCACAGAGACACCCACAGAGACACCCACAGAGACATCCACAGAGACATCCACAGAGACACCCACAGAGACACCCACAGAGACACTAACAGACACACTCACAGACACACTCACAGACACACTCACAGCCACACTCACAGACACACTCACAGACACACTCACAGACACACACACAGAGACACTAACAGACACACTCACAGACACAATCACAGACACACAGACACACTCTCAGACAACAGAGACACTCACAGACACACTCACAGACACAGTCACAGAGACACGCACAGAGACACTCACAGTCACACTCACAGCCACACTCACAGCCACACTCACAGAGACACTAACAGACACACTCACAGACACAATCACAGACACACATGTACACTCACAGACAACAGAGACACTCACAGACACACTCCCAGACAACAGAGACACTCAGACACACTCACGGAGACACTCACAGGCACACTCACAGACACACTCACAGACCACACTCACAGACACACTAACAGAGACACTAACGGACACACTAACAGACACACTAACAGAGACACGAACAGACACACTAACAGAGACACTCAGACACAATCACAGACACTCTCACAGAAACACTCACAGACACACTGACAGACACACTCAGACAAACTGATAGACACACTCACAGAGACACTAACAGACACACTAACAGAGACACAGACACACTCACAGAGACACTCACAGACACACTCACAGACACACTCACAGACACACTCACAGACACACTCACACAGACACTCACAGACACACTCACAGACACACTCACAGACACACTCACAGACACACACACAGACACACTCACAGAGACAATCACAGACACACTCACAGAAAACAGAGACACTCACAGAAAACAGAGACACTCACAGACACAATCACAGACGCACTAACAGACACACTAACAGAGACACTCAGGCACACTCACAGACACACTCACAGACACACTCAGAGACACAGACACAGACACACACAGACACACTCACAGACAACAGAGACACTCACAGACACAATGACAGATGCACGAACAGACACAATCACAGACACACTCACAGACACACTCACAGAGACACTAACAGACACACTCACAGACACAATCACAGACACACAGACACACTCTCAGACAACAGAGACACTCACAGACACACTCACAGACACACTCACAGAGACACGCACAGAGACACTCACAGTCACACTCACAGTCACACTCACAGCCACACTCACAGCCACACTCACAGAGACACTAACAGACACACTCACAGACACAATCACAGACACACATGTACACTCACAGACAACAGAGACACTCACAGACACACTCCCAGACAACAGAGACACTCAGACACACTCACGGAGACACTCACAGGCACACTCACAGACACACTCACAGACCACACTCACAGACACACTAACAGAGACACTAACGGACACACTAACAGACACACTAACAGAGACACGAACAGACACACTAACAGAGACACTCAGACACAATCACAGACACACTCACAGACACACTGACAGACACACTCAGACAAACTGATAGACACACTCACAGAGACACTAACAGACACACTAACAGACACACTAACAGAGACACAGACACACTCACAGGCACACTCACAGACACACTAACAGACACACTCACAGACGACAGACACACTCACAGACACACTCACAGACACACTCACAGGCACACTAACAGACACACTAACAGACACACTCACAGACGACAGATACACTCACAGACACACTCACAGACACACTCACAGACACACTAACAGAGACACTAACGGACACACTAACAGACACACTAACAGAGACACGAACAGACACACTAACAGAGACACTCAGACACAATCACAGACACACTCACAGACACACTGACAGACACACTCAGACAAACTGATAGACACACTCACAGAGACACTAACAGACACACTAACAGACACACTAACAGAGACACAGACACACTCACAGAGACACTCACAGACACACTCACAGACACACTCACACAGACACTCACAGACACACTCACAGACACACTCACAGACACACTCACAGACACACTCACAGACACACACACAGACACACACACAGACACACTCACAGAGACAATCACAGACACACTCACAGAAAACAGAGACACTCACAGACACACTCACAGAAAACAGAGACACTCACAGACACAATCACAGACGCACTAACAGACACACTAACAGAGACACACTCAGACACAATCACAGTCACACTAACAGACACACTCACAGACACAGACACAGACACACACAGACACACTCACAGACAACAGAGACACTCACAGACACAATGACAGATGCACGAACAGACACAATCACAGACACACGAACAGACACACTCACAGACACACTCACAGACACACTCACAGACACACTAACAGACACACTCACAGACGACAGACACACTCACAGACAAACTCACAGACACACTCACAGACACACTCACAGACACACTCACAGACACACTCACAGACACACGCATTGAGACACTAACAGACACACTCACAGTCACACTCACAGACACACTCACAGATACACTCACAGACACACTCACAGTCACACTCACAGACACACTCGCAGACACACTAACAGACACACACACAGACCCACTAACAGAACCACTAACAGAGACACTAACATAGACACAGACACACTCACAGGCACACTCACAGACACACTAACAGACACACTCACAGACAACAGATACACTCACAGACACACTCACAGTCACACTCACAGATACACTCACAGACACACTCACAGTCACACTCACAGACACACTCGCAGACACACTAACAGACACACTAACAGACACACTCACAGACCCACTAACAGACCCACTAACAGAGACACTAACAGAGACACAGACACACTCACAGACACACTCACAGACACACTCACAGACACACTAACAGACACACTAACAGACACACTCACAGACGACAGATACACTCACAGACACACTCACAGTCACACTCACAGCCACACTCACAGAGACACTCACAGACACACTCACAGACACACTCACAGTCACACTCACAGAGACACTCACAGACACACTCACAGACACACTCACAGTCACACTCACAGCCACACTCACAGAGACATTAACAGATACACTTTCAGACACAATCACAGACACACCGACACATTCACAGACAACAGAGACACTCACAGACACAATCACAGACACAATCACAGACACACTAACAGACGCACTAACAGACACACTCACAGAGACACTAACAGATACAATCACTGAGTCACTAACAGACAGACTCACAGACACACTCACAGACACACTCACAGACCCACTAACAGACCCACTAACAGAGACACTAACAGAGACACAGACACACTCACAGACACACTCACAGGCACACTAACAGACACACTAACAGACACACTCACAGACGACAGACGCACTAACAGACACACTAACAGACACATTCACAGAGACACTAACAGACATACTCACAGACACACTGACAGACACACGAACAGACACACTAACGGACACAATCACAGACACACTCACAGAGACACTCCAGACAAACTCACAGACACACTCACAGACACACTAACAGACACACTAACAGACCCACTAACAGAGACACTAACAGAGACACACACACACTCACAGACACCCTCACAGAGACACCCACAGAGACATCCACAGAGACATCCACAGAGACACCCACAGAGACACTAACAGACACACTCACAGACACACTCACAGACACACTCACAGCCACACTCACAGACACACTCACAGACACACTCACAGACACACTCACAGAGACACTAACAGACACACTCACAGACACAATCACAGACACACAGACACACTCTCAGACAACAGAGACACTCACAGACACGCACAGTCACACTCACAGTCACACTCACAGCCACACTCACAGCCACACTCACAGAGACACTAACAGACACACTCACAGACACAATCACAGACACACATGTACACTCACAGACAACAGAGACACTCACAGACACACTCCCAGACAACAGAGACACTCAGACACACTCACGGAGACACTCACAGGCACACTCACAGACACACTCACAGACCACACTCACAGACACACTAACAGAGACACTAACGGACACACTAACAGACACACTAACAGAGACACGAACAGACACACTAACAGAGACACTCAGACACAATCACAGACACTCTCACAGAAACACTCACAGACACACTGACAGACACACTCAGACAAACTGATAGACACACTCACAGAGACACTAACAGACACACTAACAGACACACTCACAGACACACTCACACAGACACTCACAGACACACTCACAGACACACTCACAGACACACTCACAGACACACTCACAGACACACTCACAGACACACACACAGACACAATCACAGACACACTCACAGACACACTGACAGACACACTCAGACAAACTGATAGACACACTCACAGAGACACTAACAGACACACTAACAGACACACTAACAGAGACACAGACACACTCACAGAGACACTCACAGACACACTCACAGACACACTCACACAGACACTCACAGACACACTCACAGACACACTCACAGACACACTCACAGAAAACAGAGACACTCACAGACACACTCACAGAAAACAGAGACACTCACAGACACAATCACAGACGCACTAACAGACACACTAACAGAGACACTAACAGACACAATCACAGACACACTCACAGACACACTGACAGACACACTCAGACAAACTGATAGACACACTCACAGAGACACTAACAGACACACTAACAGAGACACAGACACACTCACAGAGACACTCACAGACACACTCACAGACACACTCACACAGACACTCACAGACACACTCACAGAGACAATCACAGACACACTCACAGAAAACAGAGACACTCACAGACACACTCACAGAAAACAGAGACACTCACAGACACAATCACAGACGCACTAACAGACACACTAACAGAGACACTAACAGACACAATCACAGTCACACTAACAGACACACTAACAGACACACTCAAGCACACTCACAGACACACTCACAGACACACTCACAGACACAGACACAGACACACACAGACACACTCACAGACAACAGAGACACTCACAGACACAATGACAGATGCACGAACAGACACAATCACAGACACACTCACAGACACACTCACAGAGACACTAACAGACACACTCACAGACACAATCACAGACACACAGACACACTCTCAGACAACAGAGACACTCACAGACACACTCACAGACACAGTCACAGAGACACGCACAGAGACACTCACAGTCACACTCACAGCCACACTCACAGAGACACTAACAGACACACTCACAGACACAATCACAGACACACATGTACACTCACAGACAACAGAGACACTCACAGACACACTCCCAGACAACAGAGACACTCAGACACACTCACGGAGACACTCACAGGCACACTCACAGACACACTCACAGACCACACTCACAGACGCACTAACAGAGACACTAACGGACACACTAACAGACACACTAACAGAGACACGAACAGACACACTAACAGAGACACTCAGACACAATCACAGACACACTCACAGACACACTGACAGACACACTCAGACAAACTGATAGACACACTCACAGAGACACTAACAGACACACTAACAGACACACTAACAGAGACACAGACACACTCACAGAGACACTCACAGACACACTCACACAGACACTCACAGACACACTCACAGACACACTCACAGACACACTCACAGACACACTCACAGACACACTCACAGACACACACACAGACACACACACAGACACACTCACAGAGACAATCACAGACACACTCACAGAAAACAGAGACACTCACAGACACACTCACAGAAAACAGAGACACTCACAGACACAATCACAGACGCACTAACAGACACACTAACAGAGACACACTCAGACACAATCACAGTCACACGAACAGACACACTCACAGACACAGACACAGACACACACAGACACACTCACAGACAACAGAGACACTCACAGACACAATGACAGATGCACGAACAGACACAATCACAGACACACGAACAGACACACTCACAGACACACTCACAGACACACTAACAGGCACACTGACAGACACACGAACAGACACAATCACAGACACACTCTCAGACAACGTAGACACTCAGACACAATCACAGACACACTCACAGAGACACTCACAGACACACTGACAGACACACTCACAGACACACTCACAGACACACTCACAGACACACTCACAGACACACTCACAGACAACGGAGACACTCAGACACAATTACAGACACACTCACAGAGACACTCACAGACACACGAACAGACACAATCACAGACACACTTACAGACAACGGAGACACTCAGACACAATCACAGACACACTCACAGAGACACTCACAGACACACTGACAGACACACGAACAGACACACGAACAGACACACTAACGGACACAATCACAGACACACTCACAGACAACGGAGACACTCAGACACAATCACAGACACACTCACAGAGACACTCACAGACACACTGACAGACACACTCACAGACACACTAACAGACACACTAACAGACACACTAACAGACCCACTAACAGAGACACGAACAGAGACACACACACTCACAGACACACTCACAGACACACCCACAGAGACACCCACAGAGACACCCACAGAGACACCCACAGAGACACCCACAGAGACACCCACAGAGACACCCACAGAGACACCCACAGAGACACCCACAGAGACACTAACAGACACACTAACACACACACTAACAGACACACTCACAGACACACTCACAGACACACTCACAGCCACACTCACAGACACACTCACAGAGACACTAACAGACACACTCACAGACACACTCACAGTCACACTAACAGAAACACTAACGGAAACAATCACAGACACACTCACAGACAAGGGAGGCACGCAGACACAATCACAGACATAATCACAGACACAATCACAGACACACTCACAGACACACTCACAGACACACTCACAGACACACTCACAGACACACTCACAGAGACACTCACAGACACACTAACAGACACACTAAAAGAGACACTAACAGAGACACTAACAGAGACACACACACACTCACAGACACACTCACAGACACCCTCACAGAGGCACCCACAGAGACACCCACAGAGACAACCACAGAGACAACCAGAGACACCCACAGAGATACCCACAGAGATACCCACAGAGATACCCACAGAGACACCCACAGAGACACCCACAGAGACACCCACAGAGACACCCACAGAGACACCCACAGAGACACCCACAGAGAAACCCACAGACACACTAACAGACACACTAACAGACACACTAACAGACACACTCACAGCCACACTCACAGACACACTCACAGACACACTCACAGACACACTCACAGAGACACTAACAGACACAGTCACAGACACAATCACAGAGACACGCACAGAGACACTCACAGTCACACTCACAGTCACACTCACAGCCACACTCACAGCCACACTCACAGAGACACTAACAGACACACTCACAGACACAATCACAGACACACATACACACTCACAGACAACAGAGACACTCACAGACACACTCCCAGACAACAGAGACACTCAGAAACACTCACGGAGACACTCACATTCACACTCACAGGCACACTCACAGACACACTAACAGACACACTCACAGACGACAGACGCACTAACAGACACACTAACAGACACACTAACAGACACACTAACAGACACACTAACAGACACACTAACAGACACACTAACAGAGACACTAACAGAGACACAGACACACTCACAGGCACACTCACAGACACACTAACAGATACACTCACAGACGACAGACACACTCACAGACACACTCAAAGACACACTCACAGACACACTCACAGACACACGCAGTGAGACACTAACAGACACACTCACAGTCACACTCACAGACACACTAACAGACACACTAACAGACACACACACAGACCCACTAACAGACCCACTAACAGACCCACTAACAGAGACACTAACAGAGACACTCACAGACACACTCCCATACAACAGAGACACTCAGACACACTCACGGAGACACTCACAGGCACACTCACAGGCACACTCACAGACCACACTCACAGACCACACTCACAGACACACTCACAGACACACTAACAGAAACACTAACGGACACAATCACAGACACACTCACAGACAAGGGAGGCACGCAGACACAATCACAGACACAATCACAGACACACTCACAGACACACTGACAGACACACTAACAGACCCACTAACAGAGACACTAACAGAGACACACACACTCACAGACACACTCACAGACACCCTCACAGAGACACCCACAGAGACACCCACAGAGACACCCACAGAGACACCCACAGAGACACCCACAGACATATTAACAGACACACTAACAGACACACTCACAGACACACTCACAGACACACTCACAGAGACACTAACAGACACACTCACAGACACAATCACAGACACACAGACACAATCTCAGACAACAGAGACACTCACAGACACACACTCAGACACACTCATAGACACACTCACAGAGACACGCAGAGGGACACGCACAGGCACACTCACAGACACACTCACAGACCACACTCACAGACACACTCACAAACACAATCACAGACACACTAACAGAAACACTAACGGACACAATCACAGACACACTCACAGACAAGGGAGGCACGCAGACACAATCACAGACACACTCACAGAGACACTCACAGAGACACTCACAGACACACGAACAGAGACACTCACAGACACACTGACAGACACACTCACAGACACACTCACAGACACACTGACAGACACACTCACAGACACACTAACAGACACACTAACAGAGACACTAACAGAGACACACACACACTCACAGACACACTCACAGACACCCTCACAGACACACCCACAGAGACACCCACAGACACACCCACAGAGACACCCACAGAGACACCCACAGAGACACCCACAGAGACACCCACAGACACACTAACAGACACACTCACAGACACACTCACAGACACACTCACAGCCACACTCACAGCCACACTCACAGACACACTCACAGACACACTCACAGACACACTCACAGAGACACGCAGAGAGACACTCACAGGCACACTCACAGACAAACTCACAGACACACTAACAGAAACACTAACGGACACAATCACAGACACACTCACAGACAAGGGAGGCACGCAGACACAATCACAGACGCACTCACAGACACACTAACAGACCCACTAACAGAGACACTAACAGAGACACTCAGACACAATCACAGACACTCTCACAGAGACACTCACAGACACAATCACAGACACACAGGCACACTCTCAGACAACAGAGACACTCACAGGCACACTCACAGATACACTAACAGACACACTCACAGACGACAGACGCATTAACAGACACACTAACAGACACACTAACAGACACACTAACAGACGCACTAACAGAGACACTAACAGAGACACTAACAGAGACACAGACACACTCACAGGCACACTCACAGCCACACTCACAGCCACACTCACAGCCACACTCACAGACACACTCACAGACACAATCACAGACACACAGACACACTCTCAGACAACAGAGACACTCACAGGCACACTCACAGACACACTAACAGACACACTCACAGACGACAGACGCACTAACAGACACACTAACAGACCCACTAACAGACCCACGAACAGAGACACTAACAGAGACACTAACAGAGACACAGACACACTCACAGGCACAATCACAGAGACACGAACAGACACACTCACAGACACAATCACAGACACACATACACACTCACAGACAACAGAGACACTCACAGACACACTCCCAGGCAACAGAGACACTCAGACACACTCACGGAGACACTCACAGGCACACTCACAGACACACTCACAGACACACTCACAGACACACTCACAGACACACTAACAGACACACCAACAGACCCACTAACAGAGACACGAACAGAGACACACACACACTCACAGACACACTCACAGACACCCTCACAGAGACACCCACAGAGACACCCACAGAGACACCCACAGAGACACCCACAGAGACACCCACAGAGACACCCACAGAGACACCCACAGACACACCAACAGACACACCAACAGACACACCAACAGACACAATAACAGACACACTCACAGCCACACTCACAGCCACACTCACAGCCACACTCACAGCCACACTCACAGACACACTCACAGACACACTCACAGACACACTCACAGAGACACTAACATACACACTCACAGACACAATCACAGACACACAGACACACTCTCAGACAACAGAGACACTCACAGACACACTCACAGACACACTCACAGAGACACGCAGAGAGACACTCACAGTCACACTCACAGTCACACTCACAGCCACACTCACAGCCACACTCACAGCCACACTCACAGCCACACTCACAGCCACACTCACAGCCACACACACAGAGACACAAACAGACACACTCACAGACACAATCACAGACACATATACACACTCACAGACAACAGAGACACTCACAGACACACTCCCAGACAACAGAGACACTCAGACACACTCACGGAGACACTCACAGGCACACTCACAGACACACTAACAGACACACTAACGAACACAATCACAGACAGACTCACAGACAAGGGAGGCACGCAGACACAATCACAGACACACTCACAGACACACTCACAGACACACTCACAGACACACTAACAGAGACACTAACAGAGACACAGACACACTCACAGGCACACTCACAGACACACTAACGAACACAATCACAGACACACTCACAGACAAGGGAGGCACGCAGACACAATCACAGACACACTCACAGACACACTCACAGACACACTCACAGACACACTCACAGACACACTAACGAACACAATCACAGACACACTCACAGACAAGGGAGGCACGCAGACACAATCACAGACACACTCACAGACACACTCACAGACACACTCACAGAGACACTCACAGACACACTCACAGACACACTAACAGACACACTAACAGACACACTAACAGACACACTAACAGACACACTAACAGACCCACTAACAGAGACACTAACAGAGACACTAACAGAGACACAGACACACTCACAGGCACACTCACAGACACACTAACAGACACACTCACAGACGACAGACACACTCACAGACACACTCACAGACACACTCACAGACACACTCACAGACACACTCACAGACACACGCAGTGAGACACTAACAGACACACTCAGATTCACACTCACAGACACACTAACAGACACACTAACAGACACACACACAGACCCACTAACAGAACCACTAACAGAGACACTAACAGAGACACTAACATAGACACAGACACACTCACAGGCACACTCACAGACACACTAACAGACACACTCACAGACGACAGACACACTCACAGACACACTCACAGTCACACTCACAGATACACTCACAGACACACTCACAGTCACACTCACAGACACACTCGCAGACACACTAACAGACCCACTAACAGAGACACTAACAGAGACACAGACACACTCACAGACACACTCACAGACACACTCACAGACACACTCACAGACACACTCACAGGCACACTAACAGACACACTAACAGACACACTCACAGACGACAGATACACTCACAGACACACTCACAGTCACACTCACAGCCACACTCACAGAGACACTCACAGACACACTCACAGACACACTCACAGTCACACTCACAGTCACACTCACAGCCACACTCACAGAGACACTAACAGATACACTTTCAGATACAATCACAGACACACCGACACATTCACAGACAACAGAGACACTCACAGACACAATCACAGACACAATCACAGACACAATCACAGACACAATCACAGACACACTAACAGACGCACTAACAGACACACTCACAGAGACACTAACAGATACAATCACTGAGTCACTAACAGACACACTCACAGACACACTCACAGACACACTCACAGACCCACTAACAGACCCACTAACAGAGACACTAACAGAGACACAGACACACTCACAGACACACTCACAGGCACACTAACAGACACACTAACAGACACACTCACAGACGACAGATACACTCACAGACACACTCACAGTCACACTCACAGTCACACTCACAGCCACACTCACAGACACACTCACAGACACACTCACAGACACACTCACAGACACACTCACAGTCACACTCACAGCCACACTCACAGAGACACTAACAGATACACTTTCAGACACAATCACAGACACACCGACACATTCACAGACAACAGAGACACTCACAGACACAATCACAGACACACTCACAGAGACACTAACAGATACAATCACTGAGTCACTAACAGACACACTCACAGACACACTCACAGAATCACGAACAAACACACTCACAGAGACACTCACAGACACACTCACAGAAAACAGACACACTAACAGGCACACTCACAGAAAACAGAGACACTCACAGACACACTCACAGACACACTCACAGACACACTCACAGACACACTCACAGACACACTCACAGAAACACTCACAGACACACTCACAGACACACGCACAGACACACTCACAGACACACTCACAGACACTCACAGACACACTAACAGACACTCACAGACACACTCACAGACACACGCAGAGAGACACTAACAGACACACTCACAGACAAGGGAGGCACGCAGACGCAATCACAGACACACTCACAGACACACACACAGACACACTCACAGAGACACTCACAGACACACTCACAGACACACTAACAGACACACTAACAGACACACTAACAGACACACTAACAGACCCACTAACAGAGACACTAACAGAGACACTAACAGAGACACAGACACACTCACAGGCACACTCACAGACACACTCACAGACGACAGACACACTCACAGACACACTCACAGACACACTCACAGACACACTCACAGACACACTCACAGACACACGCAGTGAGACACTAACAGACACACTCAGAGTCACACTCACAGACACACTAACAGACACACTAACAGACACACACACACAGACCCACTAACAGAACCACTAACAGAGACACTAACAGAGACACTAACATAGACACAGACACACTCACAGGCACACTCACAGACACACTAACAGACACACTCACAGACGACAGACACACTCACAGACACACTCACAGTCACACTCACAGATACACTCACAGACACACTCACAGTCACACTCACAGACACACTCGCAGACACACTAACAGACCCACTAACAGAGACACTAACAGAGACACAGACACACTCACAGACACACTCACAGACACACTCACAGACACACTCACAGGCACACTAACAGACACACTAACAGACACTCTCACAGACGACAGATACACTCACATACACACTCACAGTCACACTCACAGCCACACTCACAGAGACACTCACAGACACACTCACAGACACACTCACAGTCACACTCACAGTCACACTCACAGCCACACTCACAGAGACACTAACAGATACACTTTCAGACACAATCACAGACACACCGACACATTCACAGACAACAGAGACACTCACAGACACAATCACAGACACAATCACAGACACAATCACAGACACACTAACAGACGCACTAACAGACACACTCACAGACACACTCACAGACACACTCACAGACACACTCACAGACACACTCACAGACACACGCAGTGAGACACTAACAGACACACTCAGATTCACACTCACAGACACACTAACAGACACACTAACAGACACACACACAGACCCACTAACAGAACCACTAACAGAGACACTAACAGAGACACTAACATAGACACAGACACACTCACAGGCACACTCACAGACACACTAACAGACACACTCACAGACGACAGACACACTCACAGACACACTCACAGTCACACTCACAGATACACTCACAGACACACTCACAGTCACACTCACAGACACACTCGCAGACACACTAACAGACCCACTAACAGAGACACTAACAGAGACACAGACACACTCACAGACACACTCACAGACACACTCACAGACACACTCACAGACACACTCACAGGCACACTAACAGACACACTAACAGACACACTCACAGACGACAGATACACTCACAGACACACTCACAGTCACACTCACAGCCACACTCACAGAGACACTCACAGACACACTCACAGACACACTCACAGTCACACTCACAGTCACACTCACAGCCACACTCACAGAGACACTAACAGATACACTTTCAGATACAATCACAGACACACCGACACATTCACAGACAACAGAGACACTCACAGACACAATCACAGACACAATCACAGACACAATCACAGACACAATCACAGACACACTAACAGACGCACTAACAGACACACTCACAGAGACACTAACAGATACAATCACTGAGTCACTAACAGACACACTCACAGACACACTCACAGACACACTCACAGACCCACTAACAGACCCACTAACAGAGACACTAACAGAGACACAGACACACTCACAGACACACTCACAGGCACACTAACAGACACACTAACAGACACACTCACAGACGACAGATACACTCACAGACACACTCACAGTCACACTCACAGTCACACTCACAGCCACACTCACAGACACACTCACAGACACACTCACAGACACACTCACAGACACACTCACAGTCACACTCACAGCCACACTCACAGAGACACTAACAGATACACTTTCAGACACAATCACAGACACACCGACACATTCACAGACAACAGAGACACTCACAGACACAATCACAGACACACTCACAGAGACACTAACAGATACAATCACTGAGTCACTAACAGACACACTCACAGACACACTCACAGAATCACGAACAAACACACTCACAGAGACACTCACAGACACACTCACAGAAAACAGACACACTAACAGGCACACTCACAGAAAACAGAGACACTCACAGACACACTCACAGACACACTCACAGACACACTCACAGACACACTCACAGACACACTCACAGAAACACTCACAGACACACTCACAGACACACGCACAGACACACTCACAGACACACTCACAGACACTCACAGACACACTAACAGACACTCACAGACACACTCACAGACACACGCAGAGAGACACTAACAGACACACTCACAGACAAGGGAGGCACGCAGACGCAATCACAGACACACTCACAGACACACACACAGACACACTCACAGAGACACTCACAGACACACTCACAGACACACTAACAGACACACTAACAGACACACTAACAGACACACTAACAGACCCACTAACAGAGACACTAACAGAGACACTAACAGAGACACAGACACACTCACAGGCACACTCACAGACACACTCACAGACGACAGACACACTCACAGACACACTCACAGACACACTCACAGACACACTCACAGACACACTCACAGACACACGCAGTGAGACACTAACAGACACACTCAGAGTCACACTCACAGACACACTAACAGACACACTAACAGACACACACACACAGACCCACTAACAGAACCACTAACAGAGACACTAACAGAGACACTAACATAGACACAGACACACTCACAGGCACACTCACAGACACACTAACAGACACACTCACAGACGACAGACACACTCACAGACACACTCACAGTCACACTCACAGATACACTCACAGACACACTCACAGTCACACTCACAGACACACTCGCAGACACACTAACAGACCCACTAACAGAGACACTAACAGAGACACAGACACACTCACAGACACACTCACAGACACACTCACAGACACACTCACAGGCACACTAACAGACACACTAACAGACACTCTCACAGACGACAGATACACTCACATACACACACACAGTCACACTCACAGCCACACTCACAGAGACACTCACAGACACACTCACAGACACACTCACAGTCACACTCACAGTCACACTCACAGCCACACTCACAGAGACACTAACAGATACACTTTCAGACACAATCACAGACACACCGACACATTCACAGACAACAGAGACACTCACAGACACAATCACAGACACAATCACAGACACAATCACAGACACACTAACAGACGCACTAACAGACACACTCACAGACACACTCACAGACACACTCACAGACACACTCACAGACACACTCACAGACACACGCAGTGAGACACTAACAGACACACTCAGATTCACACTCACAGACACACTAACAGACACACTAACAGACACACACACAGACCCACTAACAGAACCACTAACAGAGACACTAACAGAGACACTAACATAGACACAGACACACTCACAGGCACACTCACAGACACACTAACAGACACACTCACAGACGACAGACACACTCACAGACACACTCACAGTCACACTCACAGATACACTCACAGACACACTCACAGTCACACTCACAGACACACTCGCAGACACACTAACAGACCCACTAACAGAGACACTAACAGAGACACAGACACACTCACAGACACACTCACAGACACACTCACAGACACACTCACAGACACACTCACAGGCACACTAACAGACACACTAACAGACACACTCACAGACGACAGATACACTCACAGACACACTCACAGTCACACTCACAGCCACACTCACAGAGACACTCACAGACACACTCACAGACACACTCACAGTCACACTCACAGTCACACTCACAGCCACACTCACAGAGACACTAACAGATACACTTTCAGATACAATCACAGACACACCGACACATTCACAGACAACAGAGACACTCACAGACACAATCACAGACACAATCACAGACACAATCACAGACACAATCACAGACACACTAACAGACGCACTAACAGACACACTCACAGAGACACTAACAGATACAATCACTGAGTCACTAACAGACACACTCACAGACACACTCACAGACACACTCACAGACCCACTAACAGACCCACTAACAGAGACACTAACAGAGACACAGACACACTCACAGACACACTCACAGGCACACTAACAGACACACTAACAGACACACTCACAGACGACAGATACACTCACAGACACACTCACAGTCACACTCACAGTCACACTCACAGCCACACTCACAGACACACTCACAGACACACTCACAGACACACTCACAGACACACTCACAGTCACACTCACAGCCACACTCACAGAGACACTAACAGATACACTTTCAGACACAATCACAGACACACCGACACATTCACAGACAACAGAGACACTCACAGACACAATCACAGACACACTCACAGAGACACTAACAGATACAATCACTGAGTCACTAACAGACACACTCACAGACACACTCACAGAATCACGAACAAACACACTCACAGAGACACTCACAGACACACTCACAGAAAACAGACACACTAACAGGCACACTCACAGAAAACAGAGACACTCACAGACACACTCACAGACACACTCACAGACACACTCACAGACACACTCACAGACACACTCACAGAAACACTCACAGACACACTCACAGACACACGCACAGACACACTCACAGACACACTCACAGACACTCACAGACACACTAACAGACACTCACAGACACACTCACAGACACACGCAGAGAGACACTAACAGACACACTCACAGACAAGGGAGGCACGCAGACGCAATCACAGACACACTCACAGACACACACACAGACACACTCACAGAGACACTCACAGACACACTCACAGACACACTAACAGACACACTAACAGACACACTAACAGACACACTAACAGACCCACTAACAGAGACACTAACAGAGACACTAACAGAGACACAGACACACTCACAGGCACACTCACAGACACACTCACAGACGACAGACACACTCACAGACACACTCACAGACACACTCACAGACACACTCACAGACACACTCACAGACACACGCAGTGAGACACTAACAGACACACTCAGAGTCACACTCACAGACACACTAACAGACACACTAACAGACACACACACACAGACCCACTAACAGAACCACTAACAGAGACACTAACAGAGACACTAACATAGACACAGACACACTCACAGGCACACTCACAGACACACTAACAGACACACTCACAGACGACAGACACACTCACAGACACACTCACAGTCACACTCACAGATACACTCACAGACACACTCACAGTCACACTCACAGACACACTCGCAGACACACTAACAGACCCACTAACAGAGACACTAACAGAGACACAGACACACTCACAGACACACTCACAGACACACTCACAGACACACTCACAGGCACACTAACAGACACACTAACAGACACTCTCACAGACGACAGATACACTCACATACACACTCACAGTCACACTCACAGCCACACTCACAGAGACACTCACAGACACACTCACAGACACACTCACAGTCACACTCACAGTCACACTCACAGCCACACTCACAGAGACACTAACAGATACACTTTCAGACACAATCACAGACACACCGACACATTCACAGACAACAGAGACACTCACAGACACAATCACAGACACAATCACAGACACAATCACAGACACACTAACAGACGCACTAACAGACACACTCACAGAGACACTAACAGATACAATCACTGAGTCACTAACAGACACACTCACAGACACACTCACAGACACACTCACAGACCCACTAACAGACCCACTAACAGAGACACTAACAGAGACACAGACACACTCACAGACACACTCACAGGCACACTAACGGACACACTAACAGACACACTCACAGACGACAGATACACTCACAGACACACTCACAGTCACACTCACAGTCACACTCACAGCCACACTCACAGACACACTCACAGACACACTCACAGACACACTCACAGTCACACTCACAGCCACACTCACAGAGACACTAACAGATACACTTTCAGACACAATCACAGACACACCGACACATTCACAGACAACACAGACACTCACAGACACAATCACAGACACACTCACAGAGACACTAACAGATACAATCACTGAGTCACTAACAGACACACTCACAGACACACTCACAGAATCACGAACAAACACACTCACAGAGACACTCACAGACACACTCACAGAAAACAGACACACTAACAGGCACACTCACAGAAAACAGAGACACTCACAGACACACTCACAGACACACTCACAGACACACTCACAGACACACTCACAGACACACTCATAGAAACACTCACAGACACACTCACAGACACACGCACAGACACACTCACAGACCACACTCACAGACACACTCACAGACACTCACAGACACACTAACAGACACTCACAGACACACTCACAGACACACGCAGAGAGACACTAACAGACACACTCACAGAGACACTAACAGACACACTCACAGACACAATCACAGACACACTAACAGAGACCCTTACAGAGACCCTTACAGAGACCCTTACAGAGACCCTTACAGAGACACTTACAGAGACACTCACAGGAACACTCACAGACACACTCACAGACACACTCACAGAGACACTCACATGCACAATCACAGACACACTAACAGACACACTAACAGAGACACAGACACACTCACAGACACACTAACAGACACACTCACAGATGACAGAGACACACACAGAGACACTCACAAACACACTCACAGACACCATCACAGACACACTCACAGACAACAGAGACAATCAGACACAATCGCATAAACAATCCCAGACACACTCACAGACACACTCACAGACACACTCACAGACACACTCACAGAGACACTCACAGACACACTAACAGACCCACTAACAGACCCACTAACAGAGACACTAACAGAGACACAGACACACTCAAAGGCACACTCACAGACACACTAACAGACACACTCACAGATGACAGAGACACACACAGAGACACTCACAAACACACTCACAGACACCATCACAGACACACTCACAGACAACAGAGACAATCAGACACAATCGCATAAACAATCCCAGACACACTCACAGACACACTCACAGACACACTCACAGACACACTCACAGAGACACTCACAGACACACTAACAGACCCACTAACAGACCCACTAACAGAGACACTAACAGAGACACAGACACACTCAAAGGCACACTCACAGACACACTAACAGACACACTAACAGACCCACTAACAGACCCACTAACAGAGACACTAACAGAGACACAGACACACTCACAGGCACACTCACAGACACACTAACAGACACACTAACAGACCCACTAACAGAGACACTAACAGAGACACAGACACACTCACAGGCACACTCACAGACACACTAACAGACACACTCACAGACGACAGACACACTCACAGACACACTCACAGACACACTCACAGACACACTCACAGACACACGCAGTGAGACACTAACAGACACACTCAGAGTCACACTCACAGACACACTAACAGACACACTAACAGACACACACACAGACCCACTAACAGAACGACTAACAGAGACACTAACAGAGACACTAACATAGACACAGGCACACTCACAGGCACACTCACAGACACACTAACAGACACACTCACAGACGACAGATACACTCACAGACACACTCACAGTCACACTCACAGATACACTCACAGACACACTCACAGTCACACTCACAGACACACTCGCAGACACACTAACAAACACAGTAACAGACACACTCACAGACCCACTAACAGACCCACTAACAGAGACACTAACAGAGACACTAACAGAGACACAGACACACTCACAGACACACTCACATACACACTCACAGACACACTCACAGGCACACTAACAGACACACTAACAGACACACTCACAGACGACAGATACACTCACAGACACACTCACAGTCACACTCACAGCCACACTCACAGAGACACTCACAGACACACTCACAGACACACTCACAGACACACTCACAGACACACTCACAGACACACTCACAGTCACACTCACAGCCACACTCACAGAGACACTAACAGATACACTTTCAGACACAATCACAGACACACCGACACATTCACAGACAACATGGACACTCACAGACACAATCACAGACACAATCACAGACACAATCACAGACACACTAACAGACGCACTAACAGACACACTCACAGAGACACTAACAGATACAATCACTGAGTCACTAACAGACACACTCACAGACACACTCACAGACACACTCACAGACCCACTAACAGACCCACTAACAGAGACACTAACAGAGACACAGACACACTCACAGACACACTCACAGACACACTCACAGACACACTCACAGGCACACTAACAGACACACTAACAGACACACTCACAGACGACAGATACACTCACAGACACACTCACAGTCACACTCACAGCCACACTCACAGAGACACTCACAGACACACTCACAGACACACTCACAGACACACTCACAGTCACACTCACAGCCACACTCACAGAGACACTAACAGATACACTTTCAGACACAATCACAGACACACCGACACATTCACAGACAACAGAGACACTCACAGACACAATCACAGACACACTCACAGAGACACTAACAGATACAATCACTGAGTCACTAACAGACACACTCACAGACACACTCACAGAATCACGAACAAACACACTCACAGAGACACTCACAGACACACTCACAGAAAACAGACACACTAACAGGCACACTCACAGAAAACAGAGACACTCACAGAGACACTCACAGACACACTCACAGACACACTCACAGACACACTCATAGAAACACTCACAGACACACTCACAGACACACTCACAGACACACTCACAGACACACTCACAGACACACTCACAGACACACTCACAGACACACTAACAGACACACTCACAGAGACACTAACAGACACACTCACAGACACAATCACAGACACACTAACAGAGACCCTTACAGAGACACTTACAGAGACACTCACAGGAACACTCACAGACACACTCACAGACACACTCACAGAGACACTCACATGCACAATCACAGACACACTAACAGACACACTAACAGACACACTAACAGAGACACAGACACACTCACAGACACACTAACAGACACACTCACAGATGAAAGAGACACACACAGAGACACTCACAAACACACTCACAGACACAATCACAGACACACTCACAGACAACAGAGACACTCAGACACAATCCCATAAACAATCCCAGACACACTCACAGACACACTAACAGACCCACTAACAGAGACACTAACAGAGACACAGACACACTCACAGACACACTCACAGACACACTAACGGACACACTCACAGACGACAGACGCACTAACAGACACACTAACAGACACACTAACAGACACACTAACAGACCCACTAACAGAGACACTAACAGAGACACAGACACACTCACAGGCACACTCACAGACACACTAACAGACACACTCACAGACGACAGACACACTCACAGACACACTCACAGACACACTCACAGACACACTCACAGACACACGCAGTGAGACACTAACAGACACACTCACAGTCACACTCACAGACACACTAACAGACACACTAACAGACACACACACAGACCCACTAACAGAACCACTAACAGAGACACTAACATAGACAGAGACACACTCACAGACACACTCACAGGCACACTCACAGACACACTAACAGACACACTCACAGACGACAGATACACTCACAGACACACTCACAGTCACACTCACAGATACACTCACAGACACACTCACAGTCACACTCACAGACACACTCGCAGACACACTAACAGACACACTAACAGACACACTCACAGACCCACTAACAGACCCACTAACAGAGACACTAACAGAGACACAGACACACTCACAGACACACTCACAGACACACTCACAGGCACACTAACAGACACACTAACAGACACACTCACAGACGACAGATACACTCACAGACACACTCACAGTCACACTCACAGCCACACTCACAGAGACACTCACAGAGACACTCACAGACACACTCACAGAGACACTCACAGGCACACTAACAGACACACTAACAGACACACTCACAGACGACAGATACACTCACAGACACACTCACAGTCACACTCACAGCCACACTCACAGAGACACTCACAGACACACTAACAGAGACACTAACAGAGACACAGACACACTCACAGACACACTCACAGGCACACTAACAGACACACTAACAGAGACACTAACAGAGACACAGACACACTCACAGACACACTCACAGGCACACTAACAGACACACTAACAGATACACTCACAGACACACTCACACTCACACTCACAGCCACACTCACAGAGACACTAACAGATACACTTTCAGACACAATCACAGACACACCGACACATTCACAGACAACAGAGACACTCACAGACACAATCACAGACACAATCACAGACACACTCACAGAGACACGAACAGATACAATCACTGAGTCACTAACAGACACACTCACAGACACACTCACAGAATCACGAACAAACACACTCACAGAGACACTCACAGACACACTCACAGAAAACAGACACACTAACAGGCACACTCACAGAAAACAGAGACACTCACAGACACACTCACAGACACACTCACAGACACACTCACAGACACACTCACAGACACACTCATAGAAACACTCACAGACACACGCACAGACACACTCACAGACACACTCACAGACACACTCACAGACACACTCACAGACACTCACAGACACACTAACAGACACACTCACAGACACACGCAGAGAGACACTAACAGACACACTCACAGAGAAACTAACAGACACACTCACAGACACAATCACAGACACACTAACAGAGACCCTTACAGAGACCCTTACAGAGACCCTTACAGAGACCCTTACAGAGACCCTTACAGAGACACTCACAGGAACACTCACAGACACACTCACAGACACACTCACAGAGACACTCACATGCACAATCACAGACACACTAACAGACACACTAACAGAGACACAGACACACTCACAGACACACTAACAGACACACTCACAGATGACAGAGACACACACAGAGACACTCACAAACACACTCACAGACACAATCACAGACACACTCACAGACAACAGAGACACTCAGACACAATCCCATAAACAATCCCAGACACACTCACAGACAAACTCACAGAGACACTAACAGATACAATCACTGAGTCACTAACAGACACACTCACAGACACACTCACAGAATCACGAACAAACACACTCACAGAGACACTCACAGACACACTCACAGAAAATAGACACACGAACAGGCACACTCACAGAAAACAGAGATACTCACAGACACACTCACAGACACACTCACAGACACACTCACAGACACACTCACAGACACACTCATAGAAACACTCACAGACACACTCACAGACACAGGCACAGACACACTCACAGACACACTCACAGACACACTCACAAACACTCACAGACACACTAACAGACACACTCACAGACACACTCACAGACACACGCAGAGAGACACTAACAGACACACTCACAGAGACACTAACAGACACACTCACAGACACAATCACAGACACACTAACAGAGACCCTTACAGAGACACTTACAGAGACACTTACAGAGACACTCACAGGAACACTCACAGACACACTCACAGACACACTCACAGAGACACTCACATGCACAATCACAGACACACTAACAGACACACTAACAGAGACACAGACACACTCAAAGACACACCAACAGACACACTCAAAGATGACAGAGACACACACAGAGACACTCACAAACACACTCAAAGACACAATCACAGACACACTCACAGACAACAGAGACACTCAGTCACAATCCCATAAACAATCCCAGACACACTCACAGACACACTCACAGGCACACTCACAGACACACTAACAGACACACTCACAGACGACAGACGCACTAACAGACACACTAACAGACACACTAACAGACACACTCACAGGCACACTCACAGACACACTCACAGACACACTCACAGACACACGCAGTGAGACACTAACAGACACACTCACAGTCACACTCACAGACACACTAACAGACACACTAACAGACACACACACAGACCCACTAACAGACCCAATAACAGACCCACTAACAGAGACACTAACAGAGACACAGACACACTCACAGGCACACTCACAGAGACACTAACAGACACACTCACAGACACAGTCACAGACACACATGCACACTCACAGACAACAGAGACACTCACAGACACACTCCCAGACAACAGAGACACTCAGACACACTCACGGAGACACTCACAGGCACACTCACAGACACACTCACAGACCACACTCACAGACACACTCACAGACACACTCACAGACACACTAACAGAAACACTAACGGACACAATCACAGACACACTCACAGACAAGGGAGGCACGCAGACACAATCACAGACACAATCACAGACACACTCACAGACACACTCACAGACACACTCACAGACACACTCACAGACACACGAACAGACACACTCACAGATGACAGAGACACACACAGAGACACTCACAAACACACTCACAGACACAATCACAGACACACTCACAGACAACAGAGACACTCAGTCACAATCCCATAAACAATCCCAGACACACTCACAGACACACTCACAGACACACTCACAGACACACTCACAGGCACACTCACAGACACACTAACAGACACACTCACAGACGACAGACGCACTAACAGACACACTAACAGACACACTAACAGACACACTAACAGACCCACTAACAGAGACACAGACACACTCACAGGCACACTCACAGACACACTAACAGACACACTCACAGACGACAGACACACTCACAGACACACTCACAGACACACTTACAGACACACTCACAGACACACTCACAGACACACGCAGTGAGACACTAACAGACACACTCACAGTCACACTCACAGACACACTAACAGACACACTAACAGACACACACACAGACCCACTAACAGACCCACTAACAGACCCACTAACAGACCCACTAACAGAGACACTAACAGAGACACAGACACACTCACAGGCACACTCACAGAGACACTAACAGACACACTCACAGACACAGTCACAGACACACATGCACACTCACAGACAACAGAGACACTCACAGACACACTCCCAGACAACAGAGACACTCAGACACACTCACGGAGACACTCACAGGCACACTCACAGTCACACTCACAGACCACACTCACAGACACACTCACAGACACACTCACAGACACACTCACATAAACACTAACGGACACACTCACAGACACACTCACAGACACACTAACAGACACACTAAAAGACCCACTAACAGAGACACTAACAGAGACACTCAGACACAATCACAGACACTCTCACAGACACTCTCACAGAGACACTCACAGACACACTCACAGACACACTGACAGACACACTAACAGACCCACTAACAGAGACACTAACAGAGACACAGACACACTCACAGGCACACTCACAGAGACACTAACAGACACACTCACAGACACAGTCACAGACACACATGCACACTCACAGACAACAGAGACACTCACAGACACACTCCCAGACAACAGAGACACTCAGACACACTCACGGAGACACTCACAGGCACACTCACAGTCACACTCACAGACCACACTCACAGACACACTCACAGACACACTCACAGACACACTCACATAAACACTAACGGACACAATCACAGACACACTCACAGACAAGGGAGGCACGCAGACACAATCACAGACACAATCACAGACACACTCACAGACACACTCACAGACACACTCACAGACACACTAACAGACACACTAACAGACACACTAACAGACCCACTAACAGAGACACTAACAGAGACACTCAGACACAATCACAGACACTCTCACAGACACTCTCACAGAGACACTCACAGACACACTCACAGACACACTGACAGACACACTAACAGACCCACTAACAGAGACACTAACAGAGACACACACACACTCACAGACACACTCACAGACACCCTCACTGAGACACCAAACAGAGACACCCACAGAGACACCCACAGAGACACCCACAGAGACACCCACAGAGACACCAACAGACATACTAACAGACACACTAACAGACACACTAACAGACACACTAACAGACACACTAACAGACACACTCATAGACACACTCACAGAGACACTAACAAACACACTCACAGACACAATCACAGACACACAGACACACTCTCAGACAACAGAGACACTCACAGACACACTCACAGACACACTCACAGACACACTCACAGACACACTCACAGAGACACGCAGAGAGACACTTAAAGTCACACTCACAGTCACACTCTCAGTCACACTCACAGCCACACTCACAGCCACACTCACAGCCACACTCACAGAGACACTAACAGACACACTCACAGACACAATCACAGACACACATACACACTCACAGACAACAGAGACACTCACAGACACACTCCCAGACAACAGAGACACTCAGACACACTCACGGAGACACTCACAAGCACACTCACAGGCACACTCACAGGCACACTCACAGACACACTCACATACACACTCACAGACACACTCACAGACACACTAACAGACACAATAACAGACCCAATAACAGAGACACTAACAGAGACACTCAGACATAATCACAGACACTCTCACAGAGACACTCACAGACACACTGACAGACACACTCACAGACACACCAACAGACCCACTAACAGAGACACACACACAGACACATAAGAACATAAGAAATTGGAGCAGGAGTAGGCCAATCGGCCCCTCGAGCCTGCTCCGCCATTCAATAAGATCATGGCTGATCTGATCCCAACCACAAATCTAAAGAACACAAGAAGTCGGAGCAGGACCCGGCCACATAGCCCCTGGGCCCTCTCCGCCACCCACAGGGCATTGACCGATCCGAACTCAGCTTCATGTCCAATTTCCTGCCCGCTCCCCATAACCCCTAATTCCCTTTACTTCTAGGAAACTGTCTATTTCTGTTTTAAATTTATCTAATGATGTAGCTTCCACAGCTTCCTGGGGCAGCAAATTCCACAGACCTACCACCCTCTGAGTGAAGAAGTTTCTCCTCATCTCAGTTTTGAAAGAGCAGCCCCTTATTCTAAGATTATGCCCCCTAGTTCTAGTTTCACCCATCTTTGGGAACATCCTTACTGCATCCACCCGATCAAGACCCTTCACAATCTTATATGTTTCAATAAGATCGCCTCTCATTCTTCTGAACTCCAATGAGTAGAGTCCCAATCTACTCAACCTCTCCTCATATGTCCGCCCCCTCATCCCCGGGATTAACCGAGTGAACCTTCTTTGTACTGCCTCGAGAGCAAGTATGTCTTTTCTTAAGTATGGAGACCAAAACTGTATGCAGTATTCCAGGTGCGGTCTCACCAATACCTTATATAACTGCAGCAATACCTCCTTGTTTTTATATTCTATCCCCCTAGCAATAAAAGCCAACATTCCGTTGGCTTTCTTGATCACCTGCTGCACCTGCATACCAACTTTTTGATTTTCTTGCACTAGGACCCCCAGATCCCTTTGTACTGCAGTACTTTCCAGTCTCTCGCCATTAAGAAAATAACTTGCTCTCTGATTTTTCCTGCCAAAGTGCATAACCTCACATTTTCCAATATTATATTGCATCTGCCAAATCTCCGCCCACTCACCCAGCCTGTCTATATCCCCTTGCAGGTTTTTTATGTCCTCCTCACTCTCTACTTTCCCTCCCATCTTTGTATCATCTGCAAATTTTGATATGTTGCACTCGGTCCCCTCCTCCAAATCGTTAATATAGATTGTAAAGAGTTGGGGACCCAGCACCGACCCCTGTGGAACACCACTGGTTACTGGTTGCCAGTCCGAAAATGAACCATTTATCCCAACTCTCTGCTTCCTGTTTGATAACCAATCCTCCACCCATGCCAGAATATTACCCCCAATCCCGTGATTTTTTATCTTAAGTAATAATCTTTTATGTGGCACCTTGTCGAATGCCTTCTGGAAGTCTAAATACACTACGTCCACTGGTTCCCCTTTATCCACCCTATACGTTATATCCTCGAAGAACTCAAGCAAATTTGTCAGACATGACTTCCCCTTCATAAAGCCATGCTGACTTTGTCCTATTAAATTATGCTTATCTAAATGTTCCGTTACTGTCTCCTTAATAATAGACTCCAAAATTTTACCCACCACAGATGTTAAGCTAACTGGCCTATAATTTCCAGCCTTCTGCCTACTACCCTTTTTAAATAACGGTGTTACATTAGCAGTTTTCCAATCTGCCGGGACCTCTCCTGAGTCCAGGGAATTTTGGAAAACTATCACCAAAGCATCCACAATCCCTACTGCCACTTCCCTCAAGACCCTAGGATGGAAGCCATCAGGTCCAGGGGATTTATCCGCCTTGAGTCCCATTATTTTACTGAG
Organism: Heptranchias perlo; assembly: GCF_035084215.1. NCBI lineage: Eukaryota > Metazoa > Chordata > Chondrichthyes > Hexanchiformes > Hexanchidae > Heptranchias > Heptranchias perlo. Next base: position 49,729,381 of record NC_090347.1, read on the forward strand.
TACCATCTCTTGAGTGATTTTAATCGTATTTAGCTCCTCCCCCCCGAGAGTCCCCTGTTTGTCCAGTGTTGGGATATTCTTAGTGTCCTCTACTGTAAAGACTGAAACAAAATATTTGTTCAGCATTTTTGCCATCTCCATGTTTCCCACCATTAATTTCCCGGTCTCATCCACGAAGGGACCTATGTTTGCCTTAGCCACCCTTTTTCTTTTTATATAACTATTGAAACTCTTGCTATCTGTTTTTATATTTTTTGCTAATTTCTTTTCATAATCTAACTTCCCTTTCTTAATCAATCCTTTAGTTACTTTTTGCTGTCTTTTGAAGAATTCCCAATCTTCGATCCTCCCACTAAGTTTGGCTACCTTATATGTCCTTGTTTTTAGTCGGATACTATCCTTGATTTCTTTACTTAGCCACGGGTGGCTGTCATTTCTTTTACACCCTTTTTTCCTCAGTGGAATATATTTATTTTGAAAGTTGTAAAATAACTCCCTAAATGAACACCACTGCTCATGTACCGTCTTACCCTTTAATCTATTTTCCCAGTCCACTTTAATCAATTCCGCTCTCATACCATCATAGTCTCCTTTATTCAAGCTCAGTACGCTTGTTTGAGAATCAACCTTCTCACCCTCTAATTGGATATGGAATTCAACCATGTTGTGGTCGCTTGTTCCAAGGGGATCCTTAACTAGGACATTATTAATTAATCCTGACTCATTGCACAGGACCAGGTCCAAGGTTGCCTGCCCCCTTGTAGGATCAGTTACATACTGCTCAAGAAATCCATCCCTGATGCACTCAATGAACTCGTCCTCAAGGCTGCTCTGCCCAATTTGATTTGTCCAGTTAATATGATAATTAAAATCCCCCATAATTATGGCTGTTCCCTTATTACATGCCCCGACTATCTCCTGATTAATACTTCTTCCAGCAGAGTTGCAACTATTAGGAGGCCTATATACTACGCCCACTAATGTTTTTTTTCCCTTATTATTCCTTATCTCCACCCAAACTGTTTCATTATCTTGATGCTTTGTCCCAATATCATTTCTCTGTATTACAGTGATTCCTTCCTTTATTAACATAGCCACCCCACCTCCCCTTCCTTCCTGCCTGTCCTTCCTGATTGTTAAATACCCTGGCATATTTAATTCCCAGTCGTTGTCACCCTGCAGCCATGTTTCCGTAATGGCCACAAGATCATACCCATACGTAGTTATTTGTGCCGTTAACTCGTCCATTTTATTACGAATGCTACGTGCATTCAGATAAAGAACTTTCAAATCTGTTTTGTGACGCTTAGTTCCTGCTTTTTCCTTTTTTAACACTTTACCTATTACTCCATACCTTCTGTCCCTTCCTGTTACGCTTTCCTCTCTCTCCCTGCTCAGGTTCCCAACCCCCTGCCACTTTAGTTTAAACCCTCCCCAACAGCACTAGCAAACACTCCTCCTAGGACAGCGGTCCCGGCCCTGCCCAGAGACACAGAGACACCCACAGAGACACCCACAGAGACACCCACAGAGACACCAACAGACACACCAACAGACACACCAACAGACACACTAACAGACACACTAACAGACACACTCACAGCCACACTCACAGCCACACTCAGACACACTCACAGACACACTCACAGAGATACTAACATACACACTCACAGACACAATCACAGACACACAGACACACTCTCAGACAACAGAGACACTCACAGACACACTCTCAGACACACTCACAGAGACACGCAGAGAGACACTCACAGTCACACTCACAGTCACACACACAGACACAATCACAGACACACATACACACTCACAGACAACAGAGACACTCACAGACACACTCCCAGACAACAGAGACACTCAGACACACTCACGGAGACACTCACAGGCACACTCACAGACACACTCACAGACCACACTCACAGACACACTCACAGACACACTCACAGACACACTAATGGACACAATCACAGACACACTCACAGACAAGGGAGGCACGCAGACACAATCAAAGACACACTCACAGACACACTCACAGACACACTCACAGACATACTAACAGACACACTCACATGAACACGTACATGCACACTAACAGACACACTAACAGACACACTAACAGACACACTAACAGAGACACAGACACACTCACAGAGACACTCACAGAGACACTCACAGAGACACTCACAGACACACTAGCAGAGACACTAGCAGAGACACAGGCACACTCACAGGCACACTCACAGACACACTAACAGACACACTCACAGACGACAGACACACTCACAGACACACTCACAGACACACTCACAGACACACTCACAGACACACTCACAGACACACGCAGTGAGACACTAACAGACACACTCACAGTCACACTCACAGACACACTAACAGACACACTAACAGACACACTAACAGACACACACACAGACCAACTAACAGAACCACTAACAGAGACACTAACAGAGACACTAACATAGACACAGACACACTCACAGGCACACTTACAGACACACTAACAGACACACTCACAGACGACAGATACACTCACAGACACACTCACAGTCACACTCACAGATACACTCACAGACACACTCACAGACACACTCACAGTCACACTCACAGCCACACTCACAGAGACACTAACAGACCCACTAACAGAGACACTAACAGAGACACAGACACACTCACAGACACACTCACAGGCACACTAACAGACACACTAACAGACACACTCACAGACGACAGATACACTCACAGACACACTCACAGTCACACTCACAGACACACTCACAGTCACACTCACAGCCACACTCACAGAGACACTCACAGACACACTCACAGACACAGTCACAGTCACACTCACAGCCACACTCACAGAGACACTAACAGATACACTTTCAGACACAATCACAGACACACCGACACATTCACAGACAACAGAGACACTCACAGACACAATCACAGACACAATCACAGACACAATCACAGACGCACTAACAGACACACTCACAGAGACACTAACAGATACAATCACTGAGTCACTAACAGACACACTCACAGACACACTCACAGAATCACGAACAAACACACTCACAGAGACACTCACAGACACACTCACAGAAAACAGACACACTAACAGGCACACTCACAGAAAACAGAGACACTCACAGACACACTCACAGACACACTCACAGACACGCACAGACACACTCACAGACACACTCACAGACACACTCACAGACACACTCACAGACACACTCACAGACACACACACAGACACACTCACAGACACACGCAGAGAGACACTAACAGACACACTCACAGAGACACTAACAGACACACTCACAGACACAATCACAGACACACTAACAGAGACCCTTACAGAGACACTTACAGAGACACTCACAGGAACACTCACAGACACACTCACAGACACACTCACAGAGACACTCACATGCACAATCACAGACACACTAACAGACACACTAACAGAGACACAGACACACTCACAGACACACTAACAGACACACTCACAGATGACAGAGACACACACAGAGACCCTCACAAAAAACACTCACAGCCACAATCACAGACACACTCACAGACAACAGAGACACTCAGACACAATCCCATACACTAACAGACACACTAACAGAGACACAGACACACTCACAGACACACTAACAGACACACTCACAGAAAACAGAGACACACACAGAGACCCTCACAAAAAACACTCACAGACACACTCACAGACACACTCACAGAGACACTAACAGAGAGACAGACACACTCACAGGTACACTCACAGACACACTAACAGACAAACTCACAGACGACAGACGCACTAACAGACACACTAACAGACACACTAACAGACACACTAACAGACCCACTAACAGAGACACTAACAGAGACACAGACACTCACAGGCACACTCACAGACACACTCACAGACGACAGACACACTCACAGACACACTCACAGACACACTCACAGACACACTCACAGACACACTAACAGACACACTAACAGACACACACAAGACCCACTAACAGACCCACTAACAGACCCACTAACAGAGACACTAACAGAGACACTAACAGAGACACAGACACACTCACAGGCACACTCACAGAGACACTAACAGACACACTCACAGACACAGTCACAGACACACATGCACACTCACAGACAACAGAGAGACTCACAGACACACTCCCAGACAACAGAGACACTCAGACACACTCACGGAGAGACTCACAGGCACACTCACAGACACACTCACAGACCACGCTCACAGACACACTCACAGACACACTCACAGACACACTAACAGAAACACTAACGGACACAATCACAGACACACTCACAGACAAGGGAGGCACGCAGACACAATCACAGACACAATCACAGACACACTCACAGACACACTCACAGACACACTCACAGACACACTCACAGACACACTAACAGACACACTAACATACCCACTAACAGAGACACTAACAGAGACACTCAGACACAATCACAGACACTCTCACAGAGACACTCACAGACACACTGACAGACACACTGACAGACACACTAACAGACCCACTAACAGAGACACTAACAGAGACACACACACACTCACAGACACACTCACAGACACACTCACAGACACCCTCACTGAGACACCCACAGAGACACCCACAGAGACACCCACAGAGACACCCACAGAGACACCCACAGAGACACCCACAGAGACACCCACAGAGACACCCACAGAGACACCAACAGACATACTAACAGACATACTAACAGACACACTAACAGACACACTAACAGACACACTAACAGACACACTAACAGACACACTCACAGACACACTCACAGACACACTAACAGACACACTCACAGAAACAATCACAGACACACAGACACACTCTCAGACAACAGAGACACTCACAGACACACTCACAGCCACACTCACAGCCACACTCACAGAGACACTAACAGACACACTCACAGACACAATCACGGACACACATACACACTCACAGACAACATAGACACTCACAGACACACTCCCAGACAACAGAGACACTCAGACACACTCACGGAGACACTCACAGGCACACTCACAGGCACACTCACAGACACACTCACAGACACACTCACAGACACACTCACAGACACACTAACAGACACACTAACGGACACAATCACAGACACAATCACAGACACACTCACAGACACACTAACAGAGACACAGACACACTCACAGATGACAGAGACACACACAGAGACACTCACAAACACACTCACAGACACAATCACAGACACACTCACTGACAACAGAGACACTCAGACACAATCCCAGACACAATCCCAGACACAATCCCAGACACAATCCCAGACACACTCACAGATACACTCACAGACACACTCACAGACACACTCACAGACACACTCACAGACACACTCACAGACACACACACAGACAACAGAGACACTCAGACACAATCCCAGACACAATCCCAGACACAATCCCAGACACACTCACAGACACACTCACAGACACACTCACAGACACACTCACAGACACACTCACAGACAACAGAGACACTCAGACACAATCCCAGACACAATCCCAGACACAATCCCAGACACAATCCCAGACACAATCCCAGACACACTCACAGACACACTCACAGACACACTCACAGACACACTCACAGACACACTCACAGACACACTCACAGACACACTCATAGACACACTCACTGACAACAGAGACACTCAGACACAATCCCAGACACAATCCCGGACACAATCCCAGACACAATCCCAGACACAATCCCAGACACACTCACAGACACACTCACAGACACACTCACAGACACACTCACAGACAACAGAGACACACAGACACAATCCCAGACACACTCACAGACACACTCACAGGCACACTCACAGGCACACTCATATACACACTCACAGACACACTCACAGACAACAGAGACACTCAGACACAATCCCAGACACAATCCCAGACACACTCACAGACACACTCACAGGCACACTCACAGCCACACTCATATACACACTCACAGACACTCACAGACACACTCACAGACATACTAACAGACACACTCACAGACACACTAACAGACACACCAACAGAGACACAGAGACACTCACAGAGACACTCACAAAGACACTCACAGACACACTCAAAGACACACTCACAGACACACTCACAGACACACTAACAGACACACTATCAGAGACATTCACAGAGACACTCACAGACACAATCCCAGACACACTCACAGACACACTAACAGACACATTCACAGACACACTCACAGACACACGCAGAGAGACACGAACAGACACACTCACAGAGACACGAACAGACACACTCACAGACACAATCACAGACACACTAACAGAGACACTTACAGAGACACTTACAGAGACACTCACAGGAACACTCACAGACACACTCACAGACACACTCACAGAGACACTCACATGCACAATCACAGACACACTAACAGACACACTAACAGAGACACAGACACACTAACAGACACACTCACAGATGACAGAGACACACACAGAGACACTCACAAACACACTCACAGACAACAGAGACACTCAGACACAATCCCAGACACAATCCCAGACACAATCCCAGACACAATCCCATACACAATCCCAGACACACTCACAGACACACTCACAGACACACTCACAGACACACTCACAGACACACTCACAGACAACAGAGACACTCAGACACAATCCCAGACACACTCACAGACACACTCACAGACACACTCACAGACAACAGAGACACTCAGACACAATCCCAGACACAATCCCAGACACAATCCCAGACAGACTCACAGACACACTCACAGGCACACTCATCTCCACACTCACAGACACTCACAGACACACTCACAGACATACTAACAGACACACTCACAGACAACAGAGACACTCAGACACAATCCCAGACACAATCCCATACACACTCACAGACACACTCACAGACACACTCACAGACACAATCACAGAGACACTAACAGAGACACTAACAGAGACACTTACAGAGACACTAACAGAGACACTCACAGGAACACTCACAGACACACTCACAGACACACTCACATGCACAATCACAGAGACACTAACAGAGACACTAACAGAGACACTAACAGAGACACTAACAGAGACACTAACAGAGATACTAACAGAGACACTAACAGAGACACTTACAGAGACACTTACAGAGACACTCACAGACACACTCACAGACACACTCACATGCACAATCACAGACACACTAACAGACACACTAACAGAGACACAGACACACTCACAGACACACTAACAGACACACTCACAGATGACAGAGACACACACAGAGACACTCACAAACACACTCACAGACACAATCACAGACACACTCACAGACAACAGAGACACTCAGACACAATCCCAGACACAATCCCACACACAATCCCATACACAATCCCAGACACACTCACAGATACACTCACAGACACACTCACAGACACACTCACAGACACACTCACAGACACACTCACAGACACACTCACAGACAACAGAGACACTCAGACACAATCCCAGACACACTCACAGACACACTCACAGACACACTCACAGACACACTCACAGACACACTCACAGACACACTCACAGACAACAGACACACTCAGACACAATCACAGACACAATCCCAGACACACTCACAGACACACTCACTGACAACAGAGACACTCAGACACAATCCCAGACACAATCCCAGATACACTCACAGACACACTCACAGACACACTCACAGACACACTCACAGACACACTCACAGACACACTCACAGACAACAGAGACACTCAGACACAATCCCAGACACAATCCCAGACACAATCCCAGACACACTCACAGACACACTCACAGGCACACTCATATACACACTCACAGACACTCACAGACACACTCACAGACACACTCACAGACACACTCACAGACATACTAACAGACACACTCACATGCACAATCACAGACACACTAACAGACACACTAACAGAGACATAGAGACACTCACAGAGACACTCACAGAGACACTCACAGAGACACTCACAGAGACACTCACAGACACACTAACAGACACACTAACAGATACACTAACAGAGACATTCACAGAGACATTCACAGAGACACTCACAGACACAATCCCAGACACACTCACAGACACACTCACAGACACACTCACAGACACACTCACAGACACACTAACAGACACACTCACAGACACACTCACAGACACACTCACAGACACACTCACAGACACACTAACAGACACACTAACAGACACATTCACAGAGACACTAACAGACACACTCACATATGACAGAGACACTAACAGACACACTCACAGAAAACAGAGACACTCACAGAGACACTCACAGAGACACTCACAAAGACACTCACAGAGACACTCACAGACACATTGACAGATAGACTCACAGACACACTCACAGACAACAGAGACACTCAGACACACTCACAGAGCCACTCACAGGCACACTCACAGACACACTCACAGACACACTCACAGGCACACTCATATACACACTCACAGACACTCACAGACACACTCACAGACACACTCACAGACACACTCACAGACATACTAACAGACACACTCACATGCACAATCACAGACACACTAACAGACACACTAACAGAGACATAGAGACACTCACAGAGACACTCACAGAGACACTCACAGAGACACTCACAGAGACACTCACAGACACACTAACAGACACACTAACAGATACACTAACAGAGACATTCACAGAGACATTCACAGAGACACTCACAGACACAATCCCAGACACACTCACAGACACACTCACAGACACACTCACAGACACACTAACAGACACACTCACAGACACACTCACAGACACACTCACAGACACACTCACAGACACACTCACAGACACACTAACAGACACACTAACAGACACATTCACAGAGACACTAACAGACACACTCACATATGACAGAGACACTAACAGACACACTCACAGAAAACAGAGACACTCACAGAGACACTCACAGAGACACTCACAGAGACACTCACAAAGACACTCACAGAGACACTCACAGACACATTGACAGATAGACTCACAGACACACTCACAGACAACAGAGACACTCAGACACACTCACAGAGCCACTCACAGGCACACTCACAGACACACGAACAGACACACTCACAGACACACTCACAGACACACTAACAGACACACTAACGGACACAATTACAGACACACTCACAGAAAACGGAGAAACTCAGACACACTCAGACACACTCACAGAGACACTCACGACACAATCACAGATGCACTAACAGACACACTAACAGACCCACTAACAGAGACTCTAACAGAGAAAGAGACACACTCACAGGCACACTCACAGACACACTTACAGACACACTCACAGACACCCTCACAGAGACACCCACAGAGACACGAACAGACACACTCACAGCCACACTCACAGACACACTCACAGACACACACAGAGAGACACGAACAGACACACTGACAGACACAATCACAGGCACACATCCACACTCACAGACAACAGAGACACTCACAGACACACTCACAGACAACAGAGACACTCAGACACACTCACAGAGACACTCACAGGCACACTCACAGGCACACTCACAGACACACTAACAGACACACTCACAGACCACACTCACAGACACAATCACAGACACACATACACACTCACAGACAACAGAGACACTCACAGATACACTCACAGACAACAGAGACACTCAGACACACTCACGGAGACACTCACAGAGACACTCACAGGCACACTCACAGACACACTCACAGACCACACTCACAGACACACTCACAGACAACAGAGACACTCACAGACACAATGACAGACGCACTAACAGACACACTCACAGACACACGAACAGACACGGGTACGGTAGCATAGTGGTTATGTTACTGGGCTAGTAATCCAGAGGCCTGGACTAAAATCCAGAGTCATGAGTTCAAATCCTGCCACGGCAGCTGGCGAATTTAAATTCAATTAATTAATTAAAAATTCAATTAATTAAATAAAAATCTGGAATTAAAATACTAGTATCAGTAATGTTGGCCATGAAACTACCGGATTGTCGTAAAAACCCATCTGGTTCACTAATGTCCTTTAGGGAAGGAAGCCTGCCGTCCTTACCCGGTCTGGCCTATATGTGACCCACAGCAATGTGGTTGATTCTTAATTGCCCTCTGAAATGGCCGAGCAAGCCACTCAGTTGTAAAATCTCGCTACGAAAAGTCATAATAAGAATAAAACCGGACGGACCACCCGGCATCGGACCACTCGGCACCGGACACGACAACGGCAAAACACCAAGCCCAGTCGACCCTGCAAAGTCCTCCTTGCTAACATCTGGGGACTTGTGCCAAAATTGGGAGAGCTGTCCCACAGACTAGTCGAGCAACAGCCTGACAGAGCCATACTCACAGAATCATATCTCTCAGCCAACGTCCCAGACTCTTCCATCACCATCCCTGGGGATGTCTTGTCCCACCGGCAGGACAGACCCACCAGAGGTGGCGGTACAGTGATATACAGTCAGGAGGGAGTGGCCCTGGGAGTCCTCAACATTGACTCTGGACCCCATGAAATCTCATGGCATCAGGTCAAACATGGGCAAGGAAACCTCCTGCTGATTACCACCGACCGTCCTCCCTCAGCTGATGAATCAGTCCTCCTCCATGTTGAACACCACTTGGAGGAAGCACTGAGGGGAGCAAGGGCACAAAATGTCCTCTGGGTGGGGGACTTCAATGTCCATCACCAAGAGTGGCTCGGTAGCACCACGACTGACCGAGCTGGCCGAGTCCTGAAGGACATAGCTGCCAGACTGGGCCTGCGGCAGGTGGTGAGCGAACCAACACGAGGGAAAAACTTACTTGACCTGTCGCAAATGCATCTGTCCATGACAGTATTGGTAGGAGTGACCACCGCACAGTCCTCGTGGAGATGAAATCCCGTCTTCGCACTGAGGACACCATCCAACGTGTTGTGTGGCACTACCACCGTGCTAAATGGGATAGATTCAGAACAGATCTTGCAGCTCAAAACTGGGCATCCATGAGGCGCTGTGGGCCATCAGCAAGCAGCAGAATTGTATTCCAGCACAATCTGTAACCTCATGGCCCGGCATATTCCTCACTCTACCATTACCAACAAGCCAGGGGATCAACCCTGGTTCAATGAGGAGTGTAGAAGAGCATGCCAGGAGCAGCACCAGGCGGACCTAAAAATGAGGTGCCAACCTGGTGAAGCTGCAACTCAGTACTACATGCATGCTAAACAGCGGAAGCAACATGCTATAGACAGAGCTAAGCGATTCCACAACCAACGGATCAGATCAAAGCTCTGCAGTCCTGCCACATCCAGTCGTGAATGGTGGTGGACAATTAAACAACCAACAGAAGGAGGAGGCTCTGCAAACATCCCCATTCTCAATGATGGCGGAGTCCAGCACGTGAGTGCAAAAGACAAGGCTGAAGCGTTTGCAACCATCTTCAGCCAGAAGTGCCGAGTGGATAATCCATCTCAGCCTCCTCCCGATATCCCCACCATCAAGGAAGCCAGTCTTCGGCCAATTCTATTCAATCCACGTGATATCAAGAAATGGCTGAGTGCACTGGATACAGCAAAGGCTATGGGCCCCGACAACATCCCAGCTGTAGTGCTGAAGACTTGTGCTCCAGAACTAGCTGCGCCTCAAGCCAAGCTGTTCCAGTACAGCTACAACACTGGCATCCACCCGACAATGTGGAAAATTGCCCAGGTATGTCCTGTCCACAAAAAGCAGGACAAATCCAATCTGGCCAATTACCGCCCCATCAGTCTACTCTCAATCATCAGCAAAGTGATGGAAGGTGTCGTCGACAGTGCTATCAAGTGGCACTCACTCACCAATAACCTGCTCACCGATGCTCAGTTTGGGTCATTACAGCCTTGGTCCAAACATGGACAAAAGAGCTGAATTCCAGAGGTGAGGTGAGAGTGACTGCCCTTGACATCAAGGCAGCATTTGACCGACTGTGGCACCAAGGAGCCCTAGTAAAATTGAAGTCAATGGGAATCAGGGGGAAAACTCTCCAGTGGCTGGAGTCATACCTAGCACAAAGGAAGATGGTAGTGGTTGTTGGAGGCCAATCATCTCAGCCCCAGGACATTGCTGCAGGAGTTCCTCAGGGCAGTGTCCTAGGCCCAACCATCTTCAGCTGCTTCATCAATGACCTTCCCTCCATCATAAGGTCAGAAATGGGGATGTTCGCTGATGACTGCAGTGTTCAGTTCCATTCGCAACCCCTCAGATAATGAAGCAGTCCGAGCCTGCATGCAGCAAGACCTGGACAACATCCAGGCTTGGGCTCATAAGTGGCAAGTAACATTCGCGCCAGATAAGTGCCAGGCAATGACCATCTCCAACAAGAGAGAGTCTAACCACCTCCCCTTGACATTCAACGGCATTACCATCGCCGAATCCCCCACCATCAACATCCTGGGGGTCACCATTGACCAGAAACTTAACTGGACCATCCATATAAATACTGTGGCTACGAGAGCAGGTCAGAGGCTGGGTATTCTGCGGCGAGTGACTCACCTCCTGACTCCCCAAAGCCTTTCCACCATCTACAAGGCACAAGTCAGGAGTGTGATGGAATACTCTCCACTTGCCTGGATGAGTGCAGCTCCAACAACACTCAAGAAGCTCGACACCATCCAAGATAAAGCAGCCCGCTTGATTGGCACCCCATCCACCACCCTAAACATTCACTCCCTTCACCACCGGCGCACTGTGGCTGCAGTGTGCACCATCCACAGGATGCACTGCAGCAACTCGCCAAGGCTTCTTCGACAGCAGCTCCCAAACCCGTGACCTCTACCACCCAGAAGGACAAGGGCAGCAGGCACATGGGAACAACACCACCTGCACGTCCCCCTCCAAGTCACACACCATCCCGACTTGGAAATATATCGCCGTTCCTTCATCGTCGCTGGGTCAAAATCCTGGAACTCCCTTCCTAACAGCACTGTGGGAGAACCGTCACCACACGGACTGCAGCGGTTCAAGAAGGCGGCTCACCACCACCTTCTCAAGGGCAATTAGGGATGGGCAATAAATGCCGGCCTTGCCAGCGACGCCCACATCCCGTGAACGAATAAAAAAAAACAAAAAAAAACACACGAACAGACACATTCACAGAGACACTAACAGACACACTCACAGACACACTCACAGAAAACAGAGACACTCACAGAGGCACTAACAGACACACAGACACATTCACAGACAACAGAGACACTCACAGACACAATCACAGACGCACTAACAGAGACACTAACAGAGACACTAACAGACAGAATCACAGAGTCACTAATAGACACACTCACAGACACACGAACAGACACAGACACACACAGACACACTCACAGACAACAGAGACACTAACAGACACAATCACAGAGACACTCACAGACACACTAACAGGCACACTCACAGAAAACAGAGACATTCACAGAGACACTCACAGACACACTCACAGACACACTCACAGACACACTCACAGAGACACTCACGACACAATCACAGATGCACGAACAGACACACTCACAGACCCACTAACAGACCCACTAACAGACCCACTAACAGAGACACTAACAGAGACACAGAGACACTCACAGACACACTCACAGACACCCTCACAGAGACACCCACAGAGACACTAACAGACACACTAACAGACACACTCACAGACGACAGATACACTCACAGACACACTCACAGACACATGCAAAGAGACACTCACAGATACACTCACAGCCACACTCACAGCCGCACTCACAGACACACTCACAGACACACTCACAGACACACTCACAGAGACACTAAAAGACACACTCACAGACATAATCACAGACATAATCACAGACACTCTCAGACAACAGAGACACTCACAGACACACTCACAGACACACTCACAGACACACTAACAGACACACTAATGGACACAATCACAGACACACTCACAGACAACGGAGGCACGCAGACACAATCACAGACACACTCACAGAGACACTCACAGAAAACAGACACACTCACAGAGATACTCACAGAGACACTCACGACACAATCACAGATGCACGAACAGACACACTCACAGACACACTAACAGACCCATTAACAGACCCACTAACAGAGACACTAACAGAGACACAGACACACTCACAGAAACACTCACAGACACCCTCACAGAGACACCCACAGAGACACTAACAGAGACACTAACAGACACACTAACAGACACACTAACAGCCACACTAACAGACACACTAACAGACACACTCACAGATGACAGATACACTCACAGACACACTCACAGAAATACGCAAAGAGACACTCACAGACACACTCACAGCCACACTCACAGACACACTCACAGACACACTCACAGAGACACTAACAGACACACTCACAGACACAATCACAGACACACAGACACACTCTCAGACAACAGAGATACTCACAGTAACACTCACAGACACACTCACAGAGACACAACCACAGACACACATACACACTCACAGACAACAGAGACACTCACAGACACACTCCCAGACAACAGAGACACTCAGACACACTCATGGAGACACTCACAGGCACACTCACAGACACACTCACAGACCACACTCACAGACCACACTCACAGACACACTCACAGAGACACTCACGACACAATCACAGATGCACGAACAGACACACTCACAGACACACTCACAGACACACTAACAGACACACTAATGGACACAATCACAGACACACTCACAGACAACGGAGGCACGCAGACACAATCACAGACACACTCACAGAGACACTCACAGAAAACAGACACACTCACAGAGATACTCACAGAGACACTCACGACACAATCACAGATGCACGAACAGACACACTCACAGACACACTAACAGACCCACTAACAGACCCACTAACAGACCCACTAACAGAGACACTAACAGAGACACAGAGACACTCACAGACACACTCACAGACACCCTCACAGAGACACCCACAGAGACACTAACAGACACACTCTCAGACAACAGAGACACTCACAGACACACTCACAGACACACTCACAGAGACACACACACAGACACTCACAGTCACACTCACAGCCACACTCACAGCCACACTCACAGAGACACTAACAGACACAATCACAGACACACAGACACACTCACAGACAACAGAGACACTCACAGACACACTCCCAGACAACAGAGACACTCAGATACACTCACGGAGACACTCACAGGCACACTCACAGACACACTCACAGACACACTAACAGACACACTAACGGACACAATCACAGACACACTCACAGACAACGGAGGCACGCAGACACAATCACAGACACACTCACAGAGACACTCACAGACACACTCACGACACAATCAGAGATGCACTAACAGACACACTCACAGACACACAAACAGACACACTAACAGACACTCTAACAGTGACACTAACAGAGACACAGACACACTCACAGGCACAATCACAGACACACTAACAGACACACTCACAGACGACAGACACACTCACAGACACACTAACAGACACACTAACAGACCCAATAACAGAGACACTAACAGAGACACAGACACACTCACAGGCACAATCACAGACACACAGAAACACTCTCAGACAACAGAGACATTCACAGACACACTCACAGACACACTCACAGAGACACGCACAGAGACACTCACAGTCACACTCAAAGCCACACTCACAGCCACACTCACAGAGACACTAACAGACACAATCACAGACACACAGACACACTCACAGACAACAGAGACACTCACAGACACACTCCCAGACAACAGAGACACTCAGACACACTCACGGAGACACTCACAGGCACACTCACAGACACACTCACAGAACACACTCGCAGACACACTCACAGACACACTCACAGACACACTAACAGACACACTAACGGACACAATCACAGACACACTCACAGACAACGGAGGCACGCAGACACAATCACAGACACACTCACAGAGACACTCACAGACACACTCACGACGCAATCAGAGATGCACTAACAGACACACTCACAGACACACAAACAGACACACTAACAGACACTCTAACAGTGACACTAACAGAGACACAGACACACTCACAGGCACACTCACAGACACACTAACAGACACACTCACAGACGACAGACACACTAACAGACACACTAACAGACACACTAACAGACCCAATAACAGAGACACTAACAGAGACACAGACACACTCACAGGCACACTCACAGACACACTAACAGACACACTCACAGACGACAGACACACTCACAGACACACTCACAGACACACTCACAGACACACGCAGTGAGACACGAACAGACACACTCACAGACACACTCACAGACACACTCACAGAGACACTCACGACACAATCACAGATGCACTAACAGACACACTCACAGACACCCTCACAGAGACACTAACAGATACACTCTCAGACACAATCACAGACACACCGACACATTCACAGACAACAGAGACACTCACAGACACAATCACAGACACAATCACAGACACAATCACAGGCACAATCACAGACACAATCACAGACGCACTAACAGGCGCACTAACAGACACACTCACAGACACACTCACAGAATCACGAACAAACACACTCACAGACACACTCACAGACACACTCACAGAAAAGAGAGACACTCACAGACACAATGACAGACTCACTCACAGACACACTCATAGACACAATCATTGAAACACTCACAGACACACTCACAGACACACTCACAGACACACGCAGAGAGACACTAACAGACACACTCACAGTCACACTCACAGCCACACTCACAGACACACTAACAGACACACTCACAGTCACACTCACAGTCACACTCACAGCCACACTCACAGACACACTCACAGACACACTCACAGACACAATCACAGACACACTAACAGAGACACTTACAGAGACACTTACAGAGACACTCACAGCCACACTCACAACCACACTCACAGAGACACTCACATGCACAATCACAGACACACTAACAGACACACTAACAGAGACACAGACACACTCACAGACACACTCACAGACACACTCACAGACACACTCACTCCCACACTCACAGAGACACTTACAGAGACACTTACAGAGACACTAACAGAGACACTTACAGACACACTCACAGGAACACTCACAGCCACACTCAGAGACACTCACATGCACAATCACAGACACACTAACAGACACACTAACAGAGACACAGACACACTCACAGACACACTAACAGACACACACACAGATGACAGAGACACACACAGAGACACTCACAGAGACACTCACAGAGACACTCACAGAGACACTCACAGACACACTCACAGACACACTCACAGACACACTCACAGGCACAATCACAGACACACTCACAGACACACTCACAGAGGCACTAACAGACACAGACACACACAGACACACTCACAGACAACAGAGACACTCACAGACACAATCACAGATGCACTAACAGACACACTAACAGAGACACTAACAGACACAATCACAGAGTCACTAACAGAGACACTCACAGACACACTCACAGACACACTCACAGACAACAGAGACACTCACAGACACAATGACAGACGCACTAACAGACACAATCACAGACACACTAACAGACACACTCACAGACACACGAACAGACACACGAACAGACACATTCACAGAGACACTAACAGACACACTCACAGACACACTCACAGAAAACAGAGACACTCACAGAGGCACTAACAGACACACAGACACATTCACAGACAACAGAGACACTCACAGACACAATCACAGACGCACTAACAGAGACACTAACAGAGACGCTAACAGACACAATCACAGAGTCACTAACAGACACACTCACAGACACACTCACAGACACACTCGCAGACACAGACACACACAGACACAATCACAGACAACAGAGACACTAACAGACACACTCACAGACACACTCACAGACACACTCACAGACACACTCACAGACACAATCACAGAGAAACTCACAGACACACTCACAGACACACGAACAGACACACTAACAGACACATTCACAGAGACACTAACAGACACAATCACATATGACAGAGACACTCACAGACACACTCACAGACACACTAACAGGCACACTCACAGAAAACAGAGACACTCACAGAGACACTCACAGAGACGCTCACAGAGACACTCACAGACACACTGACAGACACACTAACAGACACACTCACAGACCACACTCACAGAGACACTCACAGACACACTCACAGACACACTCACAGAGACACTCACAGAGACACTCACGACACAATCACAGATGCACGAACAGACACACTCACAGACACACTAACAGACCCATTAACAGACCCACTAACAGAGACACTAACAGAGACACAGACACACTCACAGAAACACTCACAGACACCTCACAGAGACACTAACAGACACACTCACAGTCACACTCACAGTCACACTCACAGCCACACTCACAGACACACTCACAGACACAATCACAGACACACTAACAGAGACACTTACAGAGACACTCACATGCACAATCACAGACACACTAACAGACACACTAACAGAGACACAGACACACTCACAGACACACTCACAGACACACTCACTCCCACACTCACAGAGACACTTACAGAGACACTTACAGAGACACTAACAGAGACACTTACAGACACACTCACAGGAACACTCACAGCCACACTCAGAGACACTCACATGCACAATCACAGACACACTAACAGACACACTAACAGAGACACAGACACACTCACAGACACACTAACAGACACACACACAGATGACAGAGACACACACAGAGACACTCACAGAGACACTCACAGAGACACTCACAGACACACTCACAGACACACTCACAGGCACAATCACAGACACACTCACAGACACACTCACAGAGGCACTAACAGACACAGACACACACAGACACACTCACAGACAACAGAGACACTCACAGACACAATCACAGATGCACTAACAGACACACTAACAGAGACACTAACAGACACAATCACAGAGTCACTAACAGAGACACTCACAGACTCACTCACAGACACACTCACAGACAACAGAGACACTCACAGACACAATGACAGACGCACTAACAGACACAATCACAGACACACTAACAGACACACTCACAGACACACGAACAGACACATTCACAGAGACACTAACAGACACACTCACAGACACACTCACAGAAAACAGAGACACTCACAGAGGCACTAACAGACACACAGACACATTCACAGACAACAGAGACACTCACAGACACAATCACAGACGCACTAACAGAGACACTAACAGAGACGCTAACAGACACAATCACAGAGTCACTAACAGACACACTCACAGACACACTCACAGACACACTCGCAGACACAGACACACACAGACACAATCACAGACAACAGAGACACTAACAGACACACTCACAGACACACTCACAGACACACTCACAGACACACTCACAGACACAATCACAGAGAAACTCACAGACACACTCACAGACACACGAACAGACACACTAACAGACACATTCACAGAGACACTAACAGACACAATCACATATGACAGAGACACTCACAGACACACTCACAGACACACTAACAGGCACACTCACAGAAAACAGAGACACTCACAGAGACACTCACAGAGACGCTCACAGAGACACTCACAGACACACTGACAGACACACTAACAGACACACTCACAGACCACACTCACAGAGACACTCACAGACACACTCACAGACACACTCACAGAGACACTCACAGAGACACTCACGACACAATCACAGATGCACGAACAGACACACTCACAGACACACTAACAGACCCATTAACAGACCCACTAACAGAGACACTAACAGAGACACAGACACACTCACAGAAACACTCACAGACACCTCACAGAGACACTAACAGAGACACTAACAGACACACGAACAGCCACACTAACAGACACACTAACAGACACACTCACAGACGACAGATACACTCACAGACACACTCACAGACACACTCACAGACACACGCAAAGAGACACTCACAGATACACTCACAGCCACACTCACAGCCACACTCACAGACACACTCACAGACACACTCACAGAGACACTAACAGACACACTCACAGACACAATCACAGACACACAGACACACTCTCAGACAACAGAGACACTCACAGTAACACTCACAGCCACACTCACAGAGACACGCACAGAGACACTAACAGACACACTCACAGACACAATCACAGACACACAGACACACTCTCAGACAACAGAGACACTCACAGTAACACTCACAGCCACACTCACAGAGACACTAACAGACACACTCACAGACACAATCACAGACACACAGACACACTCTCAGACAACAGAGACACTCACAGTAACACTCACAGACACACTCACAGCCACACTCACAGAGACACTCACAGACACACGCAAAGAGACACTCACAGACACACTCACAGACCACACTCACAGACCACACTCACAGACACACTCACAGACACACTAACGGACACAATCACAGACACACTCACAGACAACGGAGGCACGCAGACACAATCACAGACACACTCACAGAGACACTCACAGAGACACTCACAGACACACTCACGACACAATCAGAGATGCACTAACAGACACACTCACAGACACTCTAACAGAGACACTAACAGAGACACAGACACACTCACAGGCACACTCACAGACACACTAACAGACACACTCACAGACGACAGACACACTAACAGACACACTAACAGACACACTAACAGACACACTAACAGACACACTAACAGACCCACTAACAGAGACACTAACAGAGACACAGACACACTCACAGGCACACTGACAGACGACAGACACACTCACAGACACACTCACAGACACATTCACAGACACACGCAGTGAGACACTAACAGACACACTCACAGTCACACTCACAGAGACACACACAGAGACACTCACAGTCACACTCACAGAGACACTAACAGATACACACTAACGGACACAATCACAGACACACCGACACATTCACAGACAACAGAGACACTCACAGACACAATCACAGACACAATCACAGACACAATCACAGACGCACTCACAGAATCACGAACAAACACACTCACAGACACACTCACAGACACACTCACAGAAAACAGAGACACTCACAGACACAATGACAGACGCACTCACAGACACACTCACAGACACACTTATAGACACACTCATAGAAACACTCACAGACACACTCACAGACACACTCACAGACACACGCAGAGAGACACTAACAGACACACTCACAGTCACACTCACAGACACAATCACAGACACACTCACAGACACACTCACAGCCACACTCACAGAGACACTCACATGCACAATCACAGACACACCAACAGACACACTAACAGAGACACAGTTACACTCACAGACACACTCACAGACACACACACAGATGACAGAGACACTCACAGAGACACGAACGGAGACACGAACGGAGACACGAACAGACACACTCACAGAGACACTCACAGAGACACTCACAGACACACTCACAGACACACTCACAGACACACTCACTCCCACACTCACAGAGACTCTTACAGAGACACTCACAGCCACACTCACAGCCACACTCACAGAGACACTCACATGCACAATCACAGACACACTAACAGACACACTAACAGAGACACAGACACACTCATAGACACACTAACAGACACACACACACAGATGACAGAGACACACACAGAGACACGAACAGACACACTAACAGAGACACTCACAGAGACACTCACAGACACACTCACATACACATTCACAGACACACTCACAGGCACAATCACAGACACACTCAAAGACACACTCACAGAGGCACTAACAGACACAGACACACACAGACACACTCACAGACAACAGAGACACTCACAGACACAATCACAGACGCACTAACAGACACACTAACAGAGACACTAACAGACACAATCACAGAGTCACTAACAGAGACACTCACAGACACACTCACAGACACACTCGCAGACACAGACACACACAGACACACTCACAGACAACAAAGACACTCACAGACACAATGACAGACGCACTAACAGATACAATCACAGACACACTCACAGACACACTCACAGACACACGAACAGACACACGAACAGACACACGAACAGACACACGAACAGACACATTCACAGAGACACTAACAGACACACTCACAGACACACTCACAGAAAACAGAGACACTCACAGAGGCACTAACAGACACACAGACACATTCACAGACAACAGAGACACTCACAGACACAATCACAGACGCACTAACAGAGACACTAACAGAGACACTAACAGACACAATCACAGAGTCACTAACAGACACACTCACAGACACACTCACAGACACTCTCACAGTCACACTCACAGCCACACTCACAGACACACTCACAGACACAATCACAGACACACTAACAGAGACACTTACAGAGACACTTACAGAGACACTCACAGACACACTAACAGAGACACAGACACACTCACAGACACACTCACAGACACACTCACAGACACACTCACTCCCACACTCACAGAGACACTTACAGAGACACTTACAGAGACACTAACAGAGACTCTTACAGAGACACTAACAGACACACTCACAGGAACACTCACAGCCACACTCACAGCCACACTCACATGCACAATCACAGACACAATCACAGACACACCAACAGACACACGAACAGACACATTCACAGAGACACTAACAGACACACTCACAGACACACTCACAGAAAACAGAGACACTCACAGAAGCACTAACTAGACACACAGACACATTCACAGACAACAGAGACACTAACAGACACACTCACAGACACACTCACAGACACACTCACAGACACACTCGCAGACACAGACACACACAGACACAATCACAGAAAACAGACACACTAACAGACACACACACAGATGACAGAGACACACACAGAGACACGAACAGACACACTAACAGAGACACTCACAGACACACTCACAGACACACTCACAGACACATTCACAGACACACTCACAGACACACTCACAGAGGCACTAACAGACACACACAGACACACTCACAGACAACAGAGACACTCACAGACACAATCACAGACGCACTAACAGACACACTAACAGAGACACTAACAGACACAATCACAGAGTCACTAACAGAGACACTCACAGACACACTCACAGACACACTCGCAGACTCAGACACACACAGACACACTCACAGACAACAGAGACACTCACAGACACAATGACAGACGCACTAACAGACACAATCACAGACACACTCACAGACACACGAACAGACACACGAACAGACACATTCACAGAGACACTAACAGACACACTCACAGACACACTCACAGAAAACAGAGACACTCACAGAAGCACTAACTAGACACACAGACACATTCACAGACAACAGAGACACTAACAGACACACTCACAGACACACTCACAGACACACTCACAGACACACTCACAGACACACTCGCAGACACAGACACACACAGACACAATCACAGAAAACAGAGACACTAACAGACACACTCACAGACACACTGACAGACACACTCACAGACACACTCACAGACACATTCACAGAGACACTAACAGACACACTCACATATGACAGAGACACTCACAGACACACTAACAGGCACACTCACAGAAAACAGAGACACTCACAGAGACACTCACAGACACACTGACAGACACACTAACAGACACACTCACAGACCACACTCACAGACCACACTCACAGAGACACTCACAGACACACTCACAGAGACACTCACAGAGACACTCACAGAGACACTCACGACACAATCACAGATGCACGAACAGACACACTCACAGACACACTAACAGACCCATTAACAGACCCACTAACAGAGACACTAACAGAGACACAGACACACTCACAGACAACCTCACAGAGACACCCACAGAGACACTAACAGAGACACTAACAGACACACTAACAGCCACACTAACAGACACACTAACAGACCCACTCACAGACGACAGATACACTCACAGACACACTCACAGACACACGCAAAGAGGCACTCACAGACACACTCACAGACACACTCACAGCCACACTCACAGCCACACTCACAGACACACTCACAGAGACACTAACAGACACACTCACAGACACAATCACAGACACACAGACACACTCTTAGACAACAGAGACACTCACAGTAACACTCACAGACACACTCACAGCCACACTCACAGCCACACTCACAGACACACTCACAGAGACACTAACAGACACACTCACAGACACAATCACAGACACACATACACACTCACAGACAACAGAGACACTCACAGACACAGTCCCAGACAACAGAGACACTCAGACACACTCATGGAGACACTCACAGGCACACTCACAGACACACTCACAGACACACTCACAGACCACACTCACAGACACACTCACAGACACACTCACAGACACACTAACGGACACAATCACAGACACACTCACAGACAACGGAGGCACGCAGACACAATCACAGACACACTCACAGAGACACTCACGACACAATCAGAGATGCACTAACAGACACACTCACAGACACACTAACAGACACACTAACAGACACTCTAACAGAGACACTAACAGAGACACAGACACACTCACAGGCACACTCACAGACACACTAACAGACACACTCACAGACGACAGACACACTAACAGACACACTAACAGACACACTCACAGGCACACTCACAGACACACTAACAGACACACTCACAGACGACAGACACACTCACAGACACACTCACAGACACACTCACAGACACACGCAGTGAGACACTAACAGACACACTCACAGTGACACTCACAGAGACACGCACAGAGACACTCACAGTCACACTCACAGAGACACTAACAGATACACACTAACGGACACAATCACAGACACACCGACACATTCACAGACAACAGACACAATCACAGACACAATCACAGACACAATCACAGACGCATTAACAGACACACTCACAGAATCACGAACAAACACACTCACAGACACACTCACAGACACTCACAGAAAACAGAGACACTCACAGACACAATGACAGACGCACTCACAGACACACTCACAGACACACTTATCGACACACTCATAGAAACACTCACAGACACACTCACAGACACACTCACAGACACACGCAGAGAGACACTAACAGACACACTGACAGTCACACTCACAGCCACATTCACAGACACACTCACAGACACAATCACAGACACACTTACAGAGACACTTACAGAGACACTTACAGAGACACTTACAGCCACACTCACAGCCACACTCACAGCCACACTCACAGACACACTCACACAGACACTCACAGACACACGCAGAGAGACACTCACAGACACACTCACAGACACAATCACAGACACACTAACAGAGACACTTACAGAGACACTCACAGACACAATCACAGACACACTCACAGACACAATCACAGACACACTAACAGAGACACTTACAGCCACACTCACAGCCACACTCACAGAGACACTCACATGCACAATCACAGACACACTAACAGACACACTAACAGAGACACAGACACACTCACAGACACACTCACAGCCACACTCACAGCCACACTCACAGAGACACTCACAGCCACACTCACAGCCACACTCACAGCCACACTCACAGACACACTCACAGCCACACTCACAGTCACACTCACAGAGACACTCACATGCACAATCACAGACACACTAACAGAGACACAGACACACTCACAGCCACACTCACAGCCACACTCACAGAGACACTCACATGCACAATCACAGACACACTAACAGAGACACAGACACACTCACAGACACACTCACAGTCACACTCACAGCCACACTCACAGACACACTCACAGACACAATCACAGACACACTAACAGAGACACAGACACACTCACAGACACACTCACAGAAACACTCACAGAGACACTTACAGAGACACTTACAGAGACACTAACAGAGACTCTTACAGAGACACTTACAGACACACTCACAGGAACACTCACAGCCACACTCAGAGACACTCACATGCACAATCACAGACACACTAACAGACACACTAACAGAGACACAGACACACTCACAGACACACTAACAGACACACACACAGATGACAGAGACACACACAGAGACACTCACAGAGACACTCACAGAGACACGAACAGAGACACGAACAGAGACACGAACAGAGACACGAACAGACACACTCACAGAGACACTCACAGATATACTCACAGACACACTTACAGACACACTCACAGACACACTCACAGACACACTCACAGACACACTCACATGCACAATCACAGACACACTAACAGACACACTAACAGAGACACAGACACACTCACAGAGACACTCACAGACACACTCACAGATGACAGAGACACACACAGAGACACACACAGAGACACACACAGAGACACTCACAGAGACACTCACAGAGACACTCACAGAGACACGAACAGACACACTCACAGACACACTTACAGACACACTCACAAACACACTCACAGACACAATCACAGACACACTCACAGACAACAGAGACACTCAGACACAATCCCAGACACAATCCCAGACACACTCACAGACACACTCACAGACACACTGACAGACACACTCACAGACACACTCACAGACATACTAACAGACACACTCACATGCACAATCACAGACACACTAACAGACACACTAACAGAGACACAGACACACTCACAGAGACACTCACAGACACACTCACAGATGACAGAGACACTCACAGAGACACTCACAGAGACACGAACAGACACACTCACAGAGACACAGACACATTCACAGACAACAGAGACACTCACAGACACAATCACAGACTAACTAACAGACACACTAACAGAGAAACTAACAGACACAATCACAGAGTCACTTACAGACACACTCACAGAATCACTAACAGTCATACTCACAGTCACACTGACAGACACACTAACAGTCACACTCACAGACACACTCACAGACACACTCACAGACACACTCACAGACAACAGAGTCACTCACAGACACAATGACAGACACACTCACAGACGACAGAGACACTCACAGAGACACTCACAGAGACACTCACAGAGACACTCACAGAGACACTCACAGACACACTCACAGACACACTCACAGACACACTCACAGAGACACTCACGACACAATCACAGATGCACTAACAGACACACTCACAGACACACTAACAGACCCACTAACAGAGACACTAACAGAGACACAGAGACACTCACAGGCACTCTCACAGACACACTAACAGACACACTCACAGACGACAGATACACTCACAGACACACTCACAGACACAATCACAGACACACTCACAGACGACAGAGACACTCACAGAGACACTCACAGAGACACTCACAGAGACACTCACAGAGACACTCACAGACACACTCACAGACACACTCACAGACACACTCACAGACACACTCACAGAGACACTCACGACACAATCACAGATGCACTAACAGACACACTCACAGACCCACTAACAGAGACACTAACAGAGACACAGAGACACTCACAGGCACTCTCACAGACACACTAACAGACACACTCACAGACGACAGATACACTCACAGACACACTCACAGACACACGCAGTGAGACACTAACAGACACACTCACAGTCACACTCACAGACCCACTAACAGAGACACTAACAGAGACACAGAGACACTCACAGGCACTCTCACAGACACACTAACAGACACACTCACAGACGACAGATACACTCACAGACACACTCACAGACACACGCAGTGAGACACTAACAGATACACTCTCAGGCACAATCACAGACACACCGACACATTCACAGACAACAGAGACATTCACAGACACAATCACAGACACAATCACAGACACAATCACAGACACAATCACAGACGCACTAACAGACGCACTAACAGAAACACTCACAGACACACTCACAGACACACTCACAGACACACGCAGAGAGACACTAACAGACACACTCACAGTCACACTCACAGTCACACTCACAGACACACTCACAGACACAATCACAGACACACGCAGAGAGACACTAACAGACAAAATCACAGTCACACTCACAGACGACAGAGACACTCACAGAGACACTCACAGAGACAATCACAGACACACTCACAGACACACTCACAGACACACTCACAGACACACTCACAGAGACACTCACAGAGACACTCACGACACAATCACAGATGCACTAACAGACACACTCACAGAAAATAGAGACACTCACAGACACAATGACAGACTCACTCACAGACACACTCACAGACATACTCATAGACACACTCATAGAAACACTCACAGACACACTCACAGACACACGCAGAGAGACACTAACAGACACTCTCACAGTCACACTCACAGCCACACTCACAGACACAATCACAGACACACTAACAGAGACACTTACAGAGACACTCACAGACACACTCACAGTCACACTCACAGCCACACTCACAGCCACACTCACAGCCACACTCACAGAGACACTAACAGAGACACAGACACACTCACAGACACACTCACAGAGACACTCACAGACACACTAACAGAGACACAGACACACTCACAGACACACTCACAGACACACTCACTCCCACACTCACAGAGACACTCACATGCACAATCACAGACACACTAACAGACACAGTAACAGAGACACAGACACACTCATAGACACACTAACAGACACACACACAGATGACAGAGACACACACAGAGACACGAACAGACACACTAACAGAGACACTCACAGACACACTCACAGACACACTCACAGACACATTCACAGACACACTCACAGACACACTCACAGAGGCACTAACAGACACACACAGACACACTCACAGACAACAGAGACACTCACAGATACAATCACAGACGCACTAACAGACACACTAACAGAGACACTAACAGACACAATCACAGAGTCACTAACAGAGACACTCACAGACACACTCACAGACACACTCGCAGACTCAGACACACACAGACACACTCACAGACAACAGAGACACTCACAGACACAATGACAGACGCACTAACAGACACAATCACAGACACACTCACAGACACACGAACAGACACACGAACAGACACATTCACAGAGACACTAACAGACACACTCACAGACACACTCACAGAAAACAGAGACACTCACAGAAGCACTAACTAGACACACAGACACATTCACAGACAACAGAGACACTAACAGAGACACTAACAGACACACTCACAGACACACTCACAGACACACTCACAGACACACTCGCAGACACAGACACACACAGACACAATCACAGAAAACAGACACACTAACAGACACACACACAGATGACAGAGACACACACAGAGACACGAACAGACACACTAACAGAGACACTCACAGACACACTCACAGACACACTCACAGACACATTCACAGACACACTCACAGACACACTCACAGAGGCACTAACAGACACACACAGACACACTCACAGACAACAGAGACACTCACAGACACAATCACAGACGCACTAACAGACACACTAACAGAGACACTAACAGACACAATCACAGAGTCACTAACAGAGACACTCACAGACACACTCACAGACACACTCGCAGACTCAGACACACACAGACACACTCACAGACAACAGAGACACTCACAGACACAATGACAGACGCACTAACAGACACAATCACAGACACACTCACAGACACACGAACAGATACACGAACAGACACATTCACAGAGACACTAACAGACACACTCACAGACACACTCACAGAAAACAGAGACACTCACAGAAGCACTAACTAGACACACAGACACATTCACAGACAACAGAGACACCAACAGACACACTCACAGACACACTCACAGACACACTCACAGACACACTCGCAGACACAGACACACACAGACACAATCACAGAAAACAGAGACACTAACAGACACACTCACAGACACACTGACAGACACACTCACAGACACACTCACAGACACATTCACAGAGACACTAACAGACACACTCACATATGACAGAGACACTCACAGACACACTAACAGGCACACTCACAGAAAACAGAGACACTCACAGAGACACTCACAGACACACTGACAGACACACTAACAGACACACTCACAGACCACACTCACAGACCACACTCACAGAGACACTCACAGACACACTCACAGAGACACTCACAGAGACACTCACAGAGACACTCACAGAGACACTCACGACACAATCACAGATGCACGAACAGACACACTCACAGACACACTAACAGACCCATTAACAGACCCACTAACAGAGACACTAACAGAGACACAGACACACTCACAGACAACCTCACAGAGACACCCACAGAGACACTAACAGAGACACTAACAGACACACTAACAGCCACACTAACAGACACACTAACAGACACACTCACAGACGACAGATACACTCACAGACACACTCACAGACACACGCAAAGAGGCACTCACAGACACACTCACAGCCACACTCACAGCCACACTCACAGAGACACTCACAGACACACTCACAGAGACACAACCACAGACACACATACACACTCACAGACAACAGAGACACTCACAGACACAGTCCCAGACAACAGAGACACTCAGACACACTCATGGAGACACTCACAGGCACACTCACAGACACACTCACAGACCACACTCACAGACACACTCACAGACACACTCACAGACACACTAACGGACACAATCACAGACACACTCACAGACAACGGAGGCACGCAGACACAATCACAGACACACTCACAGAGACACTCACGACACAATCAGAGATGCACTAACAGACACACTCACAGACACACTAACAGACACACTAACAGACACTCTAACAGAGACACTAACAGAGACACAGACACACTCACAGGCACACTCACAGACACACTAACAGACACACTCACAGACGACAGACACACTAACAGACACACTAACAGACACACTCACAGGCACACTCACAGACACACTAACAGACACACTCACAGACGACAGACACACTCACAGACACACTCACAGACACACTCACAGACACACGCAGTGAGACACTAACAGACACACTCACAGTGACACTCACAGAGACACGCACAGAGACACTCACAGTCACACTCACAGAGACACTAACAGATACACACTAACGGACACAATCACAGACACACCGACACATTCACAGACAACAGACACAATCACAGACACAATCACAGACACAATCACAGACGCATTAACAGACACACTCACAGAATCACGAACAAACACACTCACAGACACACTCACAGACACTCACAGAAAACAGAGACACTCACAGACACAATGACAGACGCACTCACAGACACACTCACAGACACACTTATAGACACACTCACAGACACACGCAGAGAGACACTAACAGACACACTGACAGTCACACTCACAGCCACATTCACAGACACACTCACAGACACAATCACAGACACACTTACAGAGACACTTACAGAGACACTTACAGAGACACTTACAGCCACACTCACAGCCACACTCACAGCCACACTCACAGACACACTCACAGACACACTCACAGAGACAATCACAGACACACTAACAGAGACACTTACAGAGACACTCACAGACACACTCACAGACACACTCACAGCCACACTCACAGACACACTCACAGCCACACTCACAGAGACACTCACAGACACACTCACAGAGACACTTACAGAGACACTTACAGAGACACTAACAGAGACTCTTACAGAGACACTTACAGACACACTCACAGGAACACTCACAGCCACACTCAGAGACACTCACATGCACAATCACAGACACACTAACAGACACACTAACAGAGACACAGACACACTAACAGACACACACACAGATGACAGAGACACACACAGAGACACTCACAGAGACACTCACAGAGACACGAACAGAGACACGAACAGAGACACGAACAGAGACACGAACAGACACACTCACAGAGACACTCACAGATATACTCACAGACACACTTACAGACACACTCACAGACACACTCACAGACACACTCACAGACACACTCACATGCACAATCACAGACACACTAACAGACACACTAACAGAGACACAGACACACTCACAGAGACACTCACAGACACACTCACAGATGACAGAGACACACACAGAGACACACACAGAGACACACACAGAGACACTCACAGAGACACTCACAGAGACACTCACAGAGACACGAACAGACACACTCACAGACACACTTACAGACACACTCACAAACACACTCACAGACACAATCACAGACACACTCACAGACAACAGAGACACTCAGACACAATCCCAGACACAATCCCAGACACACTCACAGACACACTCACAGACACACTGACAGACACACTCACAGACACACTCACAGACATACTAACAGACACACTCACATGCACAATCACAGACACACTAACAGACACACTAACAGAGACACAGACACACTCACAGAGACACTCACAGACACACACACAGATGACAGAGACACTCACAGAGACACTCACAGAGACACGAACAGACACACTCACAGAGACACAGACACATTCACAGACAACAGAGACACTCACAGACACAATCACAGACTAACTAACAGACACACTAACAGAGAAACTAACAGACACAATCACAGAGTCACTTACAGACACACTCACAGAATCACTAACAGTCATACTCACAGTCACACTGACAGACACACTAACAGTCACACTCACAGACACACTCACAGACACACTCACAGACACACTCACAGACAACAGAGTCACTCACAGACACAATGACAGATGCACTAACAGACACAATCACAGACACACTCACAGACGACAGAGACACTCACAGAGACACTCACAGAGACACTCACAGAGACACTCACAGAGACACTCACAGACACACTCACAGACACACTCACAGACACACTCACAGAGACACTCACGACACAATCACAGATGCACTAACAGACACACTCACAGACACACTAACAGACCCACTAACAGAGACACTAACAGAGACACAGAGACACTCACAGGCACTCTCACAGACACACTAACAGACACACTCACAGACGACAGATACACTCACAGACACACTCACAGACACACGCAGTGAGACACTAACAGACACACTCACAGTCACACTCACAGCCACATTCACAGAGACACTAACAGATACACTCTCAGGCACAATCACAGACACACCGACACATTCACAGACAACAGAGACATTCACAGACACAATCACAGACACAATCACAGACACAATCACAGACACAATCACAGACGCACTAACAGACGCACTAACAGAAACACTCACAGACACACTCACAGACACACTCACAGACACACGCAGAGAGACACTAACAGACACACGCACAGTCACACTCACAGTCACACTCACAGACACACTCACAGACACAATCACAGACACACTCACAGCCACACTCACAGAGACATTCACATGCACAATCACAGACACACTAACAGACACACTAACAGAGACACAGACACACTCACAGACACACTCACAGACACACTCACTCCCACACTCACAGAGACACTTACAGAGACACTTACAGAGACACTAACAGAGACTCTTACAGAGACACTTACAGACACACTCACAGGAACACTCACAGCCACACTCAGAGAAACTCACACGCACAATCACAGACACACTAACAGACAGACTAACAGAGACACAGACACACTCACAGACACACTAACAGACACACACACAGATGACATAGACACACACAGAGACACTCACAGAGACACTCACAGACACACTCACAGACACACTCACAGACACACTCACAAACACACTCACAGACACAATCACAGACACACTCACAGACAACAGAGACAATCAGACACAATCCCAGACACAATCCCAGACACAATCCCACACACAATCCCAGACACAATCTCAGACACACTAACAGACCCACTAACATAGACACTAACAGAGACACAGACACACTCACAGGCACACTCACAGACACACGAACAGACACACTCACAGACGATAGATACACTCACAGACACACTCACAGACACACGCAGTGAGACACTAACAGACACACTCACAGTCACACTCACAGCCACACTCACAGACACACTCACAGACACAATCACAGAGACATTAACAGATACACTCACAGACACAATCACAGACACAATCACAGACACAAACACAGAATCACGAACAAACACACTCACAGACACACTCACAGACACACTCATAGACACACTCATAGAAACACTCACAGACACACTCACAGACACACTCACAGACACACGCAGAGAGACACTAACAGACACACTGACAGTCACACTCACAGACACACTAACAGAGACACTTACAGAGACACTTACAGAGACACTTACAGAGACACTAACAGAGACACTAACAGAGACACTAACAGACACACTCACAGTCACACTCACAGCCACACTCACAGACACATTCACAGCCACACTCACAGCCACACGAACAGAGACACTCACATGCACAATCACAGACACACTAACAGACACACTAACAGAGACACAGACACACTCACAGACACACTCACAGACACACTCACAGACACACTCACAGACACACTCACTCCCACACTCACAGAGACACTTACAGAGACACTTACAGAGACTCTGACAGAGACACTTACAGACACACTCACAGGAACACTCACAGCCACACTCAGAGACACTCACATGCACAATCACAGACACACTAACAGACACACTAACAGAGACACAGACACACTCACAGGCACACTAACAGACACACACACAGATGACAGAGACACACACAGAGACACTCACAGAGACACTCACAGAGACACGAACAGAGACACGAACAGAGACAATCACAGAGACACTCACAGACACACTCACAGAGACACGAACAGAGACACGAACAGACACACTCACAGAGACACTCACAGACACACTCACAGACACACTCACAAACACACTCACAGACACAATCACAGACACACTCACAGACAACAGAGACAATCAGACACAATCCCAGACACAATCCCAGACACACTCACAGACACACTCACAGGCACACTCATATACACACTCACAGACACTCACAGACGCACTCACAGACAAACTCACAGACAACAGAGTCACTCACAGACACACTCACAGACACACTAACAGGCACACTCACAGAAAACAGAGACACTCAGAGACACTAACAGAGACACTCACAGAGACACTCACAGACACATTGACAGATAGACTCACAGACACACTCACAGACAACAGAGACACTCAGACACACTCACAGACCCACTCACAGGCACAGTCACATACACACTCACAGACACACTCACAGATACACTAACAGACACACTAACGGACACAATCACAGACACACTCACAGACAACGGAGACACTGAGACACACTCACAGAGACACTCACGACACAATCACAGATGCACTAACAGACACACTCACAGACACACTAACAGAGACACTAACAGAGACAGAGACACACTCACAGGCACACTCACAGACACACTTACAGACACACTCACAGACACCCTCACAGAGACACCCACAGAGACACTAACAGACACACTCACAGACGACAGAAACACTCACAGACACACTCACAGACACACGCAGAGAGAAACTAACAGCCACACTCACAGCCACACTCACAGACACACTCACAGGCACACTCACAGACACACTAACAGACACACTCACAGACGACAGATACACTCACAGACACACTCACAGACACACGCAGTGAGACACTAACAGACACACTCACAGTCACACTCACAGACACACTCACAGAGACACTAACAGATACACTCACAGACACAATCACAGACACAATCACAGACACAAACACAGAATCACGAACAAACACACTCACAGACACACTCACAGACACACTCATAGACACACTCATCGAAACTGTCACAGACACACTCACAGACACACTCACAGACACATGCAGAGAGACACTAACAGACACACTCACAGTCACACTCACAGCCACACACACAGACACACTCACAGACACACTCACAGACACACTAACATAGACACTTACAGAAACACTTACAGAGACACTTACAGAGACACTAACAGAGACACTAACAGACACACTCACAGTCACACTCACAGCCACACTCACAGACACACTCACAGCCACACTCACAGCCACACTAACAGAGACACTCACATGCACAATCACAGACACACTAACAGACACACTAACAAAGACACAGACACACTCACAGACACACTCACAGACACACTCACTCCCACACTCACAGAGACACTTACAGAGACACTTACAGAGACTCTTAAAGAGACACTTACAGACACACTCACAGGAACACTCACAGCCACACTCAGAGACACTCACATGCACAATCACAGACACACTAACAGACACACTCAAAGACGACAGAAACACTCACAGACACACTCACAGACACACGCAGAGAGACACTAACAGCCACACTCACAGCCACACTCACAGACACACTCACAGACACACGCAGAGAGACACTAACAGACACACTCACAGACACAATCACAGACTCACATACACACTCACAGACAACAGAGACACTCACAGACACACTCACAGACAACAGAGACACTCAGACACACTCACAGAGACACTCACAGGCACACTCACAGACACACTAACAGACACACTCACAGATCACACTCACAGACACACTCACAGACACACTGACGGACACACTGACGGACACACTCACAGCCACACTCACAGACACACTCACAGACACACGCAGAGAGACACTCACAGACACACTAACAGACACAATCACAGACACACTCACAGACACACTCACTGACACACTCACTGACACACTCACAGAGACACTCAGAGAGACATCACAGACACACTCACGACACAATCACAGATGCACTAACAGACACACTCACAGACACACTAACAGACACACTAACGGACACAATCACAGACACGCTCACAGACAACAGAGACACTCAGACACACTCACAGAGACACTCACAGGCACACTCACAGACACACTCACAGAGACACTCATGACACAATCACAGATGCACTAACAGACACACTCACAGACACACTAACAGACCCACTCACAGACACACCAACAGACACACTAACAGACACACTAACGGACACAATCACAGACACACTCACAGACAACAGAGACACTCAGACACACTCAGACACACTCACAGAGACACTCACAGAGACACTCACGACACAATCACAGATGCACTAACAGACACACTAACAGACCCACTAACAGAGACACTAACAGCAACAGAGACACACTCACAGGCACACTCACAGACACACTTACAGACACACTCACAGACACCCTCACAGAGACACCCACAGAGACACTAACAGACACACTCACAGACGACAGATACACTCACAGACACACTCACAGACACACGCAGAGAGACACTAACAGCCACACTCACAGCCACACTCACAGACACACTCACAGACACACGCAGAGAGACACTAACAGACACACTCACAGACACAATCACAGACACACATACACACTCACAGACAACAGAGACACTCACAGGCACACTCACAGACACCAGAGACACTCAGACACACTCTCATAGACACTCACAGACACACTCACAGACACACTAACAGACACAATCACAGACACACTCACAGACACACTCACTGACACACTCACAGAGACACTCAGAGAGACATCACAGACACACTCACGACACAATCACAGATGCACTAACAGACACACTCATAGACACACTAACAGACACACTAACAGACACACTAACGGACAGAATCACAGACACACTCACAGACAACGGAGACACTCAGACACACTCAGACACACTCACAGAGACACTCACAGAGACACTCACGACACAATCACAGATGCACTAACAGACACACTAACAGACCCACTAACAGAGACACTAACAGCGACAGAGACACACTCACAGGCACACTCACAGACACACTTACAGACACACTCACAGACACCCTCACAGAGACACCCACAGAGACACGAACAGACACACTCACAGACGACAGATACACTCACAGACACACTCACAGACACACGCAGAGAGACACTAACAGCCACACTCACAGCCACACTCACAGACACACTCACAGACACACGCAGAGAGACACTAACAGGCACACTCACAGACACAATCACAGACACACATACACACTCACAGACAACAGAGACACTCACAGGCAAACTCACAGACACCAGAGACACTCAGACACACTCACAGAGACACTCACAGGCACACTCACAGACACACTCACAGAGACACTCACGACACAATCACAGATGCACTAACAGACACACTCACAGACACACTAACAGACCCACTCACAGACACACTAACAGACACACTAACAGACACACTAACGGACAGAATCACAGACACACTCACAGACAACGGAGACACTCAGACACACTCAGACACACTCACAGAGACACTCACAGAGACACTCACGACACAATCACAGATGCACTAACAGACACACTAACAGACCCACTAACAGAGACACTAACAGCGACAGAGACACACTCACAGGCACACTCACAGACACACTTACAGACACACTCACAGACACCCTCACAGAGACACCCACAGAGACACGAACAGACACACTCACAGACGACAGATACACTCACAGACACACGCAGAGAGACACTAACAGCCACACTCACAGCCACACTCACAGACACACTCACAGACACACGCAGAGAGACACGAACAGACACACTCACAGGCACACTCACAGACACACTTACAGACACACTCACAGACACCCTCACAGAGACACCCACAGAGACACAAACAGACACACTCACAGACGACAGATACACTCACAGACACACTCACAGACACACGCAGAGAGACACTAACAGCCACACTCACAGCCACACTCACAGCCAGACTCACAGACACACTCACAGACACACGCAGAGAGACACTAACAGACACACTCACAGACACAATCACAGACACACATACACACTCACAGACAACAGAGACACTCACAGGCATACTCACAGACACCAGAGACACTCAGACACACTCGCATAGACACTCACAGGCACACTCACAGACACACTAACCCACACACTCACAGACCCACTCACAGACACACTCACAGACAACGGAGGCACTCAGACACAATCACAGACACACTCACAGACACACTCACAGACACACTCACTGACACACTCACAGAGACACTCAGAGAGACACTCAGAGAGACACTCACAGACACACTCACGACACAATCACAGATGCACTAACAGACACACTCACAGACACACTAACAGACACACTAATGGACACAATCACAGACACACTCACAGACAACGGAGACGCTCAGACACACTCACAGAGACACTCACAGACACACTCACAGAGACACTCACGACACAATCACAGATGCACTAACAGACACACTCACAGACACACTCACAGACACACTCACAGACACACTAACAGACACACTAACGGACACAATCACAGACACACTCACAGACAACGGAGACACTCAGACACACTCAGACACACTCACAGAGACACTCACAGAGACACTCACAGAGACACTCACGACACAATCACAGATGCACTGACAGACACACTCACGGACACACTAACAGACGCACTCACAGACACACTAACAGACACACTAACGGACACAATCACAGACACACTCACAGACAACGGAGACACTCAGACACACTCAGACACACTCACAGAGATACTCACAGAGACACTCACGACACAATCACAGATGCACTAACAGACACACTAACAGACCCACTAACAGAGACACTAACAGCGACAGAGACACACTCACAGGCACACTCACAGACACACTTACAGACACACTCACAGACACCCTCACAGAGACACCCACAGAGACACTAACAGACACACTCACAGACGACAGATACACTCACAGACACACTCACAGACACACGCAGAGAGACACTAACAGCCACACTCACAGCCACACTCACAGACACACTCACAGACACACGCAGAGAGACACTAACAGACACACTCACAGACACAATCACAGACACACATACACACTCACAGACAACAGAGACACTCACAGGCTCACAGACAACAGAGACACTCAGACACACTCACATAGACACTCACAGGCACACTCACAGACACACTAACCCACACACTCACAGACCACACTCACAGACACACTCACAGACACACTCACAGACAACGGAGGCACTCAGACACAATCACAGACACACTCACAGACACACACACAGACACACTCACAGAGACACTCAGAGAGACACTCAGAGAGACACTCACAGACACACTCACGACACAATCACAGATGCACTAACAGACACACTCACAGACACACTAACAGACACACTAACGGACACAATCACAGACACACTCACAGACAACGGAGACACTCAGACACACTCACAGAGACACTCACAGACACACTCACAGAGACACTCACGACACAATCACAGATGCACTAACAGACACACTAACGGACACAATCACAGACACACTCACAGACAACGGAGACACTCAGACACACTCAGACACACTCACAGAGACACTCACAGGCACACTCACAGACACACTAACAGACACACTCACAGATCACACTCACAGACACACTCACAGACACACTGACGGACACACTCACAGCCACACTCACAGACACACTCACAGACACACGCAGAGAGACACTAACAGACACACTCACAGACGCAATCACAGACACACATACACACTCACAGACAACAGAGACACTCAGACACACTCACAGACAACATAGACACTCAGACACACTCACAGAGACACTCACAGGCAAACTCACAGACACACTAACAGACACACTCACAGATCACACTCACAGACACACTAACAGACACAATCACAGACACACTCACAGACACACTCACTGACACACTCACAGAGACACTCAGAGAGACACTCAGAGAGACATCACAGACACACTCACGACACAATCACAGATGCACTAACAGACACACTCACAGACACACTAACAGACACACTAACGGACACAATCACAGACACGCTCACAGACAACGGAGACACTCAGACACACTCACAGAGACACTCACAGGCATGCTCACAGACACACTCACAGAGACACTCACGACACAATCACAGATGCACTAACAGACACACTCACAGACACACTAACAGACCCACTCACAGACACAATAACAGACACATTAACAGACACACCAACGGACACAATCACAGACACGCTCACAGACAACGGAGACACTCAGACACACTCACAGAGACACTCACGGGCACACTCACAGACACACTCACAGAGACACTCACGACACAATCACAGATGCACTAACAGACACACTAACAGACCCACTAACAGAGACACTAACAGCGACAGAGACACACTCACAGGCACACTCACAGACACACTTACAGACACACTCACAGACACCCTCACAGAGACACCCACAGAGACACGAACAGACACACTCACAGACGACAGATACACTCACAGACACACTCACAGACACACGCAGAGAGACACTAACAGCCACACTCACAGCCACACTCACAGACACACTCACAGACACACGCAGAGAGACACTAACAGACACACTCACAGACACAATCACAGACACACATACACACTCACAGACAACAGAGACACTCACAGGCAAACTCACAGACACCAGAGACACTCAGACACACTCACAGAGACACTCACAGGCACACTCACAGACACACTCACAGAGACACTCACGACACAATCACAGATGCACTAACAGACACACTCACAGACACACTAACAGACCCACTCACAGACACACTAACAGACACACTAACAGACACACTAACGGACAGAATCACAGACACACTCACAGACAACGGAGACACTCAGACACACTCAGACACACTCACAGAGACACTCACAGAGACACTCACGACACAATCACAGATGCACTAACAGACACACTAACAGACCCACTAACAGAGACACTAACAGCGACAGAGACACACTCACAGGCACACTCACAGACACACTTACAGACACACTCACAGACACCCTCACAGAGACACCCACAGAGACACGAACAGACACACTCACAGACGACAGATACACTCACAGACACACGCA
This sequence comes from Heptranchias perlo, assembly GCF_035084215.1. NCBI lineage: Eukaryota > Metazoa > Chordata > Chondrichthyes > Hexanchiformes > Hexanchidae > Heptranchias > Heptranchias perlo. The sequence goes on from NC_090347.1 coordinate 49,772,189, forward strand.
GAGAGACACTAACAGCCACACTCACAGCCACACTCACAGACACACTCACAGACACACGCAGAGAGACACGAACAGACACACTCACAGGCACACTCACAGACACACTTACAGACACACTCACAGACACCCTCACAGAGACACCCACAGAGACACAAACAGACACACTCACAGACGACAGATACACTCACAGACACACTCACAGACACACGCAGAGAGACACTAACAGCCACACTCACAGCCACACTCACAGCCAGACTCACAGACACACTCACAGACACACGCAGAGAGACACTAACAGACACACTCACAGACACAATCACAGACACACATACACACTCACAGACAACAGAGACACTCACAGGCATACTCACAGACACCAGAGACACTCAGACACACTCGCATAGACACTCACAGGCACACTCACAGACACACTAACCCACACACTCACAGACCCACTCACAGACACACTCACAGACAACGGAGGCACTCAGACACAATCACAGACACACTCACAGACACACTCACAGACACACTCACTGACACACTCACAGAGACACTCAGAGAGACACTCAGAGAGACACTCACAGACACACTCACGACACAATCACAGATGCACTAACAGACACACTCACAGACACACTAACAGACACACTAATGGACACAATCACAGACACACTCACAGACAACGGAGACGCTCAGACACACTCACAGAGACACTCACAGACACACTCACAGAGACACTCACGACACAATCACAGATGCACTAACAGACACACTCACAGACACACTAACAGACACACTCACAGACACACTAACAGACACACTAACGGACACAATCACAGACACACTCACAGACAACGGAGACACTCAGACACACTCAGACACACTCACAGAGACACTCACAGAGACACTCACAGAGACACTCACGACACAATCACAGATGCACTGACAGACACACTCACGGACACACTAACAGACGCACTCACAGACACACTAACAGACACACTAACGGACACAATCACAGACACACTCACAGACAACGGAGACACTCAGACACACTCAGACACACTCACAGAGATACTCACAGAGACACTCACGACACAATCACAGATGCACTAACAGACACACTAACAGACCCACTAACAGAGACACTAACAGCGACAGAGACACACTCACAGGCACACTCACAGACACACTTACAGACACACTCACAGACACCCTCACAGAGACACCCACAGAGACACTAACAGACACACTCACAGACGACAGATACACTCACAGACACACTCACAGACACACGCAGAGAGACACTAACAGCCACACTCACAGCCACACTCACAGACACACTCACAGACACACGCAGAGAGACACTAACAGACACACTCACAGACACAATCACAGACACACATACACACTCACAGACAACAGAGACACTCACAGGCTCACAGACAACAGAGACACTCAGACACACTCACATAGACACTCACAGGCACACTCACAGACACACTAACCCACACACTCACAGACCACACTCACAGACACACTCACAGACACACTCACAGACAACGGAGGCACTCAGACACAATCACAGACACACTCACAGACACACACACAGACACACTCACAGAGACACTCAGAGAGACACTCAGAGAGACACTCACAGACACACTCACGACACAATCACAGATGCACTAACAGACACACTCACAGACACACTAACAGACACACTAACGGACACAATCACAGACACACTCACAGACAACGGAGACACTCAGACACACTCACAGAGACACTCACAGACACACTCACAGAGACACTCACGACACAATCACAGATGCACTAACAGACACACTAACGGACACAATCACAGACACACTCACAGACAACGGAGACACTCAGACACACTCAGACACACTCACAGAGACACTCACAGGCACACTCACAGACACACTAACAGACACACTCACAGATCACACTCACAGACACACTCACAGACACACTGACGGACACACTCACAGCCACACTCACAGACACACTCACAGACACACGCAGAGAGACACTAACAGACACACTCACAGACGCAATCACAGACACACATACACACTCACAGACAACAGAGACACTCAGACACACTCACAGACAACATAGACACTCAGACACACTCACAGAGACACTCACAGGCAAACTCACAGACACACTAACAGACACACTCACAGATCACACTCACAGACACACTAACAGACACAATCACAGACACACTCACAGACACACTCACTGACACACTCACAGAGACACTCAGAGAGACACTCAGAGAGACATCACAGACACACTCACGACACAATCACAGATGCACTAACAGACACACTCACAGACACACTAACAGACACACTAACGGACACAATCACAGACACGCTCACAGACAACGGAGACACTCAGACACACTCACAGAGACACTCACAGGCATGCTCACAGACACACTCACAGAGACACTCACGACACAATCACAGATGCACTAACAGACACACTCACAGACACACTAACAGACCCACTCACAGACACACGCAGAGAGACACTAACAGACACACTCACAGACACAATCACAGACACACATACACACTCACAGACAACAGAGACACTCACAGGCATACTCACAGACACCAGAGACACTCAGACACACTCGCATAGACACTCACAGGCACACTCACAGACACACTAACCCACACACTCACAGACCCACTCACAGACACACTCACAGACAACGGAGGCACTCAGACACAATCACAGACACACTCACAGACACACTCACAGACACACTCACTGACACACTCACAGAGACACTCAGAGAGACACTCAGAGAGACACTCACAGACACACTCACGACACAATCACAGATGCACTAACAGACACACTCACAGACACACTAACAGACACACTAATGGACACAATCACAGACACACTCACAGACAACGGAGACGCTCAGACACACTCACAGAGACACTCACAGACACACTCACAGAGACACTCACGACACAATCACAGATGCACTAACAGACACACTCACAGACACACTAACAGACACACTCACAGACACACTAACAGACACACTAACGGACACAATCACAGACACACTCACAGACAACGGAGACACTCAGACACACTCAGACACACTCACAGAGACACTCACAGACACACTCACAGAGACACTCACGACACAATCACAGATGCACTGACAGACACACTCACGGACACACTAACAGACGCACTCACAGACACACTAACAGACACACTAACGGACACAATCACAGACACACTCACAGACAACGGAGACACTCAGACACACTCAGACACACTCACAGAGATACTCACAGAGACACTCACGACACAATCACAGATGCACTAACAGACACACTAACAGACCCACTAACAGAGACACTAACAGCGACAGAGACACACTCACAGGCACACTCACAGACACACTTACAGACACACTCACAGACACCCTCACAGAGACACCCACAGAGACACTAACAGACACACTCACAGACGACAGATACACTCACAGACACACTCACAGACACACGCAGAGAGACACTAACAGCCACACTCACAGCCACACTCACAGACACACTCACAGACACACGCAGAGAGACACTAACAGACACACTCACAGACACAATCACAGACACACATACACACTCACAGACAACAGAGACACTCACAGGCTCACAGACAACAGAGACACTCAGACACACTCACATAGACACTCACAGGCACACTCACAGACACACTAACCCACACACTCACAGACCACACTCACAGACACACTCACAGACACACTCACAGACAACGGAGGCACTCAGACACAATCACAGACACACTCACAGACACACACACAGACACACTCACAGAGACACTCAGAGAGACACTCAGAGAGACACTCACAGACACACTCACGACACAATCACAGATGCACTAACAGACACACTCACAGACACACTAACAGACACACTAACGGACACAATCACAGACACACTCACAGACAACGGAGACACTCAGACACACTCACAGAGACACTCACAGACACACTCACAGAGACACTCACGACACAATCACAGATGCACTAACAGACACACTAACGGACACAATCACAGACACACTCACAGACAACGGAGACACTCAGACACACTCAGACACACTCACAGAGACACTCACAGGCACACTCACAGACACACTAACAGACACACTCACAGATCACACTCACAGACACACTCACAGACACACTGACGGACACACTCACAGCCACACTCACAGACACACTCACAGACACACGCAGAGAGACACTAACAGACACACTCACAGACGCAATCACAGACACACATACACACTCACAGACAACAGAGACACTCAGACACACTCACAGACAACATAGACACTCAGACACACTCACAGAGACACTCACAGGCAAACTCACAGACACACTAACAGACACACTCACAGATCACACTCACAGACACACTAACAGACACAATCACAGACACACTCACAGACACACTCACTGACACACTCACAGAGACACTCAGAGAGACACTCAGAGAGACATCACAGACACACTCACGACACAATCACAGATGCACTAACAGACACACTCACAGACACACTAACAGACACACTAACGGACACAATCACAGACACGCTCACAGACAACGGAGACACTCAGACACACTCACAGAGACACTCACAGGCATGCTCACAGACACACTCACAGAGACACTCACGACACAATCACAGATGCACTAACAGACACACTCACAGACACACTAACAGACCCACTCACAGACACAATAACAGACACATTAACAGACACACTAACGGACACAATCACAGACACGCTCACAGACAACGGAGACACTCAGACACACTCACAGAGACACTCACGGGCACACTCACAGACACACTCACAGAGACACTCACGACACAATCACAGATGCACTAACAGACACACTCACAGACACACTAACAGACCCACTCACAGACACACTAACAGACACATTAACAGACACACTAACGGACACAATCACAGACACACTCACAGACAACGGAGACACTCAGACACACTCAGACACACTCACAGAGATACTCACATAGACACTCACGACACAATCACAGATGCACTAACAGACACACTAACAGACCCACTAACAGAGACACTAACAGCGACAGAGACACACTCACAGGCACACTCACAGACACACTTACAGACACACTCACAGACACCCTCACAGAGACACCCACAGAGACACTAACAGACACACTCACAGACGACAGATACACTCACAGATACACTCACAGACACACTCACAGACACACGCAGAGAGACACTAACAGCCACACTCACAGACACAATCACAGACACACATACACACTCACAGACAACAGAGACACTCACAGGCACACTCACAGACAACAGAGACACTCAGACACACTCACATAGACACTCACAGGCACACTCACAGACAGACTAACCCACACACTCACAGACCACACTCACAGACACACTCACAGACAACGGAGGCACTCAGACACAATCACAGACACACTCACAGACACACTCACAGACACACTCACTGACACACTCACAGAGACACTCAGAGAGACACTCAGAGAGACACTCACAGACACACTCACGACACAATCACAGATGCACTAACAGACACACTCACAGACACACTAACAGACACACTAATGGACACAATCACAGACACACTCACAGACAACGGAGACGCTCAGACACACTCACAGAGACACTCACAGACACACTCACAGAGACACTCACGACACAATCACAGATGCACTAACAGACACACTCACAGACACACTAACAGACACACTCACAGACACACTAACAGACACACTAACGGACACAATCACAGACACACTCACAGACAACGGAGACACTCAGACACACTCAGACACACTCACAGAGACACTCACAGAGACACTCACAGAGACACTCACGACACAATCACAGATGCACTGACAGACACACTCACGGACACACTAACAGACGCACTCACAGACACACTAACAGACACACTAACGGACACAATCACAGACACACTCACAGACAACGGAGACACTCAGACACACTCAGACACACTCACAGAGATACTCACAGAGACACTCACGACACAATCACAGATGCACTAACAGACACACTAACAGACCCACTAACAGAGACACTAACAGCGACAGAGACACACTCACAGGCACACTCACAGACACACTTACAGACACACTCACAGACACCCTCACAGAGACACCCACAGAGACACTAACAGACACACTCACAGACGACAGATACACTCACAGACACACTCACAGACACACGCAGAGAGACACTAACAGCCACACTCACAGCCACACTCACAGACACACTCACAGACACACGCAGAGAGACACTAACAGACACACTCACAGACACAATCACAGACACACATACACACTCACAGACAACAGAGACACTCACAGGCACACTCACAGACAACAGAGACACTCAGACACACTCACATAGACACTCACAGGCACACTCACAGACACACTAACCCACACACTCACAGACCACACTCACAGACACACTCACAGACACACTCACAGACAACGGAGGCACTCAGACACAATCACAGACACACTCACAGACACACACACAGACACACTCACAGAGACACTCAGAGAGACACTCAGAGAGACACTCACAGACACACTCACGACACAATCACAGATGCACTAACAGACACACTCACAGACACACTAACAGACACACTAACGGACACAATCACAGACACACTCACAGACAACGGAGACACTCAGACACACTCACAGAGACACTCACAGACACACTCACAGAGACACTCACGACACAATCACAGATGCACTAACAGACACACTAACGGACACAATCACAGACACACTCACAGACAACGGAGACACTCAGACACACTCAGACACACTCACAGAGACACTCACAGGCACACTCACAGACACACTAACAGACACACTCACAGATCACACTCACAGACACACTCACAGACACACTGACGGACACACTCACAGCCACACTCACAGACACACTCACAGACACACGCAGAGAGACACTAACAGACACACTCACAGACGCAATCACAGACACACATACACACTCACAGACAACAGAGACACTCAGACACACTCACAGACAACAGAGACACTCAGACACACTCACAGAGACACTCACAGGCAAACTCACAGACACACTAACAGACACACTCACAGATCACACTCACAGACACACTAACAGACACAATCACAGACACACTCACAGACACACTCACTGACACACTCACAGAGACACTCAGAGAGACACTCAGAGAGACATCACAGACACACTCACGACACAATCACAGATGCACTAACAGACACACTCACAGACACACTAACAGACACACTAACGGACACAATCACAGACACGCTCACAGACAACGGAGACACTCAGACACACTCACAGAGACACTCACAGGCATGCTCACAGACACACTCACAGAGACACTCACGACACAATCACAGATGCACTAACAGACACACTCACAGACACACTAACAGACCCACTCACAGACACACTAACAGACACATTAACAGACACACTAACGGACACAATCACAGACACACTCACAGACAACGGAGACACTCAGACACACTCAGACACACTCACAGAGATACTCACATAGACACTCACGACACAATCACAGATGCACTAACAGACACACTAACAGACCCACTAACAGAGACACTAACAGCGACAGAGACACACTCACAGGCACACTCACAGACACACTTACAGACACACTCACAGACACCCTCACAGAGACACCCACAGAGACACTAACAGACACACTCACAGACGACAGATACACTCACAGATACACTCACAGACACACTCACAGACACACGCAGAGAGACACTAACAGCCACACTCACAGCCACACTCACAGACACACTCACAGACACACGCAGAGAGACACTAACAGACACACTCACAGACACAATCACAGACACACATACACACTCACAGACAACAGAGACACTCACAGGCACACTCACAGACAACAGAGACACTCAGACACACTCACATAGACACTCACAGGCACACTCACAGACAGACTAACCCACACACTCACAGACCACACTCACAGACACACTCACAGACAACGGAGGCACTCAGACACAATCACAGACACACTCACAGACACACTCACAGACACACTCACTGACACACTCACAGAGACACTCAGAGAGACACTCAGAGAGACACTCACAGACACACTCACGACACAATCACAGATGCACTAACAGACACACTCACAGACACACTAACAGACACACTAACGGACAAAATCACAGACACACTCACAGACAACGGAGACGCTCAGACACACTCACAGAGACACTCACAGACACACTCACAGAGACACTCACGACACAATCACAGATGCACTAACAGACACACTCACAGACACACTAACAGACACACTCACAGACACACTAACAGACACACTAACGGACACAATCACAGACACACTCACAGACAACGTAGACACTCAGACACACTCAGACACACTCACAGAGACACTCACAGAGACACTCACAGAGACACTCACGACACAATCACAGATGCACTAACAGAAACACTCACAGACACACTAACAGACACACTCACAGACACACTAACAGACACACTAACGGACACAATCACAGACACACTCACAGACAACGGAGACACTCAGACACAATCAGACACACTCACAGAGATACTCACAGAGACACTCACGACACAATCACAGATGCACTAACAGACACACTAACAGACCCACTAACAGAGACACTAACAGCGACAGAGACACACTCACAGGCACACTCACAGACACACTTACAGACACACTCACAGACACCCTCACAGAGACACCCACAGAGACACTAACAGACACACTCACAGACGACAGATACACTCACAGACACACTCACAGACACACGCAGAGAGACACTAACAGCCACACTCACAGCCACACTCACAGACACACTCACAGACACACGCAGAGAGACACTCACAGGCACACTCACAGACAACAGAGACACTCAGACACACTCACAGAGACACTCACAGAGACACTCACAGAGACACTCACGACACAATCACAGATGCACTAACAGAAACACTCACAGACACACTAACAGACACACTCACAGACACACTCACAGAGACAAAAACAGACACACTCACAGAGACACTCACAGTCACACTCACAGAGACACTCACAGACACACTCACAGACACAATCACAGACACACATACACACTCACAGACAACAGAGACACTCACAGACACATTCACAGACAACAGAGACACTCAGACACACTCACAGAGACACTCACAGAGACAATCACAGAGACAATCACAGAGACACTCACAGACACACTCACAAACACACTCACAAACACACTCACAGACACAATCACAGACAACAGAGACACTCAGACACAATCCCAGACACAATCCCAGACACACTCACAGACACACTCACAGGCACAATCACAGATGCACTAACAGACACACTCACAGACACACGCAGAGAGACACTAACAGACACACTCACAGACGCAATCACAGACACACATACACACTCACAGACAACAGAGACACTCAGACACACTCACAGACAACAGAGACACTCAGACACACTCACAGAGACACTCACAGGCAAACTCACAGACACACTAACAGACACACTCACAGATCACACTCACAGACACACTAACAGACACAATCACAGACACACTCACAGACACACTCACTGACACACTCACAGAGACACTCAGAGAGACACTCAGAGAGACATCACAGACACACTCACGACACAATCACAGATGCACTAACAGACACACTCACAGACACACTAACAGACACACTAACGGACACAATCACAGACACGCTCACAGACAACGGAGACACTCAGACACACTCACAGAGACACTCACAGGCATGCTCACAGACACACTCACAGAGACACTCACGACACAATCACAGATGCACTAACAGACACACTCACAGACACACTAACAGACCCACTCACAGACACACTAACAGACACATTAACAGACACACTAACGGACACAATCACAGACACACTCACAGACAACGGAGACACTCAGACACACTCAGACACACTCACAGAGATACTCACATAGACACTCACGACACAATCACAGATGCACTAACAGACACACTAACAGACCCACTAACAGAGACACTAACAGCGACAGAGACACACTCACAGGCACACTCACAGACACACTTACAGACACACTCACAGACACCCTCACAGAGACACCCACAGAGACACTAACAGACACACTCACAGACGACAGATACACTCACAGATACACTCACAGACACACTCACAGACACACGCAGAGAGACACTAACAGCCACACTCACAGCCACACTCACAGACACACTCACAGACACACGCAGAGAGACACTAACAGACACACTCACAGACACAATCACAGACACACATACACACTCACAGACAACAGAGACACTCACAGGCACACTCACAGACAACAGAGACACTCAGACACACTCACATAGACACTCACAGGCACACTCACAGACAGACTAACCCACACACTCACAGACCACACTCACAGACACACTCACAGACAACGGAGGCACTCAGACACAATCACAGACACACTCACAGACACACTCACAGACACACTCACTGACACACTCACAGAGACACTCAGAGAGACACTCAGAGAGACACTCACAGACACACTCACGACACAATCACAGATGCACTAACAGACACACTCACAGACACACTAACAGACACACTAACGGACAAAATCACAGACACACTCACAGACAACGGAGACGCTCAGACACACTCACAGAGACACTCACAGACACACTCACAGAGACACTCACGACACAATCACAGATGCACTAACAGACACACTCACAGACACACTAACAGACACACTCACAGACACACTAACAGACACACTAACGGACACAATCACAGACACACTCACAGACAACGTAGACACTCAGACACACTCAGACACACTCACAGAGACACTCACAGAGACACTCACAGAGACACTCACGACACAATCACAGATGCACTAACAGAAACACTCACAGACACACTAACAGACACACTCACAGACACACTAACAGACACACTAACGGACACAATCACAGACACACTCACAGACAACGGAGACACTCAGACACAATCAGACACACTCACAGAGATACTCACAGAGACACTCACGACACAATCACAGATGCACTAACAGACACACTAACAGACCCACTAACAGAGACACTAACAGCGACAGAGACACACTCACAGGCACACTCACAGACACACTTACAGACACACTCACAGACACCCTCACAGAGACACCCACAGAGACACTAACAGACACACTCACAGACGACAGATACACTCACAGACACACTCACAGACACACGCAGAGAGACACTAACAGCCACACTCACAGCCACACTCACAGACACACTCACAGACACACGCAGAGAGACACTCACAGGCACACTCACAGACAACAGAGACACTCAGACACACTCACAGAGACACTCACAGAGACACTCACAGAGACACTCACGACACAATCACAGATGCACTAACAGAAACACTCACAGACACACTAACAGACACACTCACAGACACACTCACAGAGACAAAAACAGACACACTCACAGAGACACTCACAGTCACACTCACAGAGACACTCACAGACACACTCACAGACACAATCACAGACACACATACACACTCACAGACAACAGAGACACTCACAGACACATTCACAGACAACAGAGACACTCAGACACACTCACAGAGACACTCACAGAGACAATCACAGAGACAATCACAGAGACACTCACAGACACACTCACAAACACACTCACAAACACACTCACAGACACAATCACAGACAACAGAGACACTCAGACACAATCCCAGACACAATCCCAGACACACTCACAGACACACTCACAGGCACAATCACAGACACACTAACAGAGACACAGACACACTCACAGACACACTCACAGACACACTCACAGGCACACTAACAGGCACACTCACAGAAAACAGAGACACTCAGAGACACTCACAGAGACATTCACAGAGACACTCACAGACACATTGACAGATAGACTCAAAGACACACTCACAGACAACAGAGACACTCAGACACACTCACAGACCCACTCACAGACCCACTCACAGGCACAGTCACAGACACACTCACAGACACACTCACAGACACACTAACAGACACACTAAAGGACACAATCACAGACACACTCACAGACAACGGAGACACTGAGACACACTCACAGAGACACTCACGACACAATCGCAGATGCACTAACAGACACACTCACAGACACACTAACAGAGACACTAACAGAGACAGCGACACACTCACAGGCACACTCACAGACACACTTACAGACACACTCACAGACGCCCTCACAGAGACACCCACAGAGACACTAACAGACACACTCACAGACGAAAAAACACTCACAGACACACTCACAGACACACGCAGAGAGACACTAACAGCCACACTCACAGCCACACTCACAGACACACTCACAGACACACGTAGAGAGACACTAACAGACACACTCACAGACACACATACACACTCACAGACAACAGAGACACTCACAGACACACTCACAGACAAAAGAGACACTCAGACACACTCACAGAGACACTCACAGGCACACTCACAGACACACTAACAGACACACTCACAGATCACACTCACAGACACACTCACAGACACACTGACGGACACAATCACAGACACACTCACAGACAACGGAGGCACTCAGACACATTCACAGACACACTCACAGACACACTCTCAGACACACTCACTGACACACTCACAGAGACACTTAGAGAGACACTCAGAGAGACATTACAGACACACTCACGACACAATCACAGATGCACTAACAGACACACTCACAGACACACTAACAGACAGACTAACGGACACAATCACAGACACGCTCACAGACAACGGAGACACTCATACACACTCACAGGCACACTCACAGACACACTCACAGAGACACTCACGACACAATCACAGATGCACTAACAGACACACTCACAGACACACGCAGAGAGACACTAACAGCCACACTCACAGCCACACTCACAGACACACTCACAGACACACGCAGAGATACACTAACAGACACACTCACAGACACAATCACAGACACACATACACACTCACAGACAACAGAGACACTCACAGGCACACTCACAGACAACAGAGACACTCAGACACACTCACATAGACACTCACAGGCACACTCACAGACACACTAACCCACACACTCACAGACCACACTCACAGACACACTCACAGACACACTCACAGACAACGGAGGCACTCAGACACAATCACAGACACACTCACAGACACACTCACTGACAACGGAGACGCACAGACACACTCAGAGAGACACTCAGAGAGACACTCACAGACACACTCACGACACAATCACAGATGCACTAACAGACACACTCACAGACACACTAACAGACACACTCACAGACACACTAAAAGACACACTAACGGACACAATCACAGACACACTCACAGACAACGGAGACACTCAGACACACTCAGACACACTCACAGAGACACTCACAGAGACACTCACGACAGAATCACAGATGCACTAACAGACACACTCACAGACACACTAACAGACACACTAACAGAGACACTAACAGAGACACAGAAACACTCACAGGCACACTCACAGACATACTTACAGACACACTCACAGACACCCTCACAGAGACACCCACAGAGACACTAACAGACACACTCACAGACGACAGATACACTCACAGACACACTTACAGACACACTCACAGCCGCACTCACAGATACACTCACAGACACACTCACAGAGACAATAACAGACACACTCACAGACACACTCACAGGCACAATCACAGACACACTAACAGAGACACAGACACACTCACAGAGACACTCACAGACACACTCACAGATGACAGAGACACTCACGGAGACACTCACAGACACACTCACAGACACACTCACAGGCACACTAACAGGCACACTCACAGAAAACAGAGACACTCAGAGACACTCACAGAGACATTCACAGAGACACTCACAGACACATTGACAGATAGACTCAAAGACACACTCACAGACAACAGAGACACTCAGACACACTCACAGACCCACTCACAGACCCACTCACAGGCACAGTCACAGACACACTCACAGACACACTCACAGACACACTAACAGACACACTAAAGGACACAATCACAGACACACTCACAGACAACGGAGACACTGAGACACACTCACAGAGACACTCACGACACAATCGCAGATGCACTAACAGACACACTCACAGACACACTAACAGAGACACTAACAGAGACAGCGACACACTCACAGGCACACTCACAGACACACTTACAGACACACTCACAGACGCCCTCACAGAGACACCCACAGAGACACTAACAGACACACTCACAGACGAAAAAACACTCACAGACACACTCACAGACACACGCAGAGAGACACTAACAGCCACACTCACAGCCACACTCACAGACACACTCACAGACACACGTAGAGAGACACTAACAGACACACTCACAGACACACATACACACTCACAGACAACAGAGACACTCACAGACACACTCACAGACAAAAGAGACACTCAGACACACTCACAGAGACACTCACAGGCACACTCACAGACACACTAACAGACACACTCACAGATCACACTCACAGACACACTCACAGACACACTGACGGACACAATCACAGACACACTCACAGACAACGGAGGCAATCAGACACATTCACAGACACACTCACAGACACACTCTCAGACACACTCACTGACACACTCACAGAGACACTTAGAGAGACACTCAGAGAGACATTACAGACACACTCACGACACAATCACAGATGCACTAACAGACACACTCACAGACACACTAACAGACAGACTAACGGACACAATCACAGACATGCTCACAGACAACGGAGACACTCAGACACACTCACAGGCACACTCACAGACACACTCACAGAGACACTCACGACACAATCACAGATGCACTAACAGACACACTCACAGACACACGCAGAGAGACACTAACAGCCACACTCACAGCCACACTCACAGACACACTCACAGACACACGCAGAGATACACTAACAGACACACTCACAGACACAATCACAGACACACATACACACTCACAGACAACAGAGACACTCACAGGCACACTCACAGACAACAGAGACACTCAGACACACTCACATAGACACTCACAGGCACACTCACAGACACACTAACCCACACACTCACAGACCACACTCACAGACACACTCACAGACACACTCACAGACAACGGAGGCACTCAGACACAATCACAGACACACTCACAGACACACTCACTGACAACGGAGACGCACAGACACACTCAGAGAGACACTCAGAGAGACACTCACAGACACACTCACGACACAATCACAGATGCACTAACAGACACACTCACAGACACACTAACAGACACACTCACAGACACACTAAAAGACACACTAACGGACACAATCACAGACACACTCACAGACAACGGAGACACTCAGACACACTCAGACACACTCACAGAGACACTCACAGAGACACTCACGACAGAATCACAGATGCACTAACAGACACACTCACAGACACACTAACAGACACACTAACAGAGACACTAACAGAGACACAGAAACACTCACAGGCACACTCACAGACATACTTACAGACACACTCACAGACACCCTCACAGAGACACCCACAGAGACACTAACAGACACACTCACAGACGACAGATACACTCACAGACACACTTACAGACACACTTACAGACACACTCACAGCCGCACTCACAGATACACTCACAGACACACTCACAGAGACAATAACAGACACACTCACAGACACACTCACAGTCACACTCACAGAGACACTCACAGACACACTCACAGACACAATCACAGACACACTTACACACTCACAGACAACAGAGACACTCACAGACACATTCACAGACAACAGAGACACTCAGACACACTCACAGAGACACTCACAGAGACAATCACAGAGACACTCACAGACACACTCACAAACACACTCACAGACACAATCACAGACACACTCACAGACACACTCACAGACACACTCACAGACATACTAACAGACACACTCACATGCACAATCACAGACACACTAACAGACACACTAACAGAGACACAGACACACTCACAGAGAAACTCACAGACACACTCAAAGATGACAGAGACACTCACGGAGACACTCACGGAGACACTCACAGACACACTTACAGGCACACTCACAGGCACACTCACAGAAAACAGAGACACTCAGAGACACTCACAGAGACACTCACAGAGACACTCACAGACACATTGACAGATAGACTCACAGACACACTCACAGACAACAGAGACACTCAGACACACTCACAGACCCACTCACAGGCACAGTCACAGACACACTCACAGACACACTCACAGACACACTAACAGGCACACTAACGGACACAATCACAGACACACTCACAGACAACGGAGACACTGAGACACACTCACAGAGACACTCATGACACAATCACAGATGCACTAACAGACACACTCACAGACACACTAACAGAGACACTAACAGAGACAGAGACACACTCACAGGCACACTCACAGACACACTTACAGACACACTCACAGACACCCTCACAGAGACACCCACAGAGACACTAACAGACACACTCACAGACGACAGAAACACTCACAGACACACTCACAGACACACGCAGAGAGACACTAACAGCCACACTCACAGCCACACTCACAGACACACTCACAGACACGCAGATAGACACTAACAGACACACTCACAGACACAATCACAGACACACATACACACTCACAGACAACAGAGACACTCACAGGCACACTCAGAGACAACAGAGACACTCAAACACACTCACAGAGACACTCACAGGCACACTCACAGACACACTCACAGACACACTGACGGACACAATCACAGACACACTCACAGACACACTAACAGACACACTAACGGACACAATCACAGACACGCTCACAGACAACGGAGACACTCAGACACACTCACAGGCACACTCACAGACACACTCACAGAGACACTCACGACACAATCACAGATGCACTAACAGACACACTCACAGACACACGCAGAGAGACACTAACAGCCACACTCACAGCCACACTCACAGACACACTCACAGACACACGCAGAGATACACTAACAGACACACTCACAGACACAATCACAGACACACATACACACTCACAGACAACAGAGACACTCACAGGCACACTCACAGACAACAGAGACACTCAGACACACTCACATAGACACTCACAGGCACACTCACAGACACACTAACCCACACACTCACAGACCACACTCACAGACACACTCACAGACCACACTCACAGACACAATCACAGACACACTCACAGACACACTCACTGACAACGGAGACGCACAGACACACTCAGAGAGACACTCAGAGAGACACTCAGAGAGACACTCACGACACAATCACAGATGCACTAACAGACACACTCACAGACACACTCACAGACACACTAACAGACACACTCACAGACACACTAACAGACACACTAACGGACACAATCACAGACACACTCACAGACAACGGAGACACTCAGACACACTCAGACACACTCACAGAGACACTCACAGAGACACTCACAGAGGCACTCACGACAGAATCACAGATGCACTAACAGACACACTCACAGACACACTAACAGACACACTAACAGAGACACTAACAGAGACACAGAAACACTCACAGGCACACTCACAGACATACTTACAGACACACTCACAGACACCCTCACAGAGACACCCACAGAGACACTAACAGACACACTCACAGACGACAGATACACTCACAGACACACTTACAGACACACTCACAGCCGCACTCACAGATACACTCACAGACACACTCACAGAGACAATAACAGACACACTCACAGACACACTCACAGATACAATCACAGACACACATACACACTCACAGACAACAGAGACACTCACAGACACATTCACAGACAACAGAGACACTCAGACACACTCACAGAGACACTCACAGAGACAATCACAGAGACACTCATAGACACACTCACAAACACACTCACAGACACAATCACAGACACACTCACAGACACACTCACAGACACACTCACAGACATACTAACAGACACACTCTCATGCACAATCACAGACACACTAACAGACACACTAACAGAGACACAGACACACTCACAGAGAAACTCACAGACACACTCACAGATGACAGAGACACTCACGGAGACACTCACGGAGACACTCACAGACACACTCACAGGCACACTAACAGGCACACTCACAGAAAACAGAGACACTCAGAGACACTCACAGAGACACTCACAGAGACACTCACAGACACATTGACAGATAGACTCACAGACACACTCACAGACAACAGAGACACTCAGACACACTCACAGACCCACTCACAGGCACAGTCACAGACACACTCACAGACACACTCACAGACACACTAACAGGCACACTAACGGACACAATCACAGACACACTCACAGACAACGGAGACACTGAGACACACTCACAGAGACACTCATGACACAATCACAGATGCACTAACAGACACACTCACAGACACACTAACAGAGACACTAACAGAGACAGAGACACACTCACAGGCACACTCACAGACACACTTACAGACACACTCACAGAGACACCCACAGAGACACTAACAGACACACTCACAGACGACAGAAACACTCACAGACACACTCACAGACACACGCAGAGAGACACTAACAGCCACACTCACAGCCACACTCACAGACACACTCACAGACACGCAGATGGACACTAACAGACACACTCACAGACACAATCACAGACACACATACACACTCACAGACAACAGAAACACTCACAGACACACTCACAGACAACAGAGACACTCAAACACACTCACAGAGACACTCACAGGCACACTCACAGACACACTAACAGACACACTCACAGATCACACTCACAGACACACTCACAGACACACTGACGGACACAATCACAGACACACTCACAGACAACGGAGGCACTCAGACACAATCACAGACACACTCACAGACACACTCACAGACACACTCACTGACACACTCACTCACACACTCAGAGACACTCAGAGAGACACTCAGAGAGACATCACAGACACACTCACGACACAATCACAGATGCGCTAACAGACACACTCACAGACACACTAACAGACACACTAACGGACACAATCACAGACACGCTCACAGACAACGGAGACACTCAGACACACTCACAGAGACACTCACGGGCACACTCACAGACACACTCACAGAGACACTCACGACACAATCACAGATGCACTAACAGACACACTCACAGACACACTAACAGACCCACTCACAGACACACTAACAGACACACTAACGGACACAATCACAGACACACTCACAGACAACGGAGACACTCAGACACACTCAGACACACTCACAGAGACACTCACAGAGACACTCACGACACAATCACAGATGCACTAACAGACACACTAACAGACCCACTAACAGAGACACTAACAGCGACAGAGACACACTCACAGGCACACTCACAGACACACTTACAGACACACTCACAGACACCCTCACAGAGACACCCACAGAGACACTAACAGACACACTCACAGACGACAGATACACTCACAGACACACTCACAGACACGCGCAGAGAGACACTAACAGACACACTCACAGACACAATCACAGACACACATACACACTCACAGACAACAGAGACACTCACAGACACACTCACAGACAACAGAGACACTCAGACACACTCACATAGACATTCACAGGCACACTCACAGACACACTAACCCACACACTCACAGACCACACTCACAGACACACTCACAGACACACTCACAGACAACGGAGGCACTCAGACACAATCACAGACACACTCACAGACACACTCACTGACACACTCACTGACACACTCACAGAGACACTCAGAGAGACACTCACAGAGACACTCACGACACAATCACAGATGCACTAACAGACACACTCACAGACACACTAACAGACACACTAACGGACACAATCACAGACACACTCACAGACAACGGAGACACTCAGACACACTCACAGAGACACTCACGACACAATCACAGATGCACTAACAGACACACTCACAGACACACTAACAGACACACTCACAGACACACTAACAGACACACTAACGGACACAATCACAGACAGACTCACAGACAACGGAGACACTCAGACACACTCAGACACACTCACAGAGACACTCACAGAGACACTCACGACAGATGCACTAACAGACACACTAACAGACACACTCACAGACACACTAACAGACACACTAACAGACCCACTAACAGAGACACTAACAGAGACACAGAAACACTCACAGGCACACTCACAGACATACTTACAGACACACTCACAGACACACTTACAGACACACTCACAGCCGCAATCACAGACACACTCATAGACACACTCACAGAGACAATAACAGACACACTCACAGAGACACTCACAGTCACACTCACAGAGACACTCACAGACACACTCACAGACACAATCACAGACACACATACACACTCACAGACAACAGAGACACTCACAGACACATTCACAGACAACAGAGACACTCAGACACACTCACAGAGACACTCACAGAGACAATCGCAGAGACACTCACAGACACACTCACAGACACACTCACAAACACACTCACAGACACAATCACAGACACACTCACAGACAACAGAGACACTCAGACACAATCCCAGACACAATCCCAGACACACTCACAGACAGACTCACAGGCACACTCATATACACACTCACAGACACTCACAGACACTCACAGACACACTCACAGACATACTAACAGACACACTCACATGCACAATCACAGACACACTAACAGACACACTAACAGAGACACAGACACACTCACAGAGACACTCACAGACACACTCACAGATGACAGACACACTCACAGACACACTCACAGACACACTAACAGACACACAGACACATTCACAGACAACAGAGACACTCACAGACACAATCACAGACTAACTAACAGACACACTAACAGAGAAACTAACAGACACAATCACAGAGTCACTAACAGACACACTTACAGACACACTCACAGAATCACTAACAGTCACGCTCACAGTCACACTCACAGACACACTCACAGACACACTCACAGACAACAGAGTCACTCACAGACACAATGACAGATGCACGAACAGACACAATCACAGACACACTCACAGACGACAGAGACACTCACATACACACTCACAGACACACTCACAGACACACTCACAGACACACTCACAGAGACACTCACAGAGACACTAACAGACACACTCACATATGACAGAGACACTCACAGACACACTCACAGACACACTAACAGGCACACTCACAGAAAACAGAGACACTCACAGAGACACTCACAGAGACACTCACAGAGACACTCACAGAGACACTCACAGACACATTGACAGATAGACTCACAGACACACTCACAGACAACAAAGACACTCAGACACACTCACAGAGCCACTCACAGGCACACTTACAGACACACTAACAGACACACTCACAGACACACTCACAGACACATTCACAGACAACAGAGACACTCAGACACACTCAGACACACTCACAGAGACACTCACAGACACACTCACAGAGACACTCACGACACAATCACAGATGCACTAACAGACACACTCACAGACACGCTGACAGACACACTCACAGAGACACTAACAGAGACACAGACACACTCACAGGCACACTCACGGACAACCTCACAGAGACACCCACAGAGACACTAACAGACGCACTCACAGACGACAGATACACTCACAGACACACTCACAGACACACGCAGAGAGACACTTACAGCCACACTCACAGCCACACTCACAGACACACTCACAGAGACAATAACAGACACACTCACAGACACACTCTCAGACAAAAGAGACACTTACAGACACACTCACAGACAACAGAGACACTCAGACACACTCAGACACACTCACAGAGACACTCACAGGCACACTCACAGACACACTAACAGACACACTCACAGACCACACTCACAGACACACTCACAGACACACTAACAGACACACTCACAGAGACACACATACACACTCACAGACAACAGGGACACTCAGACACACTCACAGACACACTAACAGACACACTCACAGACCACACTCACAGACACACTCACAGACACACTCACAGACACACTAACGGACACAATCACAGACACACTCACAGAGACACTCAGAGACACACTCACAGACCCACTAACAGAGACACTAACAGAAACACAGACACACTCACAGGCACACTCACAGACACCCTCACAGAGACACCCACAGAGACACCCACAGAGACACCCACAGAGACACCCACAGACACACCAACAGACACACTAACAGACACACTCACAGACACACTCACAGACGACAGATACACTCACAGTCACACTCACAGTCACACTCACAGCCACACTCACAGAGATACTAACAGACACACTCACAGACACAATCTCAGACACACATACACACTCACAGACAACAGAGACACTCACAGACACAATCACAGAGGCACTAACAGACACACTAACAGATACATTCACAGACAACGGAGACACTCAGACACACTCAGACACACTCACAGAGACACTCACAGACACACTCACAGAGACACTCACGACACAATCACAGATGCACTAACAGACACACTCACAGACACGCTGACAGACACACGAACAGACACACTCACAGACAACAGACAGACACAATCACAGACACACTAACAGACACACTCACAGAGACACTAACAGACACAATTACAGAGACACTAACAGACACACTCACAGTCACAAAAACACTCAACCTCAAGCACTAAAACAGGGAGCAGACTAATCTCACCAGTACCTGAGGATTAATACCCAAGCAAGGACTTTGAGGGAAGGATAGGGGAAGGGATCATTGGGGGCGCGTGCAATCGGGCTGGAGGGGGTGAGTCTCTATCAGGGATGGGGTGGAGCAGGCCTTTGTAAGGGTCCCCTCTCATTCCTCACTCAGTCCCTCATACCCATCTACAAGGACCCCCTCATTCCCCACTCAGTCCCTTATACCCTCTATAAGGACCCCCTCATTCCTCACTCAGTCCCTCATACCCATCTAAAAGTACCCTCTCATTCCCCACTCAGTCCCTTATACCCTCTATAAGGAGCCCTCTCATTCCCCACACAGTCCATTTTACCCCTCTATATTGGTCTCTCTCATTCCCCACTCAGTCCCTCATATCCCTCTATCTAGACCCCTCCCATTCACCACTGAGTCTATTATGCCCCTCTGTAAGGGCCACATTCAATCTGCCTCCCTTGTACACCTCTATAAGGACAACTCCCTTTTCCCACTTCGTCCCTTATATCCCTCTATAAGGACCCCTTTCATTCCCCACTCGGTCCCTTATTCCCCTCTAAAAGGACCCCTTTCATTCCCCACTCGGTCCCTTATTCCCCTCTAAAAGGACCCCTTTCATTCCCCACTCAATGTAGACACACCGTCACTCAATCACCAAGCAATTGGTTTTGTACGTCCATCAGCCGCCTTCTGTAGCCTGGTCCACTGAAGTCCTCATCTGATTCCTCGGCAGCAGAACCAGTGCCCTCCAGCGAGCTGGCACCTGTGGTATCCATTCCCCCTGCCCCGGCTCCTGCGCACTTGTGCCCGGTGTCTCACCATGTGCCGATCCGTCCTCTAAACTACACGCAGCATGAGTCTCTGAGTTGGTGGCTGGGAATATAAGATCGAGTGACGGTGTGTCCACATCATCACTGTCATCTTCCTCTTCCTCCTCTGACTGGGCAGGTTCCGATTCTCGGGTATCTACAATGACAACGGGACAGGGATTGAGTTGTGGTGCGGGGAGAGGAGACAGTAAGGTGTGTGTGCTTACACCATCTGCAGCAAGGGATGAGGGAGAAGTGGGAAGTGAGAAGGAGCATGAGGTATGCATTGTTGAGACCCCCTTCATCAATCCCTCCAGCATCCCCGGTGACCACAGTCCAGCGACAGTCCGCCCGATGATGGCCAGCACTGTCTCCTCCAAAGAGTGTCCTGCAAGATGTTTGGGTGATGTGGCTGTCGGCTGTCATGGTTGTGGTTAATGGTGCAGTTGTTAGGAGATGCCACTTAACGGTTGAATTCACTCACCTTGACCACACGTGTCAAATCGTTGAACTTCTTCCTGCACTGCATCCATGTGCGTGGTGCAATGCTCCTGGCACTGAATCCTAGCGCATTATGTGTCTGGTGGGCCTTTTATCCCCACCCCCGCGGATACAGGATGCCCCTCCGTGCGTCCATCTCCTCCACCAAGGCCTCCAGTGCGTGGTCTGAGAAACTTGTTGCAAGTAGGCCCAGACATTACTACAGAAGTGTTTATAAACACAGAGAGCTATCACATTTATTGCTTTTATTGCTTTTATTGGATTACAAACAAAAACAGATGCTGGGATCGCGGTGCTCGATTAAACCACACCCGTTGGTTGAGATGCAGGCAGCACCTAACATATTTGCTGCCTGATGATTTCAATGATTGCTGTGTGCAGCCGCTGTTGATTAGCTGCAGGCACCAGCAGGGTGTCCAGATACCGGGAGTGGCTCATTCCACTTAAAGGCAGCTTGCACCTCTTAAAGGGGAGGTGCAATGTGGCTGCAGGAAGTGGTGGAAGCCCATTGGGAAGTAAATCTGTGCTGGTAAATATTGAAGGAAAAAAAATGAAAGATTTGAATTTATATCGCACTTTTCAGGATATACCAAAGCACTTTACAGCCAATGAAGTGTTGTTCCTATTGTAATGTAGGTAACCTGGCAGCCAATTTGCGCACAGCAAGCTCCCACAAACAGCAGTTTGATAACGACCAGACAATCTATGTTTTAGTGATATTGGTTGAGGGAAAAATATTGGCCCCAGGACACCGGGGAGAACTTCCCCTGCTCTTCTCTGAAATAGTGGCTATGGGATCTTTAATGTCCACCTGAGAGGGTTTTTTTTTTATTCGTTCACGGGATGTGGGCGTCGCTGGCGAGGCTGGCATTTATTGCCCATCCCTAATTGCCCTTGAGAAGGTGGTGGTGAGCCGCCTTCTTGAACCGCTGCAGTCCGTGTGGTGACGGTTCTCCCACAGTGCTGTTAGGAAGGGAGTTCCAGGATTTTGACCCAGCGACAATGAAGGAACGGCGATATATTTCCAAGTCGGGATGGTGTGTGACTTGGAGGGGAACGTGCAGGTGGTGTTGTTCCCATGTGTCTGCTGCCCTTGTCCTTCTAGGTGGTAGAGGTCGCGGGTTTGGGAGGTGCTGTCGAAGAAGCCTTGGCGAGTTGCTGCAGTGCATCCTGTGGATGGTGCACACTGCAGCCACAGTGCGCCGGTGGTGAAGGGAGTGAATGTTTAGGGTGGTGGATGGGGTGCCAATCAAGCGGGCTGCTTTATCTTGGATGGTGTCGAGCTTCTTGAGTGTTGTTGGAGCTGCACTCATCCAGGCAAGTGGAGAGTATTCCATCACACTCCTGACTTGTGCCTTGTAGATGGTGGAAAGGCTTTGGGGAGTCAGGAGGTGAGTCACTCGCCGCAGAATACCCAGCCTCTGACCTGCTCTCGTAGCCACAGTATTTATATGGATGGTCCAGTTAAGTTTCTGGTCAATGGTGACCCCCAGGATGTTGATGGTGGGGGATTCGGCGATGGTAATGCCGTTGAATGTCAAGGGGAGGTGGTTAGACTCTCTCTTGTTGGAGATGGTCATTGCCTGGCACTTATCTGGCGCGAATGTTACTTGCCACTTATGAGCCCAAGCCTGGATGTTCTCCAGGTCTTGCTGCATGCGGGCTCGGACTGCTTCATTATCCGAGGGATTGCGAATGGAACTGAACATGTGCAGTCATCAGCGAACATCCCCATTTCTGACCTTATGATGGAGGGAAGGTCATTGATGAAGCAGCTGAAGATGGTTGGGCCTAGGACACTGCCCTGAGGAACTCCTGCAGCAAGCCACGGTTTCACGTCTCATCCGAAAGACGGGTCCTCCAACAATGCTGCACTCCCTCAGTACTGCACTGGAGTGTCAGCCTAGGTTTTGTGCTGAAGTTTCTGGAGTGGGTCTTAAACCCATGACCTTCTGACTCATGAGAGGGCGACCCACAGAACCTCAGCTGACACTGTGACTGGCTGCGCCAGTGAGAGCGTGCACCAAGGTTCTCTGGTGGAAGAGATGGAGAAGAGGAAGGGCATCCTATATCCGCTGGTCGGGGGAGGGGGGCAGGGTTTGGTGGGCAAGTGGCCCTCCAGGCATATGCTCAAGTGGCAGTGAAAGGAAGTAGTGAACGAGTTCAATGCCAGGAGTGTAGCACCAAGAACATGGATGCAGTGCAGGAAGATGTTCAATGATTTGACACGACTAATCAACGTGAGTGAGGGCAACTGTCAAGTGGCATCTCCTACTGTTGAGACATGAATGAGGGAAAGAGAAACAACGAAGGCTGAGCGGGTTGAACAGCCACCCAACCAAAGTCAAGTCGAGACCATGTCCTTGCCTAACAATTGACTTCCTGTTGTACAGATGCAAATTGGGTATTATCAAAGCCCAGGGAAAATCTACATAAGATTGAACTTGCTGCCTGGTGAACGATGAACAGAGACAACCAGTCTAGGAAACAAAGACCAGTCAAATACAGGGAAAGCACACAGCAATCGGGGCAAGATTGAGTTTGATGGGAGTAAACTCACACTTAATTGAGGTGAACAAAGCCAGACTAGTCTTTGTGGGGGAAATGACTGTTCCAAAGCCAGTTGGTTTTAAGTGGTGTTTGATGGGCAGACAAAGATACCCAGTCTGTGTATATTAAGTGGGGTTTGGTCGGTATGTCCAAGGTATGAGCCAAGGTAGCATAAAGGGACCAGGACCACGTTTTGGCTGTTTTGGGGGGTACTGTCTTAAGAGCTCGTGCCTAGGCTTGACTGTATCCTGCTTATCGCACTGTAACATTGAAATAAAGGCAAGACAAGGAACGAGCCTGCCTATCATTTCACCCAACTCCAGCTAACAACACGATGGGCCGAATGGACTCCTTCTGTGCCGTAACTCTCTATGATTCTATGAATTGTACCATTTGCCTCATCCACTGTTCCACGCACTAAAAGCCCCATCATCCACATACCAACACATTACCACTCACACCCACACATTACCACTGCTGCAAGACGCACACCCACAACTCACAGGTCACACACACTTACCAGCTATTCAACCAGAACATCCACATCATCCAAACATTTTGCAGAATACTCACTGACACAATTCCCTCTATCTTGCAGGCTCAGACTGCCGTTATCGTGGCTCTGGGGACCAACGTGTAAAGGGGACTTCCAGGCCATTACAGCACTCCAGCAATCTGTTCTCCATCGAGGAGTGCTGAGGCGCTGCTCCAAGAGAGCGGCAATGGTGCCATGGCAGTCGACCCTGCTGTCCTCTCTTGGCAACAGCATTCCTGCTCCCACCCCTGCCACTCTGCCAGTGCCCATGCCTTTGCCTGTCAGCCAACCAGGCCAGACTGCTGCAGTCCATGCCGAGATGGTGCAGGCTGAAGCCGGGCACTCTCACCCAGAAATGCTCAAAGTCGACCTCCACAGCACTCCATTGAAGGTTAGCAGCCTTCCACCACCAATGCTCCAGCCACTGGGGATGCACCTTGTAGGAGCACCAGGATAGGTAAAGGCACACAAGTGACAGGCACTGAAATAATGCACAAGGGTAAATAGGGTAATGGTGTTTACATAATTTAATGTGTTAATTTACAAATTTGTATTTGAAGTGGTTGATGTTTTTATTTATGTGCTGCAGGAAGAAGCAATGTGTAATTATGAGGAGGACGATTGGGATGTGGCAGAGGATAGGTGGGGAGTGTAGGACTTTTGGCTTGGGAGGAGTTGTTGAGGTTACTGATATCACTCATTAATAAGGTGAGCACGCAGAGCCCTGGCAGACAGGGCCTGGACAACCTGTTGCCTCCTTGCCTCTTCCTCCACTTCCTCCTCTTTCTCCATTTCCTCCTCGCCCTCCTCTTCCCCTGCCTATAGCTCAGGATCACGCCAGATAGACAGTGGCTAGGGCTGTTCCCTCATAAGGGCGAGGTTGTGCAGCGTACACCGACGAATCTTGACACCCACTCAGCGGAGTGCTGCAGGGCTCCACCAGAATGGACCAGGCAGTGGAAGCATTACTTTAGGACACCGATGGTGTACTCGACGTTTTGTATAGCTGCATGGCTCCCTCTGTCGGTCTGCTCTGCGTGTGTGCTTGTGTTCCTGACCGGAGTCATGATCCACCTCATGTGGGGATAGATCTGGTCGCCCAATAGCCAGCCATTGACCTGCCCTGCTGGTTGGACTGCCACATAATGAAAGCATCATGACTGCTGCCAGTGTAGCGGGCATTGACCTGTATGATGCATTGGGTGTGGTTGCACACCAGGTGTATATTGAAGGAGTGGAACCCTTTTTTGTTCTTGTAGATGGCCGAGTTGATATTTGGAGCACACATGGCAATATGCTTGCAGTCAATGGCACCATGGGGAAGCAATGCAAGCAAAGCCTCGTACTCGCTCATTCTGCTTCTCTCGGTCAAGAGGGAATGTGATGAACCTTTTACGCAGCTCGGACAGTGCCTCAGTGACCTCCCTTATACAGCAGTGCACTGCGAACTGTGAGATGTTGCTCACATTGCCAGCAGAGGCCTGAAAGGATCCAGAGCCGTGTAAGTTCAGCGCCACGGTTACCTTGACAGCCACAGGCAATGCCCTGCTCTGCTCTGAGGCTGCAGTTGTGGCTGCAACAGTTAACAAATCTCTGTCGCAACCTCTTTTCTGAACTGCAGCCATCGGATGCACTGACCTCTGCTTATGTTGAGGGAAGACTATTGTTCCCTGAAGGCCCTCATGAGATACGGCCTCCTGCTCAGTGCCCTGCTCCTCCCCCTCCTTCTCCCTCTCCTCGCAGCTTGATCTGCTCTGAGTGACCTCTCTGCGTGTTCCTCGTCGTCTTCTATGCCCAGCAAGAGCCCCCAATGCCACCCATAGTTGCCAGGAATCTTGTTCAGCGCACCGTTGTAAATGACACCAACAATGTAAGACCTGTCAAACTGCTCTTTACTGTAGCAACTCTATCCAAGTATCGGAAGCTTCAAGAAACAAGTACAATTGTACCAGCAGCCAGAAACAATGATCCAGCTTCAATGCTGCCAGACCACGGGTCTCATAGATTCTGTTGTTCCAAATGTTTATTAAAATAATAAATTGGGGTTTGGGCTTTCCATTTGTGTAGTATTTGATTAAATATATGTTTTGATGTTATATTCCTTGAGTTTAAAGTTGTTCACCGAACTTGTTGGTTCAGTGACTGGAATTAATCTCCATGGGCCCTAAGTGTCTCACTGGAATGTTTTCCTCTGCTATAAATAAGCGAATACTTTCACTGTGTTATCCCATAGTGTCAGTGGGAGCATCACCTCCGGCACTAACAGGGATCAGCGGCTCTACAGAGAGGGAAAGAATAGATCGGAACCTGGGAACAATAGATTGGAATGTTAAACAATGGGCCGGAATCTTTGAACAATAGATTGGAATGTTAAACAATGGGCCGGAATCTTTGAACAATAGATTGGAATGTTAAACAATGGGCCGGAATCTTTGAACAATAGATTGGAATGTTAAACAATGGGCCGGAATCTTTGAACAATAGATTGGGACAGTCCATTCTGGATATTTCAAGATCTGTTTGTATTATGGTTCAATGTCATTCGAGGGGCGGACATATATTATGCTTCGGAGTTTACAACTAATATACTATCCGCTCCTCGCTGCTGTCAGTGTTCCTGGTAAGTCTCTATCCAACTACTAATTCTATAAACCGTGTTCCACTGTATTACAGTTCTTGTCATTCCCTGTGCCATACTCTCTGCCGTTCGAGTTTCCGGTGAGCCTCTATATCCACCGTAAAAATTAAAGTGTTAACGTGGGATGGGAAATATAGCGATAGGGGGAACATGGATGGGAAATATATTTACGGAGGTTTTCTCGGTGTGAGGGTTAATTTACAATGGGTCCCTGGGAGTGAGTTTGTATTTTCATGGATCCCCAGCATGAGCCTGTTTTTATGGAGCCTTTGGGGTGTGTCAGTATTTGCAGGGGGGTCCAGAGATGCTACTAATATTGGCAGGGAGTCCAGGGACGAGAGTAAAATTTAGAGGGGATCCAGAGATGGTACTAATATTTACAGCGGATCCAGAGACAGTAATATTTACAGTGGATGCAGAGGTGGTACTAATACTTACAGCAGGATCAAGGGAGGCAACTAATATTTACAGGGGAATCAGTGATGGTACTACGATTTACAGGAGGATCCAGAGACAGTACAATATTTACAGGGGGATCCAGAGAATGTACTAATATTTACAGGGGATCCAGAGAATATAGTAATATTTACAGGGGATCCAGAGACTGTACTAATATTTACAAGGGATCCAGAGACAGTACTAGTATTTTAGAGGGGATCCAGACTCTGTACTAATATTTAGAGGGAATCCAGGGACTGTACTAATATTTAGAGGGAATCCAGACTCTGTACTAATATTTACAGGGGTTCCAGAGACTGTACTAATATTTACAGGGTATCCAGAGACTGTAATGGTATTTACAGGTATCCAGAGACTGTAATAGTATTTACAAGATATCCAGAGACTGTACTAGTCTTTACAGGGTATCCAGAGACTGTAATAGTATTTACAAGGTATCCAGAGACTGTAATAGTAGTTACAAGGTATCCAGAGACTTTATTAGTAATTACAAGGTATCCAGAGACTGTACTAGTATTTACAGGGGATCCAGAGACTGTACTAATATTTACAGGTACCCAGAGACTATACTAGTATTTACAGGATATCCAGAAACTGTAATAGTATTTACAGGTATCCAGAGACTGTAATAGTATTTACAAGGTATCCAGAGACTGTAATAGTATTTATAGGGTATCCAGAGACTGTAATGGTATTTACAGGGTATCCAGAGACTGTATTAGTATTTACAGGTATCCAGAGACTGTAATAGTATTTATAGGGTATCCAGAGACTGTAATAGTATTTATAGGTATCCAGAGACTGTAATAGTATTTACAAGGTATCCAGAGACTGTAATAGTATTTATAGGGTATCCAGAGACTGTAATAGTATTTATAGGTATCCAGAGACTCTAATAGTATTTACAGGGTATCCAGAGACTGTAATAGTATTTACAAGGTATCCAGAGACCGTACTAGTATTTACAGGCTATCCAGAGACTGTAATAGTATTTACAGGTATCCAGAGACTGTAATAGTATTTACAGGTATCCAGAGACTGTAATAGTATTTACAAGTATCCAGAGACTGTAATAGTATTTACAGGCTATCCCGAGACTGTACTAATATTTATAGGTGTTTACAGAGATTTTATTATTGTTTACAGCGGGTCCCAGCTTGATCTCAAATTTGCATCTTTATTTCGCTTCCTTACAGTTAATTTGTTGACAATTGTGATCCTCTTTTGGGGAAAGTGCGGACTCTCCAAATGTGTCACTCGCTACCTGGTGGCCATGGCAGCGGCGGATCTACTGGTCGTTATCACTGATCTGACATTGAGGCAGGTTCTCATTGTTTATCGTTCACAGTTCACTTTTCTAGACCATATTCCCGTGTGTAATATCCACGCCGTCCTGCTTTATGCAGTCACGGACAGTTCTGTCTGGTTCACCGTCACTTTCACCTTCGATCGATTTGTGGCCATTTGTTGCCAGAAGCTGAAAACTAAATATTGCACTGAGAAAACGGCGGCTGTGGTTCTCGGAACAGTAACTGTGCTGGGCTGTTTAAAGAACACTTTCTGGTACTTTATGTTCGACGGTCCATATAAGCTTTCCAATACACCTTGGTTTTGTTTTCCAGTGACGGGTGTTTTATCATCACCGGTATGGGCAGTAATCGAACTCCTTCATTATATCCTCACCCCGTGTGTCCCATTTATTCTGATTCTGTTCCTCAATGTTTTAACAGTCAGACACATTTTAGTGGCCAGCAGAGCCCGCAGGAGACTCCGGGGTCACAGCAGTGGGGAGAGTGCCAGAGACGCAGAGATGGAGAGTCGCAGGAAATCAATGATTTTACTGTTTGTTATCTCAGGAAACTTTATCGTGTTATGGGTGGTGTTTATGTTTACTTCTATTAATGAACGATTGACGTATTTGGCGCGTACGTCTGTAATTCTACATCCACTTGTACATGAACTGGGATTTATGCTCCAACTCCTGAGTTGCTGCACAAACATCTGTATTTATGCCGTGACCCAGGCGAAATTCAGAGAGCAGTTGAAGAATGTGGTGAAATATCCCTTTACTGTAATTGTTAAATTCATTAAATAGTGCGATGACCTGAAGACAGCAGAGTGAGTTCTGTATCATTCCTACAGGCTGCGGTGCTGCAAACATTGGGTTTTTACAATCGCTGAAACGTTTACAACCTCAGGCTATTGAAAGACCTTATTTTACAGAGTTTGTCAACGAGTGTATCACATGCAAGGACAAGTTGTAAAATAATATGTGCTCAATAATTGCACCAAATGTTTGACCACATGGGAGAAATTAAAAGGTAATTAAGTAAATAGTAATAGACGCTGACAGTGACCAGTGTGTGAATTGTGCGGGAGGTAGAGGTGATCCTAGGACTGTAGGTGTCAGTGATCAGTCTGTTAATGGGGCGGGGGTGGGGGGTGTAGAGGATACCCGTGTCCTCTCGGTGCTGGTGACTTGTGTCTCAATGGGACAGGGTGTAGACTTGATCGCTAGACTGTGGATCACAGAATAATGAAACCAAGCAATTTAGTCGGCTTCAACTACATGGTCAACTGCCTTTTCAAACATCCTCCGGCACTTGTTTCCATCGCCCTTTCAGCTGGTGAACATATTCTCCTCATTTCTCCTCTAGTTCTTTTGCCAATTATTTGAAATCTCTGACCTATTGTTACTGATCCATTTGCCAGAGGAAACAGCTTCTCCCCTATTTGCTCTATCAAGGCCCCTCATCAATTTGAATACCTTTGTTCGGTCTCCCCTTTAACAACCTCTGCTCCAAAGAGAACAATCCCAGCTTCTCCAGTCTCTCCACGTAACTGAAGTCCATTATCCCTGGAATCATACTGGTTAAACTCCTCTTTACTCTCTCCAAGGCCTTGACGCCCTTCCTAAAGTGAGGCGCCCAGGATTGTAGACAAAACTCCAGCTGAGTTCTAACCAGTGATTTCTAAAAGTTGAGCATGACTTCCTTGTTTTTGTATTCTATGCTTCTAGTTACAAAGCCAAGAATTCCATCAGCTTTCTGAACTGCCTTATCAACTTGCACACCCACATTCAAAGATTTGTGAAGATGCCAACCGCCGCCCCGGCCCAGGTCTCTTTGCTTTTGCTCCTTCCTCAAAATAGTCCCATTTCGATTATACTGCCTCTCCATGTTGTTCCTCCCAAAGTGCATCATTTCTCACTTATTAAATTGCATCTGCCATGTGCTTGCCCAATTCACCCATCTGTCTATTGTCCTCCTGATGTTTGCTACTATCCTCCTCACTTTTCACTATGTTGCCAAGTTTTGCATTATACGCAAACTTCGAAATTGTACTACTGAAACAGAAGTGCAGGTTATTTATAAATAATACGAAAATCAATTTTCCTAATACCGATGCTTGGGGGACCCCACTGCTTCTCACCAGTCAGAACAATATCCGTTCACCGCTACTCTCTGCACCCTGCCCCTTAGCCAAATATATACTCAAATTACCACTTCCCATAAATCGTATGCACTTCTATTTTCCGAATCTGTTCAAAGTTTGCAGATGATACGAAACTCGGAAATGTTGCAAACATTGTGGTGAAATGGGCAGACAGATGGCACATGAAATTTAACACAGAGATGTGTGACATGATGCATTTTGTTAAGAAGAATGAGGAGAGGCAATAGACACTAAATGGGACAATTTTAATCTCTACCTAATTGGCTGAACAGAGAGACCTGCAGGTGTATGTAGACGAATCTTTCAAGTTGGAAGGACAAGTTGAGAAGGCTGTTAAAAAAGCATATGGGACACGGGGCTTTATTAATACAAAAGCAAGGAAGTTGCTCCAACACCTAATCTCAATGGTATTATTTTGAGGGGGGAGCAAGAGGCCTGAAACTTTTTTCTTCAACACCCAAACCTAAATTGAGCAAAGTTTCCCAGTACTTATACTAGGCTTATGTCTGCTTTACACATCCTGCACCACTCTCATTCCCTGTAATCACCCTTCTTTACCCTCGCAGTTCAGCGAGCGCTCGGTCCACACGGCAACCCACTCTGACATCAAACAAAGAAAGCATCCCCACCAATCCAGCTCATTGATTGCTCACCTGAAGCAGCCAATTAGGTAGAGATTTAAAGTAATGCGGCCTAAAATGGATGCTACAGACACATAAAAACAAGATTAAAGAGATAAATAGATAAATTAGAGAATATGGAAGAAAGCTGAGGGGGAGGCTAAATAATGTTTTAGAACTATATTTAAATCGATGAACTATATTCTAAGGCAACTCCGAATTTCCCAGTAACATTTTTAATATTAAGTATTTCTTGAGATTTAGCGTGTAAGGTGAAATGTTAAACAATTGGTCAGAGCAGGGATGCTGTCATTGAAAGCGCTAAAGGCGTCTTGGCACGAGGATATCAGTCAGATGTCAACCAGCTTCTGTTCCGACCACCTGCCCAAATACTGTGCAGCCAATCAGGCCCAGCTACAACAACAAACAACAATAACAACTCGCATAATACAACGCCTTAAATGACGAAAAAATCATCCTGCGGGGTTTCAGGGTGGGGCAAGGAAAAAAATAAGCCAAGGAAGGAGATATTAGGAGGGGTGAGCAAAAGCTCGGTCAAAGAGATGGGTTTAAGGAGGTCGGGCTTTTTGCTCTCAAGATTGGAGGAGAGGAAAGGGAAAGGATAAAGGCAAACTACATCTACCTGGAAGGTGGGAGATTGACTGACTCATTCTGATTCATCCCAACCTCGATTGCATGGGTGTGGACGTATCGGAGGAGGTGGAAGAAGAGGTCTGCGTTTTGGGCAATTTTCTGTGTCTTCTCTTGGACTTTTTGCTTAGCCTTGAAAAGACAAGAACTAGGAAGAGGTTGAAGAGAGGTAGGGGGAGGAAATAAGACACAACAAGGACTAAAAAGGGAGGTGAATCATATTTAATCAACACCCCCATTGCCTGGCCGAGGTTTTACTGCAAAACCCATCCTGTGGACAACTGAGCCTGGGCTGTTTCAGCTGTCTGAGGTGACAAGATCTCCACCTGTCCACTCCCCACAAGAAGACAACATCGGCCAATGGGAAGGTATCCCCCACCCAACCCATCGTTCCCTACTTCGTTAAATACCCACCCTCCTTCCCTCATTTCCATAGAACCATCGAATCATGGAAAAGATACAGCACAGAAGGGGGCCATTCGGCCCATCGTGTCCGCGCCAGCTCAAAGAACAACCAGGTGCCGATTCTCATTCCAACTTCCAGCACCCGGTCTGTAGCCCTGCAGCTTACCGCACTTTAGGTGCAGGTCCAGGTACTTTTTAAAAGAGTTGAGGGTCCCTGCCTCTACCACCAATTCAGGCAGTGAATTCCACACAGCCACCACCCTCTGGGTATTTTTTTCCTCACGTCCCCTCTAATCCTTCTGCCAATCAGCTTAAATCTACGTCCTCTAGTTCTTGAACTCTCCGCTGGGGGAACAGATACTTCCTGTCTAATCTATCTTGGTCCTCCATAACTTTGTACTCCTCAATCAAGTCTCCCCTCAGCCTCCTCTGCTCCAAGAAAAACAATCCCAGCATATCCAATCTCTCCTCGTAGCTGCAATTTTCAAGCCCTGGCAACATTCTAGTAAATCTTCTCTGCACTCTCTCCAGAGCAATTATGTCCTTCCTGTAATGTGATGACCAGAACTGTGCACAATGCTCCAGCTGTGGCCTTACCAGCGTTTTATACAGTTCCATCATTACATCCCTGCTTTTGTATTTTATACCTCGGCTAATAACGGAGACCATTCCGTATGCCTTCTTCACAACCTTATCTACCTGTACTGCCACCTTCAGGGACCTGTGCACAAGCATTCCAAGGTCTCTCACTTCCTCTACCCCTCTCAATATATTCCCGTTTACTGTGTATTCCTTTTTACTGTTTGCCCTCCCTAAGTGCATTACCTCACACTTCTCCGGGTTGAACTCCATTTGCCACTTTTCTGCCCACTCCACCAACCCATTGATATCTTCTTGGAGTCTACAGCTATCCTCTTCACTAACAAATGCGCGGCCAATTTTTGTGTCGTCTGCAAATTTGCCTATCAAGCCCCCAACATTCAAGTCCAAATCATTAATATATACCACAAACAGCAAGGGACCCAATACTGAGCCCTGTGGCACACCACTAGAAACGGATTTCCATTCGCAAAGACATCCATCGAATTTCAGCCTTTGTTTCCTGTTACTGAGCCAAATTTGGATCCAATTCGCCACATTTCCCTGTATCCCATGGGCTTTTATCTTTCTGACCGGTCTGCCACGTGGGACCTTGTCAAATGCCTTATTAAAATCCATGTAGACAACATCCACTGCACTACCCTCATCAATCCTCCTTGTCACTTCCTCAAATAATTCAATCAGGTTTGTAAGGCATGACCTTCCCTGAACAAATCCATGCTGACTATCTCTGATTAAATCATGCCTTTCCAAGTGACAGTTTATCCTATCTCACAGTATTGATTCTAATAGTTTGCCCACCACCGAGGTAAGACTGACCGGCCTATAATTGTTCGGCCTTTCCCTCGTACCCTTTTTAAGCAATGGTCTTACATTTGCAGTCTTCCAGTCCTCCAGTACATCCCCTGTATCTAGTGAGGATTGGAAAATGATCCTCAGAGCATCCGCTATTTCCTCCCTGGCTTCCTTCAATAGCCTGGGAAACAATCCATTTGTCCCTGGTGACTTACCAACGTTCAAGGATTCCAGTCTCTCTACTACTTCCACTCTCGTTATGTTTACCTTATCCAATATTTCACACCTCTCCTCTTTAAGTACTACGTCTGGATCATCCCTTTCCTTTGTGAATACGGAGAAAAAATAGACATTTAAAACCCTACCCACATCCTCTGCTTCTACACACAAGTTACCCTTATCATCCCTGATAGGTCCCACCTTTTCCTTAGCTATCCTCTTGTTCTTAATGTACTGATAAAATATCTTTGGGTTTTCTTTAATCTTACTAGCTAATATTTTTTCATGCCCTCTCTTTGCTTGCCTTATTTCCTTTTTTACGTCATCCCTGTACTTTCTATATTCCTCTAGGCTTTCTGCAGTATTTCGTTTTCTCTGACAGTCATAAGCTTTCTTTTGCTGCTTTATTTTGCCCCGTATACTTCTAGACAACCAGGGGGCTCTATATTTGGCCGTGCCACCCTTTTTCTTTGAGGGGACGTGTCTGCATTGTACCTGTAGAATTTCACTTTTTAGTGCCTCCCACTGGCTTTCCACTGATTTCTCCTTATGTAGTTGTGTCCAGCCCACTTCTGCCAAATCACCTTAGTTCTGTAAAATTTGCCTTCCCCAATTTAAAACTTTTACTTCTG
This sequence comes from Heptranchias perlo, assembly GCF_035084215.1. NCBI lineage: Eukaryota > Metazoa > Chordata > Chondrichthyes > Hexanchiformes > Hexanchidae > Heptranchias > Heptranchias perlo. Next base: position 49,810,452 of record NC_090347.1, read on the forward strand.
ATATAACTCTGTCCTTTTCCGTAATAATGCTAAAACTAACTGAATTGTGGTCACTATCCCCATATGGTCACCCACTGTCACTTCACCCATTTGCCCATCTTCATTTCCCAGGACTAAACCTAGCATTGCATCCCCTCTTGTTGGGATTGTCTCGTACTGGCTGAAAAATTTCCTGGACACTGATCAAGAATTTTGCGCCCTCTGTGCCCCTCACACTGTTTGAATCCCAGTTGATGTTCGGGTAGTTGAAGTCCCCTACTATTATTGCCCTCTTATTTTTGCACTCAGAAATTTGCCTCCGTATTTGTTCTTCTATCTCCCTTTCGCTATTCGGGGGTCTATAGTACACTCCTAGTAGTGTGACTGCCCCTTTTTATTTCTTAGCTCAACCCATGTGGCCTCGATTGATGATCCATTTAGCAAATCATCCCTTCTCACAACTGGAATTGATTCTTTAACCAATAATGCTACCCTCCTCCTTTTTTATCACCCACTTTATCCTGCCTGAAAACTCTATATCCAGGCATATTGAGCTGCCAATAATCCCCCTCTTTCAAACAGGTTAGTTAAACCATACTAGTTTAAACCCTCAACAGAACTCGCAAATGCCGCCGCAAGGATATTGGTCCCGGCTCTGCTTGGGTGCAACCCGTCCAGCTTGTACACGTCCCAGAATCGGTCCCAATGCCTCAGGAATTTAAAACCCTCCCTCCGACACCTATTCTCCTATTTCTGCTCTCGCACTGGGGGTAATCCTGAGATTACTACCTTGGAGGTCCTGCTTTTTAATTTATTTCCTAACTCCCTATATTCTGCTTGCAGGACCTCATTCCTTTTTTTACCGATGTCGTTGGTACCGAAATGGACCACTACCTCTGGCTGTTCACCCTCCCCCTCCAGAATGTCCTGCAGCCGCTCCGTGATATCCTTGACCCTCGCACCAGGGAGGCAACATATCATCCTGGAGTCACGTCTGCGGTCGCAGAAACGCCTATCTGTTCCCCTTACGATGGAATCCCCTATCACTATTGCTCTCCCATTCTTTTCATCCCCTCCTGAGCAACTGAGTCAATCGTCTTGGCTCTTGCTGCATTCCCCTGATAAGCCATCTCCCCCAACAATATCAAAAGCAGAATATCTGTTTGAGAGGGAGATGGCCCCATAGGACTCCTGCTCTACCTGCCTAGTCCTTTTACTCTGCCTCGCAGTCACCCATTTCCTTTCTGCCTGCGTAATCTTTAACTGCAGTGTGACCACCTCACTGAACGTGCTATCCACGGTAATCTCAGCATCGCGGATGCTTCACAGTGAATCCACCCGCAGCTCCAGCTCCGAAATGTGGTTAGCCAGTAGCTGCAGCTGGACACACTTCCTGCACACATGGTCGCCAGGGACACTGGTAGTGTCCATGACTTCCCACAGAGTGCAGGAGGAGCATATCACGGGTGCGAGCTCTGCTGCCATGAATGCCTTAGATTAAGCTCGTTAGATACTCCCTTTAAGTAGTTTTTACTCCTTTAAATTACTCTTAATTTAGAGAATGTTAACTACACTAGGGACCTGGATTCACTAAAAAACGCTTCTTGCGAAACCAAATTAATTTTAGTTTTATTAAAACTTAGCTTTATACTATGTTACTGAGCCCACAGTCCGAAGAAAGAAGAAAACAGAAGAGATGCTCACCACCTACCACCTACCTGCCTTACCTGCAGTTTTGTTTTGTTGTTGCTGTGACCCACTTTCGGTGCGCTCCTCTCCGCTCTAGATACGCTCAAATCCGCTCTGCTCACAAATCAAATGCACCTCACCCCTTACTGCACCCAATCCTCTCACTCACCCAATTCCCAATTATAGACTCTGTCGAAACCAGACTCTTTCGATAGCTGCTACTACGTGCTTTCTCACTCCTTGTGTTTGCAAAACCCTTCTGAATTTATGCTTGCAAGAATGCCAATCACCTGAGTAAGCCCCAGCCGACAGTAGATTACCAGTTCTAACCAGTCGCTTAATTAACTAGGTGACCAACTGCCACTTCAGGCTTACCACTAACTGAAAACTGCAAGTTTTTTTTTCTTTTTTCCCTTTTTTTGTGTTTTTAGGCCTCCCTTTTATAAGGGGGTGGGGGGTTAGGGTGTTTATGTACAGAAAAAAACAAAGTAAAACCAAAACAAGTGTCAAATCAAAATTTTATTATTCTGGTCCAGGACGCACTCCAGCCGCTGCGGTGCCCACCGGTCGCAAAAAGCCTCAAGCGTTCCGGCAGACACCGGGTGCTCCATCTCCAGGGCCACCCGCGGAAGAGAGGAAGACAGTCCGAGCGACCGCCCCCACGGGCCACGTCCAACCTGGACCTGTGGATAGCTACAGGTGTTTGTACAACCGCTCAGAAGTTGAAGTATGAATCCCATTTCTTGTAAGAATGTCGGAAGATAGAAAGAGGAATAACCCAACATCCACATTCGCTCAGAAACTCTCTGGGTCAGTGGGACTCTCCCTATTGCTGTGACCCCGGAGTCTCCTGCGGGCTCTGCTGGCCACTAAAATGTGTCTGACGGTTAAATCAGTGAGCATCAGAACCAGAATACATGGGACCCCCGGAGTTAGAAGATAATGGAGGAATTCAATGCCTGTCCATATCTGCGAATAAAAATCGCTGCTTGTCACACCACAGAACCGCGGGCCATTGGATAACATATAATCACCGGTATAGAAAAAGTACCAAAACATATTATTTAAACAGCTCAGCACAGTCACTGTTCCTAAAACCATAGCCGCCGTTTTCTCAGTGCAATATTTAGTTTTCAGCTTCTGGCAACAAATGGCCACAAATCGATCGAAGGTGAAAGTGACGGTGAACCAGACAGAACTGTCTGTGACTGCATAAAGCAGGACGGCGTGAATATTACACACGTCAATGTGGTATCGAAAAGTGAACTGTGAACGATAACTGATGGGGATCTGCCTCAATATCAGATCAGTGAAAACGACCAGTAGATCCGCCGCTGCCATGGCCACCAGGTAGTGAGTGACACATTTGGAGAGTCCGCACTTTCCACCAGACAGGACAATGATCGTTAATAAGTTAACTGTAATTAAGCGGAAGACAAGCAAATTATAGTAAACTCTCAGAACCAAGGCGCCCGTGTCACAGAAATAATCAGAGAATCAGAGAATCACAGAATTCTGAAGCACAGAACGAGGGACTTCGGCCCATCATGCTCCTGTCAGGTCTCTGAATGAGCTATGCCATTTGCTCTTTCCCCATAACTCTGCATTTTTTTTCTTTTCAAGTATATATCCAATTGGCTATTGTACTTTAATTAAATGTGATTAATATATGTTCTCTCACTGCTCCAGTAACATATCTGTTAAATAGTAAAAACAAACTCAATGTCTAGTGTAGTCTGATTCCATGGAGTCCATTCAGGATCATTTGACAGCGCCGATGAAATCAATAGTAGCCGAATTCCATGGAACTCTTTATTAATTTGATGGGCGTGCTCAGAATTAGACTGTGATATTTGGGAAGAGGAAACTTTCTAAGGGAGAAACAGACCAGAGGGTCAATTGTACATCAATCTGAAACAGAAAAAACAAATATTTCTACAGTAAAAAGGAGCGACGAAATTGTAAACACATCGCAACCACACCCAGAGGTAATATCGGATGTGGAACGGTTGCTATGTAAAGTGACAGTGGTCTTGAGGCACGGACAGGAGAGGAACTATTTAGAACTTTAAGTTGATCGTTTACAGAAAGTTCCACCACAAATAGAATAATTAGTAAAATCAGAACCTTCACATCCTGTGTGGGCAATGGGCAAATCGTAACTCATTCCAAGGACCGACTGTCAAGTTATATTACAAATAACGTTTAAAAGAATGATCGGTTATTTCAAACAGTCTGATAACTTTAAAACATTAAAGATCTGAACACAGGAGCAGCGCTGGGCTTCTGGGTTTTATCCGTTGGTGATCATCAAATAGTTCCACGAATGGAACAGGGAATGTGGGAAAATTAAACATGAATTTCGTTTATAATTCATCGCAGTCCAGTAAATATCGTGTGGTTAAATATCCATATAATAAACAGGAAAAAATGAAATTAACTCAGTTGTATTGCGGATTAGCAGGAGATGGTAGAAAATCAGCGTGAGACTCGCTGATAGATCCTTTGAACCGTGTCAGACTGGTCTGGGACTAAATGGTTATTTCACAGCAATGATTGGAGATAGATCCACTGCAATATAATAAAATGAAGAATTGATCCTGATACATGTTGCACTTGAATTCCTGTCCTCAGCATCCGGGGGCAGTGACACTGGTGCAGTGAGGGAGATGGGGAGAAGTGAGGCAGCTGACGGGAACTGAATCTTTCCTCCCACAACCTGAACCACATGGAGCTGGAGTTAAAGATCACTGGCAAACTCATGCTGAGAATTTGTGAACTGATACAGGTTTCAGTGGATAACAAAGACAATAATCTGATGAAGGAAGAGAACCGGTCAGTGAAACTGCTGATTTTAGAACCACAAAGAGTATTTGAAACATGGAGAGGAAACAGCGGTAAATAAGGGCGGAGCATTCATTCAGCTGAGACCAGTGAATGGGTGAATGTCCAATAATCGCAGCGAGGAAGCGCGGTATTACACCAATCACAGTAAGAGGAGTGCGGTATTACACCAATCACAGTAAGAGGAGTGCGGTATTACACCAATCACAGTAAGAGGAGTGCGGTATTATACCAATCACAGTAAGAGGAGCGCGGTATTACACCAATCACAGTAAGAGGAGTGCGGTATTACACCAATCACAGTAAGAGGAGTGCGGTATTACACCAATCACAGTAAGAGGAGTGCGGTATTACACCAATCACAGTAAGAGGAGTGCGGTATTACACCAATCACAGTAAGAGGAGTGCGGTTTTATACCAATCACAGTAAGAGGAGTGCGGTATTATACCAATCACAGTAAGAGGAGTGCGGTATTACACCAATCACAGTAAGAGGAGTGCGGTATTATAACAAACACAGTAAGAGGAGCGCGGTATTCTCCCAATCACAGTAAGAGGAGTGCGGTATTACACCAATCACAGTAAGAGGAGCGCGGTATTATTCCAATCACAGTAAGAGGAGTGCGGTATTATACCAATCACAGTAAGAGGAGTGCGGTATTATTCCAATCACAGTAAGAGGAGTGCGGTATTATTCCAATCACAGTAAGAGGAGTGCGGTATTACACCAATCACAGTAAGAGGAGTGCGGTATTACACCAATCACAGAAAGAGGAGTGCGGTATTACACCAATCACAGTAAGAGGAGTGCGGTATTATTCCAATCACAGTAAGAGGAGTGCGGTATTACACCAATCACAGAAAGAGGAGTGCGGTTTTATACCAATCACAGTAAGAGGAGTGCGGTATTACACCAATCACAGTAAGAGGAGTGCGGTATTACACCAATCACAGTAAGAGGAGTGCGGTATTACACCAATCACAGTAAGAGTAGTGCGGTATTATACCAATCACAGTAAGAGGAGTGCGGTATTACACCAATCACAGTAAGAGGAGTGCGGTATTACACCAATCACAGTAAGAGGAGTGCGGTATTACACCAATCACAGTAAGAGGAGTGCGGTATTACACCAATCACAGTAAGAGGAGTGCGGTATTACACCAATCACAGTAAGAGGAGTGCGGTATTACACCAATCACATTAAGAGTAGTGCGGTATTACACCAATCACAGTAAGAGGAGTGCGGTATTATAACAAACACAGTAAGAGGAGTGCGGTATTATACCAATCACAGTAAGAGGAGTGCGGTATTACACCAATCACAGTAAGAGGAGTGCGGTATTACACCAATCACAGTAAGAGGAGCGCGGTATAACACCAATCACAGTAAGAGGAGTGCGGTATTACACCAATCACAGTAAGAGGAGTGCGGTATTACACCAATCACAGTAAGAGGAGTGCGGTATTACACCAATCACAGTAAGAGGAGTGCGGTATTATACCAATCACAGTAAGAGGAGTGCGGTTTTATACCAATCACAGTAAGAGGAGTGCGGTATTACACCAATCACAGTAAGAGGAGTGCGGTATTACACCAATCACAGTAAGAGGAGTGCGGTATTATACCAATCACAGTAAGAGGAGTGCGGTATTATACCAATCACAGTAAGAGGAGCGCGGTATTACACCAATCACAGTAAGAGGAGTGCGGTATTACACCAATCACAGTAAGAGGAGTGCGGTATTACACCAATCACAGTAAGAGGAGTGCGGTTTTATACCAATCACAGTAAGAGGAGTGCGGTATTACACCAATCACAGTAAGAGGAGTGCGGTATTAAACCAATCACAGTAAGAGGAGTGCGGTATTACACCAATCACAGTAAGAGGAGTGCGGTATTATAAAAAACACAGTAAGAGGAGTGCGGTATTACACCAATCACAGTAAGAGGAGTGCAGTATTACACCAATCACAGTAAGAGGAGTGCGGTATTATAACAAACACAGTAAGAGGAGTGCGGTATTACACCAATCACAGTAAGAGGAGTGCGGTATTATACCAATCACAGTAAGAGGAGTGCGGTATTATACCAATCACAGTAAGAGGAGTGCGGTATTACATCAATCACATTAAGAGGAGTGCGGTATTATACCAATCACAGTAAGAGGAGTGCGGTATTACACCAATCACAGTAAGAGGAGTGCGGTATTACACCAATCACAGTAAGAGGAGTGCGGTATTACACCAATCACAGTAAGAGGAGTGCGGTATTACACCAATCACAGTAAGAGGAGTGCGGTATTATAACAAACACAGTAAGAGGAGTGCGGTATTACACCAATCACAGTAAGAGGAGCGCGGTATTACACCAATCACAGTAAGAGGAGCGCGGTATTACACCAATCACAGTAAGAGGAGTGCGGTATTACACCAATCACAGTAAGAGGAGTGCGGTATTACACCAATCACAGTAAGAGGAGTGCGGTATTATACCAATCACAGTAAGAGGAGTGCGGTATTACACCAATCACAGTAAGAGGAGTGCGGTATTACACCAATCACAGTAAGAGGAGTGCGGTATTACACCAATCACAGTAAGAGGAGTGCGGTATTACACCAATCACAGTAAGAGGAGCGAGGTATTACACCAATCACAGTAAGAGGAGCGCGGTATTACACCAATCACAGTAAGAGGAGTGCGGTATTATACCAATCACAGTAAGAGGAGCGCGGTATTACACCAATCACAGTAAGAGGAGTGCGGTATTACACCAATCACAGTAAGAGGAGTGCGGTATTATAACAAACACAGTAAGAGGAGTGCGGTATTATACCAATCACAGTAAGAGGAGTGCGGTATTACACCAATCACAGTAAGAGGAGCGCGGTATAACACCAATCACAGTAAGAGGAGTGCGGTATTACACCAATCACAGTAAGAGGAGCGCGGTATAACACCAATCACAGTAAGAGGAGTGCGGTATTACACCAATCACAGTAAGAGGAGTGCGGTATTACACCAATCACAGTAAGAGGAGCGCGGTATTACACCAATCACAGTAAGAGGAGTGCGGTATTACACCAATCACAGTAAGAGGAGTGCGGTATTACACCAATCACAGTAAGAGGAGTGCGGTATTATACCAATCACAGTAAGAGGAGTGCGGTATTACACCAATCACAGTAAGAGGAGTGCGGTATTATACCAATCACAGTAAGAGGAGTGCGGTATTACACCAATCACAGTAAGAGGAGTGCGGTATTACACCAATCACAGTAAGAGGAGTGCGGTATTACACCAATCACAGTAAGAGGAGTGCGGTATTACACCAATCACAGTAAGAGGAGCGCGGTATTACACCAATCACAGTAAGAGGAGTGCGGTATTACACCAATCACAGTAAGAGGAGTGCGGTATTACACCAATCACAGTAAGAGGAGTGCGGTATTATACCAATCACAGTAAGAGGAGTGCGGTATTACACCAATCACAGTAAGAGGAGTGCGGTATTACACCAATCACAGTAAGAGGAGTGCGGTATTATACCAATCACAGTAAGAGGAGTGCGGTATTACACCAATCACAGTAAGAGGAGTGCGGTATTACACCAATCACAGTAAGAGGAGTGCGGTATTACACCAATCACAGTAAGAGGAGTGCGGTATTACACCAATCACAGTAAGAGGAGTGCGGTATTACACCAATCACAGTAAGAGGAGTGCGGTATTACACCAATCACAGTAAGAGGATCGCGGTATTACACCAATCACAGTAAGAGGAGCGCGGTATTACACCAATCACAGTAAGAGGAGTGCGGTATTACACCAATCACAGTAAGAGGAGTGCGGGATTACACCAATCACAGTAAGAGGAGCGCGGTATTACACCAATCACAGTAAGAGGAGTGCGGTATTACACCAATCACAGTAAGAGGAGTGCGGTATTACACCAATCACAGTAAGAGGAGTGCGGTATTACACCAATCACAGTAAGAGGAGTGCGGTATTACACCAATCACAGTAAGAGGAGTGCGGTATTACACCAATCACAGTAAGAGGAGTGCGGTATTACACCAATCACAGTAAGAGGAGTGCGGTATTACACCAATCACAGTAAGAGGAGTGCGGTATTATACCAATCACAGTAAGAGGAGTGCGGTATTATACCAATCACAGTAAGAGGAGCGCGGTATTACACCAATCACAGTAAGAGGAGCGCGGTATTACACCAATCACAGTAAGAGGAGTGCGGTATTATACCAATCACAGTAAGAGGAGTGCGGTATTACACCAATCACAGTAAGAGGAGTGCGGTATTACACCAATCACAGTAAGAGGAGTGCGGTATTATACCAATCACAGTAAGAGGAGTGCGGTATTACACCAATCACAGTAAGAGGAGCGCGGTATTACACCAATCACAGTAAGAGGAGTGCGGTATTACACCAATCACAGTAAGAGGAGTGCGGTATTACACCAATCACAGTAAGAGGAGTGCGGTATTACACCAATCACAGTAAGAGGAGTGCGGTTTTATACCAATCACAGTAAGAGGAGTGCGGTATTACACCAATCACAGTAAGAGGAGTGCGGTATTATACCAATCACAGTAAGAGGAGTGCGGTATTATACCAATCACAGTAAGAGGAGTGCGGTATTACACCAATCACAGTAAGAGGAGTGCGGTTTTATACCAATCACAGTAAGAGGAGTGCGGTTTTATACCAATCACAGTAAGAGGAGTGCGGTATTACACCAATCACAGTAAGAGGAGTGCGGTATTACACCAATCACAGTAAGAGGAGTGCGGTATTACACCAATCACAGAGAGAGGAGTGCGGTTTTATACCAATCACAGTAAGAGGAGTGCGGTTTTATACCAATCACAGTAAGAGGAGTGCGGTATTACACCAATCACAGTAAGAGGAGTGCGGTATTACACCAATCACAGTAAGAGGAGTGCGGTTTTATACCAATCACAGTAAGAGGAGTGCGGTTTTATACCAATCACAGTAAGAGGAGTGCGGTATTACACCAATCACAGTAAGAGGAGTGCGGTATTACACCAATCACAGTAAGAGGAGTGCGGTTTTATACCAATCACAGTAAGAGGAGTGCGGTTTTATACCAATCACAGTAAGAGGAGTGCGGTATTACACCAATCACAGTAAGAGGAGTGCGGTATTACACCAATCACAGTAAGAGGAGTGCGGTATTACACCAATCACAGTAAGAGGAGTGCGGTATTACACCAATCACAGTAAGAGGAGTGCGGTATTATACCAATCACAGTAAGAGGAGTGCGGTATTATAACAAACACAGTAAGAGGAGTGCGGTATTACACCAATCACAGTAAGAGGAGTGCGGTATTACACCAATCACAGTAAGAGGAGTGCGGTATTACACCAATCACAGTAAGAGGAGTGCGGTATTACACCAATCACAGTAAGAGGAGTGCGGTATTACACCAATCACAGTAAGAGGAGTGCGGTATTATACCAATCACAGTAAGAGGAGTGCGGTATTACACCAATCACAGTAAGAGGAGTGCGGTATTACACCAATCACAGTAAGAGGAGTGCGGTATTACACCAATCACAGTAAGAGGAGTGCGGTATTATAACAAACACAGTAAGAGGAGTGCGGTATTATACCAATCACAGTAAGAGGAGTGCGGTATTACACCAATCACAGTAAGAGGAGTGCGGTATTACACCAATCACAGTAAGAGGAGCGCGGTATAACACCAATCACAGTAAGAGGAGTGCGGTATTACAGCAATCACAGTAAGAGGAGTGCGGTATTACACCAATCACAGTAAGAGGAGTGCGGTATTACACCAATCACAGTAAGAGGAGTGCGGTATTATACCAATCACAGTAAGAGGAGTGCGGTTTTATACCAATCACAGTAAGAGGAGTGCGGTTTTATACCAATCACAGTAAGAGGAGTGCGGTATTACACCAATCACAGTAAGAGGAGTGCGGTATTATACCAATCACAGTAAGAGGAGTGCGGTATTATAACAAACACAGTAAGAGGAGTGCGGTATTACACCAATCACAGTAAGAGGAGTGCAGTATTACACCAATCACAGTAAGAGGAGTGCAGTATTACACCAATCACAGTAAGAGGAGTGCGGTATTATAACAAACACAGTAAGAGGAGTGCGGTATTACACCAATCACAGTAAGAGGAGTGCAGTATTACACCAATCACAGTGAGAGGAGTGCGGTATTATAACAAACACAGTAAGAGGAGTGCGGTATTACACCAATCACAGTAAGAGGAGTGCGGTATTATACCAATCACAGTAAGAGGAGTGCGGTATTATACCAATCACAGTAAGAGGAGTGCGGTATTACACCAATCACAGTAAGAGGAGTGCGGTATTATACCAATCACAGTAAGAGGAGTGCGGTATTATACCAATCACAGTAAGAGGAGTGCGGTATTACACCAATCACAGTAAGAGGAGTGCGGTATTACACCAATCACAGTAAGAGGAGTGCGGTATTACACCAATCACAGTAAGAGGAGTGCGGTATTACACCAATCACAGTAAGAGGAGTGCGGTATTACACCAATCACAGTAAGAGGAGCGCGGTATTACACCAATCACAGTAAGAGGAGCGCGGTATTACACCAATCACAGTAAGAGGAGAGCGGTATTACACCAATCACAGTAAGAGGAGCGCGGTATTACACCAATCACAGTAAGAGGAGCGCGGTATTACACCAATCACAGTAACAGGAGTGCGGTATTACACCAATCACAGTAAGAGGAGTGCGGTATTACACCAATCACAGTAAGAGGAGTGCGGTATTACACCAATCACAGTAAGAGGAGTGCGGTATTACACCAATCACAGTAAGAGGAGTGCGGTATTACACCAATCACAGTAAGAGGAGTGCGGTATTACACCAATCACAGTAAGAGGAGCGCGGTATTACACCAATCACAGGAAGAGGAGCGCGGTATTATACCAATCACAGTAAGAGGAGTGCGGTATTACACCAATCACAGTAAGAGGAGTGCGGTATTATACCAATCACAGTAAGAGGAGTGCGGTATTATACCAATCACAGTAAGAGGAGCGCGGTATTATACCAATCACAGTAAGAGGAGTGCGGTATTACACCAATCACAGTAAGAGGAGTGCGGTATCATACCAATCACAGTAAGAGGAGCGCGGTATTATACCAATCACAGTAAGAGGAGTGCGGTATTACACCAATCACAGTAAGAGGAGTGCGGTATTATACCAATCACAGTAAGAGGAGTGCGGTATTATACCAATCACAGTAAGAGGAGTGCGGTATTACACCAATCACAGTAAGAGGAGTGCGGTATTACACCAATCACAGTAAGAGGAGTGCGGTATTACACCAATCACAGTAAGAGGAGTGCGGTATTACACCAATCACAGTAAGAGGAGTGCGGTATTACACCAATCACAGTAAGAGGAGCGCGGTATTACACCAATCACAGTAAGAGGAGTGCGGTATTATACCAATCACAGTAAGAGGAGCGCGGTATTACACCAATCACAGTAAGAGGAGTGCGGTATTATAACAAACACAGTAAGAGGAGTGCGGTATTATACCAATCACAGTAAGAGGAGTGCGGTATTACACCAATCACAGTAAGAGGAGTGCGGTATTACACCAATCACAGTAAGAGGAGCGCGGTATAACACCAATCACAGTAAGAGGAGTGCGGTATTACACCAATCACAGTAAGAGGAGTGCGGTATTACACCAATCACAGTAAGAGGAGTGCGGTATTACACCAATCACAGTAAGAGGAGTGCGGTATTATACCAATCACAGTAAGAGGAGTGCGGTTTTATACCAATCACAGTAAGAGGAGTGCGGTTTTATACCAATCACAGTAAGAGGAGTGCGGTATTACACCAATCACAGTAAGAGGAGTGCGGTATTATAACAAACACAGTAAGAGGAGTGCGGTATTACACCAATCACAGTAAGAGGAGCGCGGTATTACACCAATCACAGTAAGAGGAGTGCGGTATTACACCAATCACAGTAAGAGGAGTGCGGTATTACACCAATCACAGTAAGAGGAGTGCGGTATTACACCAATCACAGTAAGAGGAGTGCGGTATTACACCAATCACAGTAAGAGGAGTGCGGTATTACACCAATCACAGTAAGAGGAGTGCGGTATTACACCAATCACAGTAAGAGGAGTGCGGTATTACACCAATCACAGTAAGAGGAGTGCGGTATTACACCAATCACAGTAAGAGGAGTGCGGTATTACACCAATCACAGTAAGAGGAGCGCGGTATTACACCAATCACAGTAAGAGGAGCGCGGTATTATACCAATCACAGTAAGAGGAGTGCGGTATTACACCAATCACAGTAAGAGGAGTGCGGTATTACACCAATCACAGTAAGAGGAGTGCGGTATTATACCAATCACAGTAAGAGGAGTGCGGTATTACACCAATCACAGTAAGAGGAGTGCGGTATTACACCAATCACAGTAAGAGGAGTGCGGTATTACACCAATCACAGTAAGAGGAGCGCGGTATTACACCAATCACAGTAAGAGGAGTGCGGTATTACACCAATCACAGTAAGAGGAGCGCGGTCTTACACCAATCACAGTAAGAGGAGTGCGGTATTATACCAATCACAGTAAGAGGAGTGCGGTATTATAACAAACACAGTAAGAGGAGCGCGGTATTACACCAATCACAGTAAGAGGAGTGCGGTATTACACCAATCACAGCAAGAGGAGTGCGGTATTACACCAATCACAGTAAGAGGAGTGCGGTATTACACCAATCACAGTAAGAGGAGTGCGGTATTACACCAATCACAGTAAGAGGAGTGCGGTATTACACCAATCACAGTAAGAGGAGTGCGGTATTACACCAATCACAGTAAGAGGAGTGCGGTATTACACAAATCACAGTAAGAGGAGTGCGGTATTACACCAATCACAGTAAGAGGAGTGCGGTATTATACCAATCACAGTAAGAGGAGTGCGGTATTACACCAATCACAGTAAGAGGAGTGCGGTATTACACCAATCACAGTAAGAGGAGTGCGGTATTACACCAATCACAGTAAGAGGAGTGCGGTATTACACCAATCACAGTAAGAGGAGTGCGGTATTACACCAATCACAGTAAGAGGAGTGCGGTATTACACCAATCACAGTAAGAGGAGTGCGGTATTACACCAATCACAGTAAGAGGAGTGCGGTATTACACCAATCACAGTAAGAGGAGTGCGGTATTATACCAATCACAGTAAGAGGAGTGCGGTATTACACCAATCACAGTAAGAGGAGTGCGGTATTACACCAATCACAGTAAGAGGAGTGCGGTATTACAACAATCACAGTGAGAGGAGTGCGGTATTACACCAATCACAGTGAGAGGAGTGCGGTATTACACCAATCACAGTGAGAGGAGTGCGGTATTACACCAATCACAGTGAGAGGAGTGCGGTATTACACCAATCACAGTAAGAGGAGTGCGGTATTACACCAATCACAGTAAGAGGAGTGCGGTATTACACCAATCACAGTAAGAGGAGTGCGGTATTATACCAATCACAGTAAGAGGAGTGCGGTATTATACAAATCACAGTAAGAGGAGTGCGGTATTATACCAATCACAGTAAGAGGAGTGCGGTATTACACCAATCACAGTAAGAGGAGTGCGGTATTACACCAATCACAGTAAGAGGAGTGCGGTATTACACCAATCACAGTAAGAGGAGTGCGGTATTATACCAATCACAGTAAGAGGAGTGCGGTATTACACCAATCACAGTAAGAGGAGTGCGGTATTACACCAATCACAGTAAGAGGAGCGCGGTATTACACCAATCACAGTAAGAGGAGCGCGGTATTACACCAATCACAGTAAGAGGAGTGCGGTATTATACCAATCACAGTAAGAGGAGTGCGGTATTATAACAAACACAGTAAGAGGAGCGCGGTATTACACCAATCACAGTAAGAGGAGCGCGGTATTACACCAATCACAGTAAGAGGAGTGCGGTATTACACCAATCACAGTCAGAGGAGTGCGGTATTACACCAATCACAGTAAGAGGAGTGCGGTATTGCACCAATCACAGTAAGAGGAGTGCGGTATTGCACCAATCACAGTAAGAGGAGTGCGGTATTACACCAATCACAGTAAGAGGAGTGCGGTATTATACCAATCACAGTAAGAGGAGTGCGGTATTACACCAATCACAGTAAGAGGAGTGCGGTATTACACCAATCACAGTAAGAGGAGTGCGGTATTACACCAATCACAGTAAGAGGAGTGCGGTATTACACCAATCACAGTAAGAGGAGTGCGGTATTACACCAATCACAGTAAGAGGAGTGCGGTATTACACCAATCACAGTAAGAGGAGTGCGGTATTACACCAATCACAGTAAGAGGAGTGCGGTATTACACCAATCACAGTAAGAGGAGTGCGGTATTATACCAATCACAGTAAGAGGAGTGCGGTATTATACCAATCACAGTAAGAGGAGTGCGGTATTACACCAATCACAGTAAGAGGAGTGCGGTATTACACCAATCACAGTAAGAGGAGCGCGGTATTACACCAATCACAGTAAGAGGAGTGCGGTATTGCACCAATCACAGTAAGAGGAGCGCGGTATTACACCAATCACAGTAAGAGGAGTGCGGTATTACACCAATCACAGTAAGAGGAGCGCGGTATTACACCAATCACAGTAAGAGGAGTGCGGTATTACACCAATCACAGTCAGAGGAGTGCGGTATTACACCAATCACAGGAAGAGGAGTGCGGTATTGCACCAATCACAGTAAGAGGAGTGCGGTATTGCACCAATCACAGTAAGAGGAGTGCGGTATTACACCAATCACAGTAAGAGGAGTGCGGTATTACACCAATCACAGTAAGAGGAGTGCGGTATTACACCAATCACAGTAAGAGGAGTGCGGTATTACACCAATCACAGTAAGAGGAGTGCGGTATTACACCAATCACAGTAAGAGGAGTGCGGTATTACACCAATCACAGTAAGAGGAGTGCGGTATTACACCAATCACAGTAAGAGGAGCGCGGTATTACACCAATCACAGTAAGAGGAGTGCGGTATTATACCAATCACAGTAAGAGGAGTGCGGTATTATACCAATCACAGTAAGAGGAGTGCGGTATTACACCAATCACAGTAAGAGGAGTGCGGTATTACACCAATCACAGTAAGAGGAGTGCGGTATTACACCAATCACAGTAAGAGGAGTGCGGTATTACACCAATCACAGTAAGAGGAGTGCGGTATTACTCCAATCACAGTAAGAGGAGTGCGGTATTACACCAATCACAGTAAGAGGAGTGCGGTATTACACCAATCACAGTAAGAGGAGTGCGGTATTACACCAATCACAGTAAGAGGAGTGCGGTATTACACCAATCACAGTAAGAGGAGTGCGGTATTACACCAATCACAGTAAGAGGAGTGCGGTATTATACCAATCACAGTAAGAGGAGTGCGGTATTACACCAATCACAGTAAGAGGAGTGCGGTATTACACCAATCACAGTAAGAGGAGTGCGGTATTACACCAATCACAGTAAGAGGAGTGCGGTATTACACCAATCACAGTAAGAGGAGTGCGGTATTACACCAATCACAGTAAGAGGAGCGCGGTATTATACCAATCACAGTAAGAGGAGTGCGGTATTACACCAATCACAGTAAGAGGAGTGCGGTATTACACCAATCACAGTAAGAGGAGTGCGGTATTACACCAATCACAGTAAGAGGAGTGCGGTATTACACCAATCACAGTAAGAGGAGTGCGGTATTACACCAATCACAGTAAGAGGAGCGCGGTATTATACCAATCACAGTAAGAGGAGCGCGGTATTATACCAATCACAGTAAGAGGAGTGCGGTATGACACCAATCACAGTAAGAGGAGTGCGGTATTACACCAATCACAGTAAGAGGAGCGCGGTATTATACCAATCACAGTAAGAGGAGCGCGGTATTATACCAATCACAGTAAGAGGAGCGCGGTATTACACCAATCACAGTAAGAGGAGCGCGGTATTACACCAATCACAGTAAGAGGAGCGCGGTATTACACCAATCACAGTAAGAGGAGTGCGGTATTACACCAATCACAGTAAGAGGAGCGCGGTATTACACCAATCACAGTAAGAGGAGCGCGGTATTACACCAATCACAGTAAGAGGAGTGCGGTATTACACCAATCACAGTAAGAGGAGCGCGGTATTACACCAATCACAGTAAGAGGAGTGCGGTATTATACCAATCACAGTAAGAGGAGCGCGGTATTATACCAATCACAGTAAGAGGAGTGCGGTATTATACCAATCACAGTAAGAGGAGTGCGTTATTACACCAATCACAGTAAGGGAGGTGCGGTATTACACCAATCACAGTAAGAGGAGTGCGGTATTACACCAATCACAGTAAGAGGAGCGCGGTATTACACCAATCACAGTAAGAGGAGTGCGGTATTACACCAATCACAGTAAGAGGAGTGCGGTATTACACCAATCACAGTAAGAGGAGTGCGGTATTATACCAATCACAGTAAGAGGAGTGCGGTATTACACCAATCACAGTAAGAGGAGTGCGGTATTACACCAATCACAGTAAGAGGAGTGCGGTATTAAACCAATCACAGTAAGAGGAGTGCGGTATTATACCAATCACAGTAAGAGGAGTGCGGTATTACACCAATCACAGTAAGAGGAGTGCGGTATTACACCAATCACAGTAAGAGGAGCGCGGTATTATACCAATCACAGTAAGAGGAGCGCGGTATTACACCAATCACAGTAAGAGGAGTGCGGTATTACACCAATCACAGTAAGAGGAGTGCGGTATTACACCAATCACAGTAAGAGGAGTGCGGTATTACACCAATCACAGTAAGAGGAGTGCGGTATTACACCAATCACAGTAAGAGGAGCGCGGTATTACACCAATCACAGTAAGAGGAGCGCGGTATTACACCAATCACAGTAAGAGGAGTGCGGTATTACACCAATCACAGTAAGAGGAGTGCGGGATTATAACAAACACAGTAAGAGGAGTGCGGTATTACACCAATCACAGTAAGAGGAGTGCGGTATTACACCAATCACAGTAAGAGGAGTGCGGTATTACACCAATCACAGTAAGAGGAGTGCGGTATTACACCAATCACAGTAAGAGGAGCGCGGTATTACACCAATCACAGTAAGAGGAGTGCGGTATTATACCAATCACAGTAAGAGGAGTGCGGTATTATACCAATCACAGTAAGAGGAGTGCGGTATTACACCAATCACAGTAAGAGGAGTGCGGTATTACACCAATCACAGTAAGAGGAGTGCGGTATTACACCAATCACAGTAAGAGGAGTGCGGTATTATACCAATCACAGTAAGAGGAGTGCGGTATTACACCAATCACAGTAAGAGGAGTGCGGTATTACACCAATCACAGTAAGAGGAGCGCGGTATTACACCAATCACAGTAAGAGGAGTGCGGTATTCTACCAATCACAGTAAGAGGAGTGCGGTATTACACCAATCACAGTAAGAGGAGTGCGGTATTACACCAATCACAGTAAGAGGAGTGCGGTATTATACCAATCACAGGAAGAGGATTGCGGTATTACACCAATCACAGTAAGAGGAGCGCGGTATTACACCAATCACAGCAAGAGGAGTGCGGTATTATACCAATCACAGTAAGAGGAGTGAGGTATTATACCAATCACAGTGAGAGGAGTGCGGTATTACACCAATCACAGTAAGAGGAGCGCGGTATTACACCAATCACAGTAAGAGGAGTGCGGTATTACACCAATCACAGTAAGAGGAGTGCGGTATTATACCAATCACAGTAAGAGGAGCGCGGTATTACACCAATCACAGTAAGCGGAGCGCGGTATTACACCAATCACAGTAAGAGGAGTGCGGTATTACACCAATCACAGTCAGAGGAGCGCGGTATTACACCAATCACAGTAAGAGGAGTGCGGTATTACACCAATCACAGTAAGAGGAGTGCGGTATTATAACAAACACAGTAAGAGGAGCGCGGTATTACACCAATCACAGTAAGAGGAGTGCGGTATTACACCAATCACAGTAAGAGGAGTGCGGTATTACACCAATCACAGTAAGAGGAGTGCGGTATTACACCAATCACAGTAAGAGGAGTGCGGTATTACACCAATCACAGTAAGAGGAGTGCGGTATTACACCAATCACAGTAAGAGGAGCGCGGTATTACACCAATCACAGTAAGAGGAGTGCGGTATTACACCAATCACAGTAAGAGGAGCGCGGTATTACACCAATCACAGTAAGAGGAGTGCGGTATTACACCAATCACAGTAAGAGGAGTGCGGTATTACACCAATCACAGTAAGAGGAGTGCGGTATTACACCAATCACAGTAAGAGGAGTGCGGTATTACACCAATCACAGTAAGAGGAGTGCGGTATTACACCAATCACAGTAAGAGGAGTGCGGTATTACACCAATCACAGTAAGAGGAGCGCGGTATTATAACAAACACAGTAAGAGGAGCGTGGTATTACACCAATCACAGTAAGAGGAGTGCGGTATTACACCAATCACAGTAAGAGGAGTGCGGTATTACACCAATCACAGTAAGAGGAGTGCGGTATTACACCAATCACAGTAAGAGGAGTGCGGTATTACACCAATCACAGTAAGAGGAGTGCGGTATTACACCAATCACAGTAAGAGGAGCGCGGTATTATAACAAACACAGTAAGAGGAGCGTGGTATTACACCAATCACAGTAAGAGGAGTGCGGTATTACACCAATCACAGTAAGAGGAGTGCGGTATTACACCAATCACAGTAAGAGGAGTGCGGTATTACACCAATCACAGTAAGAGGAGCGCGGTATTACACCAATCACAGTAAGAGGAGTGCGGTATTACACCAATCACAGTAAGAGGAGCGCGGTATTACACCAATCACAGTAAGAGGAGTGCGGTATTACACCAATCACAGTAAGAGGAGTGCGGTATTCTACCAATCACAGTAAGAGGAGTGCGGTATTATACCAATCACAGTAAGAGGAGTGAGGTTTTACACCAATCACAGTAAGAGGAGTGCGGTATTACACCAATCACAGTAAGAGGAGTGCGGTATTACACCAATCACAGTAAGAGGAGTGCGGTATTATACCAATCACAGTAAGAGGAGTGCGGTATTACACCAATCACAGTAAGAGGAGCGCGGTATTACACCAATCACAGTAAGAGGAGTGCGGTATTACACCAATCACAGTAAGAGGAGTGCGGTATTATACCAATCACAGTAAGAGGAGTGCGGTATTACACCAATCACAGTAAGAGGAGTGCGGTATTACACCAATCACAGTAAGAGGAGTGCGGTATTACACCAATCACAGTAAGAGGAGTGCGGTATTACACCAATCACAGTAAGAGGAGTGCGGTATTATACCAATCACAGTAAGAGGAGCGCGGTATTACACCAATCACAGTAAGAGGAGTGCGGTATTACACCAATCACAGTAAGAGGAGTGCGGTATTATACCAATCACAGTAAGAGGAGTGCGGTATTACACCAATCACAGTAAGAGGAGTGCGGTATTACACCAATCACAGTAAGAGGAGTGCGGTATTATACCAATCACAGTAAGAGGAGTGCGGTATTATACCAATCACAGTAAGAGGAGTGCGGTATTATACCAATCACAGTAAGAGGAGTGCGGTATTATACCAATCACAGTAAGAGGAGTGCGGTATTATACCAATCACAGTAAGAGGAGCGCGGTATTATACCAATCACAGTAAGAGGAGCGCGGTATTACACCAATCACAGTAAGAGGAGTGCGGTATTACACCAATCACAGTAAGAGGAGTGCGGTATTACACCAATCACAGTAAGAGGAGTGCGGTATTACACCAATCACAGTAAGAGGAGTGCGGTATTACACCAATCACAGTAAGAGGAGTGCGGTATTACACCAATCACAGTAAGAGGAGTGCGGTATTACACCAATCACAGTAAGAGGAGTGCGGTATTACACCAATCACAGTAAGAGGAGTGCGGTATTATACCAATCACAGTAAGAGGATTGCGGTATTACACCAATCACAGTAAGAGGAGCGCGGTATTACACCAATCACAGTAAGAGGAGTGCGGTATTATACCAATCACAGTAAGAGGAGTGAGGTATTATACCAATCACAGTAAGAGGAGTGCGGTATTACACCAATCACAGTAAGAGGAGCGCGGTATTACACCAATCACAGTAAGAGGAGTGCGGTATTACACCAATCACAGTAAGAGGAGTGCGGTATTATACCAATCACAGTAAGAGGAGCGCGGTATTACACCAATCACAGTAAGCGGAGCGCGGTATTACACCAATCACAGTAAGAGGAGTGCGGTATTACACCAATCACAGTAAGAGGAGCGCGGTATTACACCAATCACAGTAAGAGGAGTGCGGTATTACACCAATCACAGTAAGAGGAGTGCGGTATTATAACAAACACAGTAAGAGGAGCGCGGTATTACACCAATCACAGTAAGAGGAGTGCGGTATTATAACAAACACAGTAAGAGGAGCGCGGTATTACACCAATCACAGTAAGAGGAGTGCGGTATTACACCAATCACAGTCAGAGGAGTGCGGTATTACACCAATCACAGTAAGAGGAGTGCGGTATTACACCAATCACAGTAAGAGGAGCGCGGTATTACACCAATCACAGTAAGAGGAGCGCGGTATTATACCAATCACAGTAAGAGGAGTGCGGTATTACACCAATCACAGTAAGAGGAGCGCGGTATTACACCAATCACAGTAAGAGGAGCGCGGTATTACACCAATCACAGTAAGAGGAGCGCGGTATTACACCAATCACAGTAAGAGGAGCGCGGTATTACACCAATCACAGTAAGAGGAGTGCGGTATTACACCAATCACAGTAAGAGGAGTGCGGTATTACACCAATCACAGTAAGAGGAGCGCGGTATTACACCAATCACAGTAAGAGGAGTGCGGTATTACACCAATCACAGTAAGAGGAGTGCGGTATTACACCAATCACAGTAAGAGGAGCGCGGTATTACACCAATCACAGTAAGAGGAGTGCGGTATTACACCAATCACAGTAAGAGGAGTGCGGTATTACACCAATCACAGTAAGAGGAGTGCGGTATTACACCAATCACAGTAAGAGGAGCGCGGTATTATAACAAACACAGTAAGAGGAGCGTGGTATTACACCAATCACAGTAAGAGGAGTGCGGTATTACACCAATCACAGTAAGAGGAGTGCGGTATTACACCAATCACAGTAAGAGGAGTGCGGTATTACACCAATCACAGTAAGAGGAGTGCGGTATTACACCAATCACAGTAAGAGGAGTGCGGTATTACACCAATCACAGTAAGAGGAGCGCGGTATTATAACAAACACAGTAAGAGGAGCGCGGTATTACACCAATCACAGTAAGAGGAGTGCGGTATTACACCAATCACAGTAAGAGGAGTGCGGTATTAC
Source organism: Heptranchias perlo (assembly GCF_035084215.1). NCBI lineage: Eukaryota > Metazoa > Chordata > Chondrichthyes > Hexanchiformes > Hexanchidae > Heptranchias > Heptranchias perlo. Next base: position 49,832,554 of record NC_090347.1, read on the forward strand.
ACCAATCACAGTAAGAGGAGCGCGGTATTACACCAATCACAGTAAGAGGAGCGCGGTATTACACCAATCACAGTAAGAGGAGTGCGGTATTACACCAATCACAGTAAGAGGAGCGCGGTATTACACCAATCACAGTAAGAGGAGTGCGGTATTACACCAATCACAGTAAGAGGAGTGCGGTATTACACCAATCACAGTAAGAGGAGCGCGGTATTACACCAATCACAGTAAGAGGAGTGCGGTATTACACCAATCACAGTAAGAGGAGTGCGGTATTATACCAATCACAGTAAGAGGAGTGCGGTATTACACCAATCACAGTAAGAGGAGTGCGGTATTACACCAATCACAGTAAGAGGAGTGCGGTATTACACCAATCACAGTAAGAGGAGTGCGGTATTACACCAATCACAGTAAGAGGAGTGCGGTATTATACCAATCACAGTAAGAGGAGCGCGGTATTACACCAATCACAGTAAGAGGAGTGCGGTATTACACCAATCACATTAAGAGGAGTGCGGTATTATACCAATCACAGTAAGAGGAGTGCGGTATTACACCAATCACAGTAAGAGGAGTGCGGTATTACACCAATCACAGTAAGAGGAGTGCGGTATTATACCAATCACAGTAAGAGGAGCGCGGTATTACACCAATCACAGTAAGAGGAGTGCGGTATTACACCAATCACAGTAAGAGGAGTGCGGTATTATACCAATCACAGTAAGAGGAGTGCGGTATTACACCAATCACAGTAAGAGGAGTGCGGTATTACACCAATCACAGTAAGAGGAGTGCGGTATTATACCAATCACAGTAAGAGGAGCGCGGTATTATACCAATCACAGTAAGAGGAGTGCGGTATTATACCAATCACAGTAAGAGGAGTGCGGTATTATACCAATCACAGTAAGAGGAGTGCGGTATTACACCAATCACAGTAAGAGGAGCGCGGTATTACACCAATCACAGTAAGAGGAGTGCGGTATTATACCAATCACAGTAAGAGGAGTGCGGTATTATACCAATCACAGTAAGAGGAGTGCGGTATTACACCAATCACAGTAAGAGGAGTGTGGTATTACACCAATCACAGTAAGAGGAGTGCGGTATTACCCCAATCACAGTAAGAGGAGTGCGGTATTACACCAATCACAGTAAGAGGAGTGCGGTATTACACCAATCACAGTAAGAGGAGTGCGGTATTACACCAATCACAGTAAGAGGAGTGCGGTATTACACCAATCACAGTAAGAGGAGTGCGGTATTACACCAATCACAGTAAGAGGAGTGCGGTATTACACCAATCACAGTAAGAGGAGTGCGGTATTACACCAATCACAGTAAGAGGAGTGCGGTATTATACCAATCACAGTAAGAGGAGTGCGGTATTATACCAATCACAGTAAGAGGAGTGCGGTATTACACCAATCACAGTAAGAGGAGTGCGGTATTACACCAATCACAGTAAGAGGAGTGCGGTATTACACCAATCACAGTAAGAGGAGTGCGGTATTATACCAATCACAGTAAGAGGAGTGCGGTATTACACCAATCACAGTAAGAGGAGTGCGGTATTACACCAATCACAGTAAGAGGAGTGCGGTATTACACCAATCACAGTAAGAGGAGTGCGGTATTACACCAATCACAGTAAGAGGAGTGCGGTATTATACCAATCACAGTAAGAGGAGTGCGGTATTACACCAATCACAGTAAGAGGAGTGCGGTATTACACCAATCACAGTAAGAGGAGTGCGGTATTATACCAATCACAGTAAGAGGAGTGCGGTATTACACCAATCACAGTAAGAGGAGTGCGGTATTATACCAATCACAGTAAGAGGAGCGCGGTATTACACCAATCACAGTAAGAGGAGTGCGGTATTAGTCCAATCACAGTAAGAGGAGTGCGGTATTACACCAATCACAGTAAGAGGAGTGCGGTATTACACCAATCACAGTAAGAGGAGTGCGGTATTACACCAATCACAGTAAGAGGAGTGCGGTATTACTCCAATCACAGTAAGAGGAGTGCGGTATTACACCAATCACAGTAAGAGGAGTGCGGTATTACACCAATCACAGTAAGAGGAGTGCGGTATTACACCAATCACAGTAAGAGGAGTGCGGTATTACACCAATCACAGTAAGAGGAGTGCGGTATTACACCAATCACAGTAAGAGGAGTGCGGTATTACACCAATCACAGTAAGAGGAGTGCGGTATTATTCCAATCACAGTAAGAGGAGTGCGGTATTACACCAATCACAGTAAGAGGAGTGCGGTATTACACCAATCACAGTAAGAGGAGTGCGGTATTATTCCAATCACAGTAAGAGGAGTGCGGTATTACACCAATCACAGTAAGAGGAGTGCGGTATTACACCAATCACAGTAAGAGGAGTGCGGTATTACACCAATCACAGTAAGAGGAGTGCGGTATTATACCAATCACAGTAAGAGGAGTGCGGTATTATACCAATCACAGTAAGAGGAGTGCGGTATTATTCCAATCACAGTAAGAGGAGCGCGGTATTACACCAATCACAGTAAGAGGAGTGCGGTATTATACCAATCACAGTAAGAGGAGCGCGGTATTATACCAATCACAGGAAGAGGAGTGCGGTATTACACCAATCACAGTAAGAGGAGTGCGGTATTATACCAATCACAGTAAGAGGAGTGCGGTATTATACCAATCACAGTAAGAGGAGTGCGGTATTACACCAATCACAGTAAGAGGAGTGCGGTATTACACCAATCACAGTAAGAGGAGTGCGGTATTATACCAATCACAGTAAGAGGAGTGCGGTATTACACCAATCACAGTAAGAGGAGCGCGGTATTACACCAATCACAGTAAGAGGAGTGCGGTATTATTCCAATCACAGTAAGAGGAGTGCGGTATTACACCAATCACAGTAAGAGGAGTGCGGTATTATTCCAATCACAGTAAGAGGAGTGCGGTATTACACCAATCACAGTAAGAGGAGCGCGGTATTACACCAATCACAGTAAGAGGAGTGCGGTATTATACCAATCACAGTAAGAGGAGCGCGGTATTATACCAATCACAGGAAGAGGAGTGCGGTATTACACCAATCACAGTAAGAGGAGTGCGGTATTATACCAATCACAGTAAGAGGAGTGCGGTATTATACCAATCACAGGAAGAGGAGTGCGGTATTACACCAATCACAGTAAGAGGAGTGCGGTATTATACCAATCACAGTAAGAGGAGTGCGGTATTATACCAATCACAGTAAGAGGAGTGCGGTATTATACCAATCACAGTAAGAGGAGTGCGGTATTACACCAATCACAGTAAGAGGAGTGCGGGATTACACCAATCACAGTAAGAGGAGTGCGGTATTACACCAATCACAGTATGAGGAGCGCGGTATTACACCAATCACAGTAAGAGGAGTGCGGTATTACACCAATCACAGTAAGAGGAGCGCGGTATTACACCAATCACAGTAAGAGGAGTGCGGTATTATACCAATCACAGTAAGAGGAGTGCGGTATTATACCAATCACAGTAAGAGGAGTGCGGTATTACACCAATCACAGTAAGAGGAGTGCGGTATTACACCAATCACAGTAAGAGGAGCGCGGTATTACACCAATCACAGTAAGAGGAGTGCGGTATTACACCAATCACAGTAAGAGGAGTGCGGTATTACACCAATCACAGTAAGAGGAGCGCGGTATTATACCAATCACAGTAAGAGGAGTGCGGTATTATACCAATCACAGTAAGAGGAGTGCGGTATTATACCAATCACAGTAAGAGGAGTGCGGTATTACACCAATCACAGTAAGAGGAGTGCGGTATTACACCAATCACAGTAAGAGGAGTGCGGTATTATACCAATCACAGTAAGAGGAGTGCGGTATTACACCAATCACAGTAAGAGGAGTGCGGTATTACACCAATCACAGTAAGAGGAGTGCGGTATTGCACCAATCACAGTAAGAGGAGCGCGGTATTATACCAATCACAGTAAGAGGAGCGCGGTATTACACCAATCACAGTAAGAGGAGTGCGGTATTACACCAATCACAGTAAGAGGAGTGCGGTATTACACCAATCACAGTAAGAGGAGTGCGGTATTACACCAATCACAGTAAGAGGAGTGCGGTATTACACCAATCACAGTAAGAGGAGTGCGGTATTACACCAATCACAGTAAGAGGAGTGCGGTATTACACCAATCACAGTAAGAGGAGTGCGGTATTACACCAATCACAGTAAGAGGAGTGCGGTATTACACCAATCACAGTAAGAGGAGTGCGGTATTACACCAATCACAGTAAGAGGAGTGCGGTATTACACCAATCACAGTAAGAGGAGTGCGGTATTACACCAATCACAGTAAGAGGAGTGCGGTATTATACCAATCACAGTAAGAGGAGTGCGGTATTACACCAATCACAGTAAGAGGAGTGCGGTATTACACCAATCACAGTAAGAGGAGTGCGGTATTACACCAATCACAGTAAGAGGAGTGCGGTATTACACCAATCACAGTAAGAGGAGTGCGGTATTACACCAATCACAGTAAGAGGAGCGCGGTATTACACCAATCACAGTAAGAGGAGCGCGGTATTACACCAATCACAGTAAGAGGAGCGCGGTATTACACCAATCACAGTAAGAGGAGTGCGGTATTACACCAATCACAGTAAGAGGAGCGCGGTATTACACCAATCACAGTAAGAGGAGCGCGGTATTACACCAATCACAGTAAGAGGAGTGCGGTATTACACCAATCACAGTAAGAGGAGTGCGGTATTACACCAATCACAGTAAGAGGAGTGCGGTATTACACCAATCACAGTAAGAGGAGTGCGGTATTACACCAATCACAGTAAGAGGAGTGCGGTATTACACCAATCACAGTAAGAGGAGTGCGGTATTACACCAATCACAGTAAGAGGAGCGCGGTATTATAACAATCACAGTAAGAGGAGCGCGGTATTATACCAATCACAGTAAGAGGAGTGCGGTATTATACCAATCACAGTAAGAGGAGCGCGGTATTACACCAATCACAGTAAGAGGAGTGCGGTATTACACCAATCACAGTAAGAGGAGTGCGGTATTACACCAATCACAGTAAGAGGAGCGCGGTATTATAACAATCACAGTAAGAGGAGCGCGGTATTATACCAATCACAGTAAGAGGAGTGCGGTATTACACCAATCACAGTAAGAGGAGTGCGGTATTATACCAATCACAGTAAGAGGAGTGCGGTATTACACCAATCACAGTCAGAGGAGTGCGGTATTACACCAATCACAGTAAGAGGAGTGCGGTATTACACCAATCACAGTAAGAGGAGCGCGGCATTACACCAATCACAGTAAGAGGAGTGCGGTATTACACCAATCACAGTAAGAGGAGTGCGGTATTACACCAATCACAGTAAGAGGAGTGCGGTATTATACCAATCACAGTAAGAGGAGCGCGGTATTACACCAATCACAGTAAGAGGAGTGCGGTATTATACCAATCACAGTAAGAGGAGTGCGGTATTGCACCAATCACAGTAAGAGGAGCGCGGTATTACACCAATCACAGTAAGAGGAGTGCGGTATTATACCAATCACAGTAAGAGGAGCGCGGTATTGCACCAATCACAGTAAGAGGAGCGCGGTATTATACCAATCACAGTAAGAGGAGTGCGGTATTACACCAATCACAGTAAGAGGAGCGCGGTATTACACCAATCACAGTAAGAGGAGCGCGGTATTACACCAATCACAGTAAGAGGAGTGCGGTATTACACCAATCACAGTAAGAGGAGTGCGGTATTACACCAATCACAGGAAGAGGAGTGCGGTATTACACCAATCACAGTAAGAGGAGTGCGGTATTACACCAATCACAGTAAGAGGAGTGCGGTATTATACCAATCACAGTAAGAGGAGCGCGGTATTACACCAATCACAGTAAGAGGAGTGCGGTATTACACCAATCACAGTAAGAGGAGCGCGGTATTACACCAATCACAGTAAGAGGAGTGCGGTATTATACCAATCACAGTAAGAGGAGTGCGGTATTATACCAATCACAGTAAGAGGAGTGCGGTATTACACCAATCACAGTAAGAGGAGTGCGGTATTACACCAATCACAGTAAGAGGAGTGCGGTATTACCCCAATCACAGTAAGAGGAGTGCGGTATTACACCAATCACAGTAAGAGGAGTGCGGTATTACACCAATCACAGTAAGAGGAGTGCGGTATTACACCAATCACAGTAAGAGGAGTGCGGTATTACACCAATCACAGTAAGAGGAGTGCGGTATTACACCAATCACAGTAAGAGGAGTGCGGTATTATACCAATCACAGTAAGAGGAGTGCGGTATTATACCAATCACAGTAAGAGGAGTGCGGTATTACACCAATCACAGTAAGAGGAGTGCGGTATTACACCAATCACAGTAAGAGGAGTGCGGTATTACACCAATCACAGTAAGAGGAGTGCGGTATTACACCAATCACAGTAAGAGGAGTGCGGTATTATACCAATCACAGTAAGAGGAGTGCGGTATTACACCAATCACAGTAAGAGGAGTGCGGTATTACACCAATCACAGTAAGAGGAGTGCGGTATTACACCAATCACAGTAAGAGGAGTGCGGTATTACACCAATCACAGTAAGAGGAGTGCGGTATTATACCAATCACAGTAAGAGGAGTGCGGTATTACACCAATCACAGTAAGAGGAGTGCGGTATTACACCAATCACAGTAAGAGGAGTGCGGTATTATACCAATCACAGTAAGAGGAGTGCGGTATTACACCAATCACAGTAAGAGGAGTGCGGTATTATACCAATCACAGTAAGAGGAGCGCGGTATTACACCAATCACAGTAAGAGGAGTGCGGTATTAGTCCAATCACAGTAAGAGGAGTGCGGTATTACACCAATCACAGTAAGAGGAGTGCGGTATTACACCAATCACAGTAAGAGGAGTGCGGTATTACACCAATCACAGTAAGAGGAGTGCGGTATTACACCAATCACAGTAAGAGGAGTGCGGTATTACTCCAATCACAGTAAGAGGAGTGCGGTATTACACCAATCACAGTAAGAGGAGTGCGGTATTACACCAATCACAGTAAGAGGAGTGCGGTATTACACCAATCACAGTAAGAGGAGTGCGGTATTACACCAATCACAGTAAGAGGAGTGCGGTATTACACCAATCACAGGAAGAGGAGTGCGGTATTACACCAATCACAGTAAGAGGAGTGCGGTATTATTCCAATCACAGTAAGAGGAGTGCGGTATTACACCAATCACAGTAAGAGGAGTGCGGTATTACACCAATCACAGTAAGAGGAGTGCGGTATTATTCCAATCACAGTAAGAGGAGTGCGGTATTACACCAATCACAGTAAGAGGAGTGCGGTATTACACCAATCACAGTAAGAGGAGTGCGGTATTACACCAATCACAGTAAGAGGAGTGCGGTATTACACCAATCACAGTAAGAGGAGTGCGGTATTATACCAATCACAGTAAGAGGAGTGCGGTATTACACCAATCACAGTAAGAGGAGTGCGGTATTATTCCAATCACAGTAAGAGGAGTGCGGTATTACACCAATCACAGTAAGAGGAGCGCGGTATTACACCAATCACAGTAAGAGGAGTGCGGTATTATACCAATCACAGTAAGAGGAGCGCGGTATTATACCAATCACAGGAAGAGGAGTGCGGTATTACACCAATCACAGTAAGAGGAGTGCGGTATTATACCAATCACAGTAAGAGGAGTGCGGTATTATACCAATCACAGTAAGAGGAGTGCGGTATTACACCAATCACAGTAAGAGGAGTGCGGTATTACACCAATCACAGTAAGAGGAGTGCGGTATTATACCAATCACAGTAAGAGGAGTGCGGTATTACACCAATCACAGTAAGAGGAGCGCGGTATTACACCAATCACAGTAAGAGGAGTGCGGTATTATTCCAATCACAGTAAGAGGAGTGCGGTATTACACCAATCACAGTAAGAGGAGTGCGGTATTATTCCAATCACAGTAAGAGGAGTGCGGTATTACACCAATCACAGTAAGAGGAGTGCGGTATTATACCAATCACAGTAAGAGGAGCGCGGTATTATACCAATCACAGGAAGAGGAGTGCGGTATTACACCAATCACAGTAAGAGGAGTGCGGTATTATACCAATCACAGGAAGAGGAGTGCGGTATTACACCAATCACAGTAAGAGGAGTGCGGTATTATACCAATCACAGTAAGAGGAGTGCGGTATTATACCAATCACAGTAAGAGGAGTGCGGTATTATACCAATCACAGTAAGAGGAGTGCGGTATTACACCAATCACAGTAAGAGGAGTGCGGGATTACACCAATCACAGTAAGAGGAGTGCGGTATTACACCAATCACAGTATGAGGAGCGCGGTATTACACCAATCACAGTAAGAGGAGTGCGGTATTACACCAATCACAGTAAGAGGAGCGCGGTATTACACCAATCACAGTAAGAGGAGTGCGGTATTATACCAATCACAGTAAGAGGAGTGCGGTATTATACCAATCACAGTAAGAGGAGTGCGGTATTACACCAATCACAGTAAGAGGAGCGCGGTATTACACCAATCACAGTAAGAGGAGCGCGGTATTACACCAATCACAGTAAGAGGAGTGCGGTATTACACCAATCACAGTAAGAGGAGTGCGGTATTACACCAATCACAGTAAGAGGAGTGCGGTATTATACCAATCACAGTAAGAGGAGTGCGGTATTATACCAATCACAGTAAGAGGAGTGCGGTATTATACCAATCACAGTAAGAGGAGTGCGGTATTACACCAATCACAGTAAGAGGAGTGCGGTATTATACCAATCACAGTAAGAGGAGTGCGGTATTACACCAATCACAGTAAGAAGAGTGCGGTATTACACCAATCACAGTAAGAGGAGTGCGGTATTGCACCAATCACAGTAAGAGGAGCGCGGTATTATACCAATCACAGTAAGAGGAGCGCGGTATTACACCAATCACAGTAAGAGGAGTGCGGTATTACACCAATCACAGTAAGAGGAGTGCGGTATTACACCAATCACAGTAAGAGGAGTGCGGTATTACACCAATCACAGTAAGAGGAGTGCGGTATTACACCAATCACAGTAAGAGGAGTGCGGTATTACACCAATCACAGTAAGAGGAGTGCGGTATTACACCAATCACAGTAAGAGGAGTGCGGTATTACACCAATCACAGTAAGAGGAGTGCGGTATTACACCAATCACAGTAAGAGGAGTGCGGTATTACACCAATCACAGTAAAAGGAGTGCGGTATTACACCAATCACAGTAAGAGGAGTGCGGTATTACACCAATCACAGTAAGAGGAGTGCGGTATTACACCAATCACAGTAAGAGGAGTGCGGTATTACACCAATCACAGTAAGAGGAGTGCGGTATTACACCAATCACAGTAAGAGGAGTGCGGTATTACACCAATCACAGTAAGAGGAGTGCGGTATTACACCAATCACAGTAAGAGGAGTGCGGTATTACACCAATCACAGTAAGAGGAGCGCGGTATTACACCAATCACAGTAAGAGGAGCGCGGTATTACACCAATCACAGTAAGAGGAGCGCGGTATTACACCAATCACAGTAAGAGGAGTGCGGTATTACACCAATCACAGTAAGAGGAGCGCGGTATTACACCAATCACAGTAAGAGGAGCGCGGTATTACACCAATCACAGTAAGAGGAGCGCGGTATTACACCAATCACAGTAAGAGGAAGAGCGCGGTATTACACCAATCACAGTAAGAGGAGTGCGGTATTACACCAATCACAGTAAGAGGAGCGCGGTATTACACCAATCACAGTAAGAGGAGTGCGGTATTATACCAATCACAGTAAGAGGAGTGCGGTATTACACCAATCACAGTAAGAGGAGCGCGGGTATTACACCAATCACAGTAAGAGGAGTGCGGTATTATACCAATCACAGTAAGAGGAGTGCGGTATTATACCAATCACAGTAAGAGGAGTGCGGTATTATACCAATCACAGTAAGAGGAGTGCGGTATTACACCAATCACAGTAAGAGGAGTGCGGTATTACACCAATCACAGTAAGAGGAGCGCGGTATTACACCAATCACAGTAAGAGGAGCGCGGTATTACACCAATCACAGTAAGAGGAGTGCGGTATTACACCAATCACAGTAAGAGGAGTGCGGTATTACACCAATCACAGTAAGAGGAGTGCGGTATTACACCAATCACAGTAAGAGGAGTGCGGTATTATACCAATCACAGTAAGAGGAGTGCGGTATTATACCAATCACAGTAAGAGGAGCGCGGTATTACACCAATCACAGTAAGAGGAGTGCGGTATTACACCAATCACAGTAAGAGGAGTGCGGTATTACACCAATCACAGTAAGAGGAGCTGCGGTATTACACCAATCACAGTAAGAGGAGCTGCGGTATTATAACAATCACAGTAAGAGGAGCGCGGTATTATACCAATCACAGTAAGAGGAGCGCGGTATTACACCAATCACAGTAAGAGGAGTGCGGTATTACACCAATCACAGTAAGAGGAGTGCGGTATTACACCAATCACAGTAAGAGGAGCGCGGTATTATAACAATCACAGTAAGAGGAGCGCGGTATTATACCAATCACAGTAAGAGGCAGCGCGGTATTACACCAATCACAGTAAGAGGAGCGCGGTATTACACCAATCACAGTAAGAGGAGTGCGGTATTACACCAATCACAGTAAGAGGAGTGCGGTATTACACCAATCACAGGAAGAGGAGTGCGGTATTACACCAATCACAGTAAGAGGAGTGCGGTATTACACCAATCACAGTAAGAGGAGTGCGGTATTTTACCAATCACAGTAAGAGGAAGTGCGGTATTACACCAATCACAGTAAGAGGAGTGCGGTATTACACCAATCACAGTAAGAGGAGTGCGGTATTACACCAATCACAGTAAGAGGAGCGCGGTATTACACCAATCACAGTAAGAGGAGCTGCGGTATTACACCAATCACAGTAAGAGGAGTGCGGTATTACACCAATCACAGTAAGAGGAGTGCGGTATTACACCAATCACAGTAAGAGGAGCGCGGTATTATACCAATCACAGTAAGAGGAGTGCGGTATTATACCAATCACAGTAAGAGGAGTGCGGTATTACACCAATCACAGTAAGAGGAGTGCGGTATTACACCAATCACAGTAAGAGGAGTGCGGTATTACACCAATCACAGTAAGAGGAGTGCGGTATTACACCAATCACAGTAAGAGGAGTGCGGTATTACACCAATCACAGTAAGAGGAGTGCGGTATTACACCAATCACAGTAAGAGGAGCGCGGTATTATACCAATCACAGTAAGAGGAGCGCGGTATTACACCAATCACAGTAAGAGGAGTGCGGTATTATACCAATCACAGTAAGAGGAGTGCGGTATTACACCAATCACAGTAAGAGGAGTGCGGTATTACACCAATCACAGTAAGAGGAGTGCGGTATTACACCAATCACAGTAAGAGGAGTGCGGTATTACACCAATCACAGTAAGAGGAGTGCGGTATTATACCAATCACAGTAAGAGGAGTGCGGTATTACACCAATCACAGTAAGAGGAGTGCGGTATTATACCAATCACAGTAAGAGGAGTGCGGTATTACACCAATCACAGTCAGAGGAGCGCGGTATTACACCAATCACAGTAAGAGGAGTGCGGTATTATACCAATCACAGTAAGAGGAGTGCGGTATTACACCAATCACAGTAAGAGGAGTGCGGTATTACACCAATCACAGTAAGAGGAGTGCGGTATTACACCAATCACAGTAAGAGGAGTGCGGTATTACACCAATCACAGTAAGAGGAGTGCGGTATTACACCAATCACAGTAAGAGGAGTGCGGTATTACACCAATCACAGTAAGAGGAGTGCGGTATTACACCAATCACAGTAAGAGGAGTGCGGTATTATACCAATCACAGTAAGAGGAGTGCGGTATTACACCAATCACAGTCAGAGGAGTGCGGTATTACACCAATCACAGTAAGAGGAGCGCGGTATTACACCAATCACAGTAAGAGGAGGCGCGGTATTACACCAATCACAGTAAGAGGAGTGCGGTATTACACCAATCACAGTAAGAGGAGTGCGGTATTACACCAATCACAGTAAGAGGAGTGCGGTATTACACCAATCACAGTAAGAGGAGCGCGGTATTGCACCAATCACAGTAAGAGGAGCGCGGTATTATACCAATCACAGTAAGAGGAGTGCGGTATTACACCAATCACAGTAAGAGGAGCGCGGTATTACACCAATCACAGTAAGAGGAGCGCGGTATTACACCAATCACAGTAAGAGGAGTGCGGTATTACACCAATCACAGTAAGAGGAGTGCGGTATTACACCAATCACAGTAAGAGGAGTGCGGTATTACACCAATCACAGTAAGAGGAGTGCGGTATTACACCAATCACAGTAAGAGGAGTGCGGTATTACACCAATCACAGTAAGAGGAGTGCGGTATTATACCAATCACAGTAAGAGGAGCGCGGTATTACACCAATCACAGTAAGAGGAGTGCGGTATTACACCAATCACAGTAAGAGGAGCGCGGTATTACACCAATCACAGTAAGAGGAGCGCGGTATTACACCAATCACAGTAAGAGGAGCGCGGTATTACACCAATCACAGTAAGAGGAGTGCGGTATTACACCAATCACAGTAAGAGGAGTGCGGTATTACACCAATCACAGTAAGAGGAGCGCGGTATTATACCAATCACAGTAAGAGGAGTGCGGTATTATACCAATCACAGTAAGAGGAGTGCGGTATTACACCAATCACAGTAAGAGGAGTGCGGTATTATACCAATCACAGTAAGAGGAGTGCGGTATTACACCAATCACAGTAAGAGGAGTGCGGTATTACACCAATCACAGTAAGAGGAGTGCGGTATTACACCAATCACAGTAAGAGGAGTGCGGTATTACACCAATCACAGTAAGAGGAGCGCGGTATTACACCAATCACAGTAAGAGGAGCGCGGTATTACACCAATCACAGTAAGAGGAGTGCGGTATTATACCAATCACAGTAAGAGGAGTGCGGTATTACACCAATCACAGTAAGAGGAGTGCGGTATTACACCAATCACAGTAAGAGGAGTGCGGTATTACACCAATCACAGTAAGAGGAGTGCGGTATTACACCAATCACAGTAAGAGGAGTGCGGTATTACACCAATCACAGTAAGAGGAGTGCGGTATTATACCAATCACAGTAAGAGGAGTGCGGTATTACACCAATCACAGTAAGAGGAGCGCGGTATTATACCAATCACAGTAAGAGGAGTGCGGTATTACACCAATCACAGTCAGAGGAGCGCGGTATTATACCAATCACAGTAAGAGGAGTGCGGTATTATACCAATCACAGTAAGAGGAGTGCGGTATTACACCAATCACAGTAAGAGGAGTGCGGTATTACACCAATCACAGTAAGAGGAGTGCGGTATTATACCAATCACAGTAAGAGGAGTGCGGTATTACACCAATCACAGTAAGAGGAGTGCGGTATTACACCAATCACAGTAAGAGGAGTGCGGTATTACACCAATCACAGTAAGAGGAGCGCGGTATTATACCAATCACAGTAAGAGGAGTGCGGTATTACACCAATCACAGTAAGAGGAGCGCGGTATTATACCAATCACAGTAAGAGGAGCGCGGTATTACACCAATCACAGTAAGAGGAGCGCGGTATTATACCAATCACAGTAAGAGGAGCGCGGTATTACACCAATCACAGTAAGAGGAGCGCGGTATTACACCAATCACAGTAAGAGGAGCGCGGTATTATACCAATCACAGTAAGAGGAGCGCGGTATTATACCAATCACAGTAAGAGGAGCGCGGTATTATACCAATCACAGTAAGAGGAGTGCGGTATTATACCAATCACAGTAAGAGGAGTGCGGTATTACACCAATCACAGTAAGAGGAGCGTCGGTATTAAACCAATCACAGTAAGAGGAGCGCGGTATTATACCAATCACAGTAAGAGGAGCGCGGTATTATACCAATCACAGTAAGAGGAGTGCGGTATTACACCAATCACAGTAAGAGGAGTGCGGTATTACACCAATCACAGTAAGAGGAGTGCGGTATTACACCAATCACAGTAAGAGGAGTGCGGTATTACACCAATCACAGTAAGAGGAGTGCGGTATTACACCAATCACAGTAAGAGGAGTGCGGTATTACACCAATCACAGTAAGAGGAGTGCGGTATTACACCAATCACAGTAAGAGGAGTGCGGTATTATACCAATCACAGTAAGAGGAGTGCGGTATTATACCAATCACAGTAAGAGGAGCGCGGTATTACACCAATCACAGTAAGAGGAGCGCGGTATTATACCAATCACAGTAAGAGGAGCGCGGGTATTATACCAATCACAGTAAGAGGAGCGCGGTATTATAGCAATCACAGTAAGAGGAGCGCGGTATTATACCAATCACAGTAAGAGGAGTGCGGTATTACACCAATCACAGTAAGAGGAGTGCGGTATTATACCAATCACAGTAAGAGGAGTGCGGTATTACACCAATCACAGTAAGAGGAGTGCGGTATTACACCAATCACAGTAAGAGGAGTGCGGTATTATACCAATCACAGTAAGAGGAGTGCGGTATTACACCAATCACAGTAAGAGGAGTGCGGTATTATACCAATCACAGTAAGAGGAGTGCGGTATTACACCAATCACAGTAAGAGGAGTGCGGTATTATACCAATCACAGTAAGAGGAGTGCGGTATTACACCAATCACAGTAAGAGGAGTGCGGTATTATACCAATCACAGTAAGAGGAGTGCGGTATTACACCAATCACAGTAAGAAGGAGGTGCGGTATTACTACCAATCACAGTAAGAGGAGTGCGGTATTACACCAATCACAGTAAGAGGAGTGCGGTATTACACCAATCACAGTAAGAGGAGTGCGGTATTACACCAATCACAGTAAGAGGAGTGCGGTATTACACCAATCACAGTAAGAGGAGTGCGGTATTACACCAATCACAGTAAGAGGAGTGCGGTATTACACCAATCACAGTAAGAGGAGTGCGGTATTACACCAATCACAGTAAGAGGAGTGCGGTATTACACCAATCACAGTAAGAGGAGTGCGGTATTACACCAATCACAGTAAGAGGAGTGCGGTATTACACCAATCACAGTAAGAGGAGTGCGGTATTACACCAATCACAGTAAGAGGAGTGCGGTATTACACCAATCACAGTAAGAGGAGTGCGGTATTACACCAATCACAGTAAGAGGAGTGCGGTATTACACCAATCACAGTAAGAGGAGTGCGGTATTACACCAATCACAGTAAGAGGAGTGCGGTATTATACCAATCACAGTAAGAGGAGTGCGGTATTACACCAATCACAGTAAGAGGAGTGCGGTATTACACCAATCACAGTAAGAGGAGTGCGGTATTATACCAATCACAGTAAGAGGAGTGCGGTATTATACCAATCACAGTAAGAGGAGTGCGGTATTACTCCAATCACAGTAAGAGGAGTGCGGTATTATACCAATCACAGTAAGAGGAGTGCGGTATTATACCAATCACAGTAAGAGGAGTGCGGTATTATACCAATCACAGTAAGAGGAGTGCGGTATTACACCAATCACAGTAAGAGGAGTGCGGTATTATACCAATCACAGTAAGAGGAGTGCGGTATTACACCAATCACAGTAAGAGGAGTGCGGTATTACACCAATCACAGTCAGAGGTGTGCGGTATTATACCAATCACAGTAAGAGGAGTGCGGTATTACACGAATCACAGTAAGAGGAGTGCGGTATTACACCAATCACAGTAAGAGGTGTGCGGTATTATACCAATCACAGTAAGAGGAGTGCGGTATTACACCAATCACAGTAAGAGGAGTGCGGTATTACACCAATCACAGTAAGAGGAGTGCGGTATTACACCAATCACAGTAAGAGGTGTGCGGTATTATACCAATCACAGTAAGAGGAGTGCGGTATTATACCAATCACAGTAAGAGGAGTCCGGTATTATACCAATCACAGTAAGAGGAGCGCGGTATTATACCAATCACAGTAAGAGGAGTGCGGTATTATACCAATCACAGTAAGAGGAGCGCGGTATTATACCAATCACAGTAAGAGGAGTGCGGTATTACACCAATCACAGTAAGAGGAGTGCGGTATTATACCAATCACAGTAAGAGGAGCGCGGTATTACACCAATCACAGTAAGAGGAGTGCGGTATTATACCAATCACAGTAAGAGGAGTGCGGTATTACACCAATCACAGTAAGAGGAGTGCGGTATTACACCAATCACAGTAAGAGGAGCGCGGTATTACACCAATCACAGTAAGAGGAGCGCGGTATTACACCAATCACAGTAAGAGGAGCGCGGTATTACACAATCACAGTAAGAGGAGCGCGGTATTATACCAATCACAGTAAGAGGAGCGCGGTATTACACCAATCACAGTAAGAGGAGTGCGGTATTACACCAATCACAGTAAGAGGAGTGCGGTATTATACCAATCACAGTAAGAGGAGTGCGGTATTACACCAAACACAGTAAGAGGAGCGCGGTATTACACCAATCACAGTAAGAGGAGTGCGGTATTACACCAATCACAGTAAGAGGAGCGCGGTATTACACCAATCACAGTAAGAGGAGTGCGGTATTATACCAATCACAGTAAGAGGAGTGCGGTATTACACCAATCACAGTAAGAGGAGTGCGGTATTACACCAATCACAGTAAGAGGAGTGCGGTATTACACCAATCACAGTAAGAGGAAGTGCGGTATTACACCAATCACAGTAAGAA